>NC_039360.1:89377716-89699405 GCF_003573695.1 Papaver somniferum | reverse complement strand
GGGGGGGGGGGGGGGGGGGGGGTAGAGGATGTTGATGAGACGCGGAAGGAGGCGCTACTGACCGAAGAGGTAGGACATCCCGCGTTCTCTTAGGATCATCACGCGGATTAACTAAGGGACGAGAAACAACATACCGGGAGCCAGAAGCCTCTTTTGGCCGGCCCCCCTTCTGCGTATTCCCTCTATGAGACTCACCCCTCTTAGAAGTTAAGTGCCTATGACCAGAAGAAGACGAAACCCTATGAACGCGTGCATCACCTTGGGAAGATTTAGACGAACCTCCACCAGGCGGAGAAACATCAGGATCCCTACGCGGAGGAGATCTACGCGGACAAGGCGGTGGAGTTTGATAAGAAACCCGCGGACGGTCAGCCATGTCTGCGTAGTACACAAACAAGTTTCAGATTTCCGCGGAGACAAAACGAAAATCAAAAAACCCAATTTCATCCAGTTCTTCATAATCATGAAGCGGATGGAAAATAAGAACAAAACCTAAATAAAAAGGGGAAAGAAGCGCAGATAACACTGCATATTCAAACGGAACACGCAGAGAGAACCGAGAACACGAAGACCTCTGCGTAAGCGGCACAAGACACAATAGGATAAGGTTATAACGGGCTTCAGAAGTGGACCCCACGTAACCACCCTATAAATACCCCCCTCTCCCAAGTGAAAGGGGGGGCGAAAAAGATTGAGAGGAGAATAGGAGAGAGACAGAGAGATAGAGAAAGTGTAAGTGAAGTTCCTCCTGCTACGCAGGCTTATATTGGTCTCAAAGTCATTCGACTATTTCTGTAACCCTCACACATATAATGAAAAACCCAATCCCGGAGACAGAGATCTGACTGATGAATCATATAAGTTAATCGTTTCATCTATATTCAGGCATTAATACTTTATATGTTCAATTCGATACTTATGGTGTATCATGTTCGTACACTTTATATTTCATCCACTATTTATCTTATTGTATGAGCCAAGAACAATGATTGTAGTTGATGAGACGAGGAAGAGTATTAGAACTCTGAGTCAAGGATTCGACATAGCCTATCCATTCCCCTCAGGCGAAGCTTATTTACTGTATTGTCATGAGTCTGCGCGCATTATTTGTGAATACTCAGATGATACTAGATCTTTGTGTTCACAGCGCGACAGAGAGACTATTGCCCATCTTCTTTTCCATTGCCCATTTGATGCTTCAGTTTGGTAGCATTTTATGTCGCATACTAAACTAGATTGGATAATGCCTAATTGCATTGATCTTCTTATCTAAGGATGGAGAGCGAAAATCTGTCTGGTACAGGTAATACTCTTTGGCAGGTGTTGCCGTCAGCCATTTGTTGGTGCATTTTGAATTGCCGTAATGAAATCATTTTCGACAACGGGACGTCGAGCTTCACGTTAAAAACATAAAAACTCAAGCTTTCTTCTAGTGTAAAACCTGGATTCTATGAAAGGGGTTTCTCTTGATCAAATTCTTGTCAATTGGGATTCTTTTATTTTTGTAACTTAAATTTCCGGTTTAGCTCTGGGCAGGGTCGTCCCTAACATCGAGGATGCCCAAATTAAACATCAAAAATATTACCCTTAACTGTTTGACCAATCCAGCACCTAATTAGCAATTCGGGATTCGGCAAATGTACGGAACGGCAAACGTATGAGTATTATACGGTTTTGTAAAACCCAAATTCGGTCCAAAAATCGGTCAACGGAACGTGATTCGTCAGTAATTCGGAACGGCATACGTACGTGTATAATTCGATTTATAAATGTGAGTTCGGCTCTGAAAATTCGGTAACTATATAATAAATAATTAGTATTTATAAGGTCATAAACTAATTTTTATGCATATGTGTGAGTTATTTAAAGAAAAAATAAACTTAATATGATGATATTAATAATATATACAACATTAGTCATCAAAGAGGACGTGGTATAGTGGTTTAGATGCTTGGTTAGGGAGTTTTAGATCTCTCTCACCTTCACCTTCAAATCTCTTCTGTCATTTTTGTTTCATAAAAATTATAACAACGTCTAATATTCGGCCGTGTATGCTTGGGAGGCAATAAAGCCCAAAATATAGGACCTTTGAAAACGTAAAAGCTAAAGAATTTATGGCGATTTAAGCGGACGTATCATTCGGGATACGTAAAGTTCATGAACGATTCGCGAATAATTCGGAAATGCCACATAATACGTGTCTTGGATTCGGAGTTGCAAACGTACGCAAATAAAACGGTAAAATTCGCGATACGGAAAAATTCGTGAATGATTCGCGGATCATTCGCGAACTTACTAACTAGGATCCAGCATACTTTGACTGCGCGTAAAAAAATGCAATTTAGCTTGTTTTTTCCTCGTATGAGCCCATTGTTACGGTGGTTCAGTCATACTACACTAACTAAACTGTTAATTCCTCTAAAACTAATATCTCCCGATCATAATAAATTTCGCTAATTTGATTACTAGTCATTTGTGAGAATAGTAATAATAATATTATTAGTTGACCATATAACGTTTGTATCTTGTATAAGGATATGCACGGAGTGTAATACATTATATTTGGTCGTAATATATAATTGTATATAAAAAGATGGGGTAGGATCCAATGATATGGTTATATTGACACAATCATGACATGGTTTGGCCATTTTTTTATAAAACTAAAACGACAATGTATTTGAAGCTAATTTTTTGGTGACATGTTCCTCTTATATAGCTCTACATTCCTACCAAAAATGAGAGAATTCTACGACGTATAAGACTACCATCTACCATTTTGAATATCAACCTTTGAAGATTAACAGTTGAAATCAAAATTTTGTGGATGGTGAAGTTTCGTATATCATAATACTCTTATTTTCGGCAGGAATGTGGAGATATGTAAGTGGAACATGTCACCAAAAAATTAGCTTCAAACTCGTTGTCGCTTGGATTTTGTAGAAAAAATGACCAAAACATGTCATGATGTTGTCAATATAACCATGTCATTAGGTTCTGCCCCTAAGAAGATATCATGAAGAAAATGAAATTGTAAGATATCTAGTTAAGTATATAGAGGAGTATGTTTGCACATGGTGGTGTAAGCACAAAATGTTATATGCCTATCTATAGCCAAGGTAGTACATAATTGTAAATGTGGAAAAACGATTTGCTGGTTTTTTAGGGAATGGAGAGACGACCGTGCGGACGGAGGCTCCTCAACCGAGAAAATTGCCTAACCTCAAACAGATGCACTGTACGGGAGTGCTTTGAGTTCGAGAGATAAATTTGTAGAACTCCAGCCTAAACCAAGACAATGGTCGTTCCAGAGTCAAAGAGGGAAGAGGGTTGATCTGTAGGAGGGAAGCTGGGAAGTGTGTGAGATCAATGATGATTAAGGATTGTGAATGTGTTTAAGGTTTCTGCAAGTTTTCTGTGAACTGTTGAGTTCGAATAAGTTCTGGTCGATTGATTGAATTCTTGAGAGTGATTGCTCGGATCAGAATTCTTCTGTTGTTCAATCGTAGATTCAAAGACTTGTTTATATTGCCAGAACAATAAACACATTGATCTCCAGTAAGTGTGACGGTTGCTCGAGTGAAAGAGTAGGAAAGTAGGAAATCATGGTTTAACCAGTTCCAGGTCATGCGGAGACTTGGTTGATTGTCCACCCACTACTTTGCTAACTCCCTCAACTGCTTGCACGACTTACTCAAATTTATCATCGTGGATAAACACACGTGTCGTAGGCCGCCAGACCAAAACCCTAATTAATATCCTCCATGTGACGTGATTGATGTCTCACGAACGTGGAGTCTGCAAAGCAGACGTATATTTGATTAGTCAGTCGTTGACTTGATTAGACGATGAATCTAAGCATTGTTCAGTCGAGCATGATTGCTGAATGCTCTAGGATTCATGAATTGAACATGTCTGCTGGGACGTACAGTTCTCGGATGAATGATGTTGATAATTGAATCAACATAATGAATATTGATGTCTGAGCAAATATTGCTCGCTTGAGAAAATATTGTTCGTATGATGAGTTGTTGAATATTTATAGTTGAATCAATATTCGAGCATCTGAGCAAATATTGCTCATTTGATGAATTACTGAATATTGATAGTTGAAGCAATATTCGAGCATCTGAGCAAGTATTGCTCATTCGATGAATTATTGGTAACGTGGCCAAATAAAATATTAATTAAAATATTGTTAGATGGACCGAATATTATATATTTAACCCAGATGTTGATTGTTGAATCAACATAAAATTATTAGTGTTTGAACTCGCTCAGAATTATGATTTACAAAGCATTTGTTCGAAACCCTAATTTTGATCAATTGATGATTTACTGAAAATAAGTCACTGAGTGAAGGAGTGACCGGCTACATGGGATGATAGTCGAGCATGTAGTTCCCAAGTGCTCGAGTGAGAATGCACCAAAGTCCTTTGTTGACCAGTTGATGAAAGGATGATTAAATGTTGGTTTAATCATTTATTAAAATAGTGCTCGTGTGAGCGTTAGGTAGTAAAACCTAGTTATGGAGAGATGAGGACCGAACAAGGGGTCTTGGGACCGGCCTTTGGTGATCTTGGGACCAGCTGACGGTCAATTGAGCGAGTCCCAAGTTGGTTGGAGAGAGTTTGGACCCAATATGAACAGTTGAGAGATAATTAGGTCAAAATTATGAAAGAGTGTGGGAACGGCTCCTTGCAAGCCTAAGGGTCGACCTTGGTCGGTCAAGGTGGCATGCCCGTGTCACAATACTACCCGTGTATCAGTCCTGAGAGTTTTGGTATTTTCTGGTGCGCGTTTGAGCAATATTTTGGATTTTCAGAAGAGTTTGATCTTGACTGAAACTCTCAATTTTGCTCGAATGAGCAAGCAGAACTTTGCTCATGCGACCAATATTTTCAGAATATTAAAATAATAATATTTTAATTTTGACGTGAGAAGCCTAGTCGGTCATGTGACCATTTGACTTTTTGGCTTTTTCATGGTTTGAGCAATATTTGAGAAAATATTGAAAAACTAGGGTTTTCACTCAAACGATGGAGCTCCGTGAGATGAAGGAAATAATAATATGAGAAAATAAGGGATTGTAAGGTATGGGACAGGCCACGGCTAGGGCATGACCGGCCGGCTAGGTGGTCCGATCCTGTGACACCTTTCCCTATTTTCGTTTGATGAAATTATGGAGAAATTAAGAGTTTCGCTCAAACGAGGGAGTTTGCTCAAATGAAGGAGTCTTCATGAGATGAAGTAAATAATATATTAAAATAAAATAAAATATCGGAAGAGGGGGACCGGCCACGGCTCCGGCTGGTGGGCCCGATCCCACGCCTCTTGTTTATTTTATTTAATATCTTTTTCCTTCATAAGTTCCTCGTTCGTCCATATTTTTGAATGCTCGTTCGTGCGTTCGGGTGCTCATTCATGCATTATTGTCAAGTACACGTGCACCATTTTCTCGGGGATTACTCAGTGATGGCCCAGACGCCCGATTGTTGAATATTTATGAAATTCAACTGAGAATGATTCATGAAACGAAGTAATAAAATGAGTTGAGAATCTATTACTAATCCATGGAATCCAGCTGAGGATCAGCCACAAAACGGAGTAATGATATATAATAGATTATTTTCTAGGAATTGAGTTGATGAATAACACGCTAGAATTAATATATTTGTAGAATCGAGATATGAGATAATTGAAGCATCATATTCGTTCTGAGGGGTGTATATTCAGGGAACAACGAGCAGCGCGACGTCCTGAAGGCGTTAAGCTCTCTAACAAACATTATGTCTAGGAACTGCCCAATCATTAAGAGATTCGATCTATACGCGGTCTCTCTACGTAGTCAGGGAACAACGAGCAGTGTGACGTCCTGAAGGCGTTAAGCTCTCTAAAAAACATTATGTCTAGGAGCCTCCCAATCATTTTGATTCTATGTAGAGGTGATGATGAAATGTATAAAGCATCGAACGCTTAGCTGGGAGGCCTTTCGAGAAACATATTCATAACAACTCTGAGAGGAATGTTCGCTCAGTCAGAGATCGTGAAACGGTTCACGGATCATAAAATATGAATCGTCACATACATTCCTGAAGTCGGGTCAGAAACATGCAGTATCTTGATTTTACAATTTTACCCCTTGCCGAAAATCCACCATCAACATTAAGTCCCTTGCTTAGTGAGGGACAGTCATGTTCCGCAATAAGCACTAGATGGTGATTTTCCAGTAGACAAGATAAGTAGTTGAACTTAGTCGTACAAAGACATTTTCACAATCCCCGATTTTCTCCAATGATGTCATGTACAAGCAAATTCCCAGATAAGGATCCTGTCAGTATGATAGAGTGTCATCTCGTGAGTACAGAGAGACGAGGCACTGCTGATTTGGACGGTTAGACGTCTAGTTTTGGTCGGTTTAGCGGTTACGGGATCGATCCCAAAAAAGGAAATCCTTGTTTTATTAGGTTTTTGGAAAAAAATTGATATAAAAGGAAGAATCCCTAAAAATTTTATTTCTCATTGATTGACCGACCAGCTCTCTCTCTCATCTCACGTCTGTGAGATTTTTTTTTTTTTTTTGGAAGTCGCTGGCACCGACCAGCACCGACTACTATCGGTAGAATTCTGGCAGGCTCCGACAAGGTACGTGAACTTTTTTTTTACTGTTCGTTCATGAGTTGTTCTCAAAACAAAATTTCATACGTATACATGTGTTTTATGAAAAATTTGTTTTTTAGCAAACAGACGTCCGTCCTTCCGCCGGTTTAGGAAATGAACGATAATCCCTGACTTGGGAGAGATTTTTTTTTTTGAATAGACCTACGTCTAATGATAGAATTTTGTTTATGAGTTTTCACGAAAACAACATTTATTTGAAATATATATGGACCTTTACAAAAATAGAAAAGGCCCATTTGATAAACAAACGCTCGTTCGAGCGATTTTTTTTTTAAATACATGATTTAAAGTTTATGTAAAATCAAATTTTGATTTTTGAGCAATTGTTAAAAGCAAACAATTATTGATGAAATAGTGTGTTCATGGATTTCGTGATTTAATAGCGTATTCTCGAAAATCAATGAATGTTTACCCGGTGGAAATTTCTCACACGGTGAAAATGATGTGAATTGCTCACATGATGGAAATTTCGTGAATTGCTCACATTCTTATGAAATCAATTTATGATTTCGAATAATGACGTTTTTTGTTCGTCTTTGCAGGTTTAAAGAAGCGAGCAGACTCTCGAAATTTTCGTGTTATAGTCACTACAGCTAGTGAAACTGTAAACAGGTAAGAGTTAAATTGTTACCGTTTTTTATAGATGCGCACCTTCATTCCATGATCCGTTGTTTTGTTGAATGATGTGAAGTATAAATGTTGTATGGAAAACTTTGCAAAGATGACTGATTCTCATGATGGCACCTCCAAAGATGATGCTTCCAGAGATGATACTTCCAAAGATGCAACCTCAGGTAATGGTACCTCTGTAGATAGAACTTCTGTTGACGAAGAAGAAGAAGAAGAAGAAGAAGAAACAAATGGAACAAAAAATATTCCAAACACTGATGACGATTTCTTTGTGGTTCAATATATACCTGAAAAACGTCTCCCAGATTCCTCGTTTCGTCTTCTTATAGATCCCATGGATATTTTTCAGAGAAAATTGGTGTCTCCTCGAGCGACTATTCGATTTTGTCTACATGGAAGACATTATGTTGGTTCACACATAGACTTCAAGCTTTCTCGAAAACCTTTAACATACTTCTCCAGATAGGAAAGACATATCTTGGGGTATAGTCATGTGAGAATACTGAATAGGCCTGTCAATGGATATCCGATATCTGATAGCCGTTTCCGAATATCCGAATTCCGTTAGGTTAACTTCCGACATAACAGTTAACGGATATCGGAAACGGAAAACTTATCGGAACTTTTAGTGTTATCGTAACGGAACCGGATGTACCAGTTTCCGTTAAGTTAATATCCGATACCGATAGTATATAACTATATTCGGAAATTATCGGAAATTTACGATACGTAATACCCTTTAGGTTTACTCTTTAGCCATTTGATTTCATCTCTCGTAAGTAGATATCAGAAATTATCGGAAGTTAACGAAAATTATTAGAAATTTTTTGGATCATGACTATATATCGCAAATTATCGGAAAAATTTTGGATATCCGATAACCTTTTCGTAATGGAATCAGAATTGATTTTTAATGTTCCGACGGAAGTTATCGGATATTGGATATCCGTTAATTCTTAACGTAACGGTAGCGGCTGAGCCACTATCCGTTTCGTTAAGTGCCGTTGACAGCCCTGGTGAGAACCATGTTGGCTCATGCACAGGTGACACGAGCTATTCAAGCAGCTGGGGATTTGTCGGTTTACCATGATGTGAGAGGTATAGTAGCTTTGCTCGCTCACTGGTGTGTTCCTACTCATACTTTCATATGCAGATGGGGAGAATTTACCATCACTTTAGAGGATATGGTTGCTCTATTGCATCTTCCTGTCACGGGTAATTTCCCTACATTACTTTCGGCAGATGAGAATGCAATATCTGATGTATTGACATCTACGGTGCATGATATTAACAAATTATATAGAAAATATTGTTATGCTCAATGGTTGAAGCACTGGTGTCCAAGAGATGGAACTCCTGAAAGACATGTGGATGGTATACTAAACATTGATGCTTTCTTGTGCCTGTGGTTATCCAGAGATGTATTTGAAGATAATGGAAACTTACTGAAGCCATTCGTGATTCCTTTTGCCATTAAGATATCTCAAGGTGAGAAACTTCCCATGGATTCCAGTGTTTCCAATGGTTTTATGAAAATTGAAACATATGTTAACACAATGTTTCTCCAAGCCTTATTGTGGGAGCGCTTCAAGAATTATGCACCAATTCTTCGTAGCATCTTGCAAGGACCGAATGACGATACTCGTTATGTTCTTTCTGAGAAGGATAGTGCCAGGATTATGCGTTGGTCTACTAAGAAGCCTCGACGCAAGACACGCCTCACCAGTGTCTTAGACAATGAGTCTGAGTTTAATTTTCGTCCTTGGGTGTCGATTCCTCCTTTTGTCTCACAGTTGATCACTTTTAACAACGATGAAGAGAATATTATTCTGGAATCTGGTGCAGACCTGAGTGACGATGAGAGATCCTTCATACTAAGTTGTACTCCTGGTTACTTAGTATCAGTAATACATGAGAAATTTCTGGTGGAGGAATATAACATCGATAGAGCAGCTCGACAAATGGGTCTTGATCAGTGTGTCCCGGATGTTCGGAAAGAAAAACCGTCAGTCGACCAACTTAAAGCTTCTTTAGATTGCATACACCTGAACGGCGTGAATATATGTACCCTTGCTCTGACCGGGTCGCCTATGCAACTCCAGGTTATGTAACTTTCTGGAATCGGCAACTTTATCGTTTATATGTTTTTATAATGGCTGCTCAAACTCCGGTACAAGAACCTCCTTTTGTTGAGATGGTTTCTGAGCGACCAAGATTGAAGTATCCTTCCAGTGGTGATGAACGAAAAGTACTTCCAGGATGTTCACAAGTAAGTATTCTTCTCATGACTTTTATAGAGACATAATAATCGCCTCTTAATTATTTCATTAATTTTACCACAGGATGGTCGTGTGGTGAGACCTCAGATTGATATAGACTTCACGGAAATTGAAGAAGTCCCCGAGGCGGAGAACCCAGAAGTAAGAATTACAGGATGTTACCGAATAGTGTGCAGTCCCCAGCACCTTCTTTGGTGAGTTGTTAGTGCTTCCTTTATCACGTTTTTTCCTATCCGCGTAATTAGGATCACAAAACAAATATTTGTTAATTTATTTCAGAATTTTGCTCCATCGACCATTGACGGTCTTCAACTTGCTCCCGGGCAAACAATTCAGGAATTCAATACTGATGAAGAAGTTGATGTAAGTATCTCTTTCGTGCAAGCGATCATGGCATCTCCTTGAATGAAATAATAATAATTGTTGTTGATGTATCCAGGAGGATATTATCGCGGATAAACAGCATATTAATGATGTAGATTCTTCCTTGGGGAATGAGGAGATGGAGAACCTTCAAAACCCGGAACCGAATGGAGATAATAATGCTACTAATGGTGGTTTCGAAAACATCAATCCTTTCAATGGCTTAGAAACCCTTCAAGTAAGTGTTCCTCCTGTACTCTCTTCATAGAAGTATGAAATTAATGATTTGTGAATGAATTAATGAATGAATGAGAATCCATACGAGTACATGAGAAATTTTGCCGAAATATGTCACCAGAAAATCCAGAATTCAGTCTCTTAGTAAAAATGTTGTAGAATCTTCGTCCGATATTGGATTGTTACGATCTACCCCGGTTTTCTCATGCCCGGGTGTTGATGGTGGTTTTTAGTTTAGGGCTAAATTTGTAAAAGTCTATCTACCTGATCCGGCATCATATGTAATAGACATTTATATGTATATATTCCGCAAGGAATTTGGAGGATATATGCCTATGTATATCTTCATATTATATTGAAACTCAAGCTCCTAGAGGAAGTGTTCACTAGTATAGAGCCTAATGAGTGTATAAGATCCTAACTGCATTACTCACAAATGCCGGAGCCTGCTGAGTACTTTTCTTGTGCTTATATTCCCCGGAAGAACCCTTGATATTGGTATGGCATGACGGATTTGTGTTCACTCGCAGCAGAGCAGAACGAACCTTCAAGTACCATGATATTGGTATGGCATGACGGATTTGTGTTCACTCACAGCAGAGTAGCACGGACCTCCAAGTACCATGATATTGGTATGGCATGAAGGATTTGTGTTCATGACGGATTCACTCCCTAGCCGGCCTCACACGCCCTTATTTTATTATTTTAATATTATTTGCTTCCTTGATCCCATGGAAACTCTTTCACTTTAAGGAAACTCCTTAATTTCAACAAAATTCCTTGATTTCATGATATTTTCATAAATTCATGAAAAATAATATAAAATTAAGAAAAGCACCACAGGACCGTGGTCACTGGCCCGCCGGCCATGCCTTGGCCTCAGCGGTCCCACGCTTCATCATTCCTTCATTTTATAATTATTTTCCTTCATCTCATGAAGTTTTCTCTGTTTCAGCAAAACCCTGATTTTATCATATTTTCTCAAATGGTTGCTCAAAGGCACGCCAGAAAATATCAAAATTCTCAGGACTGAGACACAGACGTGTTGACGACGCGAGCATGTTACCTTGACCGACCAAAGTTGGCTCTTTGGCTCGCAATGAGCCAGTCCCGCATATTTTCATGATTTGACCTAATTAGCGCAATTGCACATATTAGGTCCAAAACTCTTCCAAATAATTTTGGAATTTCATGAAGTGATCATCATTCGATCCCACGACCATCCAGGGCCGGTTTCATGACCCCTTGGTCGGTCTCTCACCTCTCCATAGTTAATTAGGTTTTATCACCTAAGGCTCGGACGGGCATTTTTCGAATAAATGACTAAACCAACATTTAATCATTCTTTCATCAACAAATCACTAACTCTTCAAGAGATCTCGGTATTTTGCTCACACGAGCATATGGATGCTACATAATCGACCCACGGTCTCATGTAGCCGGTCCTCCTTCATTCCATGGTTAATTCTCAAATAAACCATCAATTGGTCATCAATTGATTAAATTAGGGTTTCTGAGTCCAAGGATCATAATTCTCGACTCAAACACTAATAACTTTACGACGATCTCATGATCAGTATTCTTATTTATTATGTTCGGTTCAACTACTAGTATACTAATTAATGTTTATTTTTGGTCACGCTGCCAATAATTCATCAGACGAGCAACACTTTCTCAGATGAGCAATATTTGCTTAAACCAAGGAATGTTGGTTCAACTATCAATATTCAACAATTCATCAGATGAGCAATACTTGCTCACCTCAACGTGAGAATTATACCTCTGTCTCAACATACACGTTCAATTCATGAGTCTCAGAACATTTTACAGAATCATATTCAACTCAACAAATACATGGACTCATCGTCCCATAAAGTCATGAAGTCAACAACTGAGTAATTAACCACGAGGCGTCAATCGTGTCACACGGGGGATATTAACTAGGATTTTGTTCTGGAGGTCTACGGCACGTGTGTTCATACACACGATGGAATGTGAGCAAGTCGTACAATCAGTTGAAGGAGTTAACAAAGTAGTGGATGGAAAATCGACCAAGTCTCCTTACGATGAGCAACTGGTTTCAAACACGATTTCCACCTCCCCATTCTTTGATTCCATCAACTGTCACACTTCATGGGATCATGGTGTCTACAATTCCAGCAATATAAATAAGTCTCTGAATCATGATTGAGGACAAGAACAACGATCTCACGTCTCACAGACAACACGAGATTAACTCAACATCTGAGTAATTACTCTCAACAAAGATTCAATCATTCAAAACTTATCTTATTCAGATTTCACAACACACCCACAATCTTTGATTACCATATATTCCACACATTTCTCAGCTTCCTTCCTACAGATCAACCCATCCTCTCTTGTGACCGAATTTACTCTGGAACGACCATTGTCTTGGTTTAGGCCGGAGTACTACAGATTGATCTCTCAAATTCAAAGCACTCCCTTTTTGCAATGCATCTGTGTGAGGTTGAACATTTCGCTTGGTTCAAGGAGTCTCCTATGTAAAGTCGTCCCCTCAGTTCCGTGAAAACTAGCAAATCGTTTTTCCCAATCTACAGATTGGCGACCACATTGGGAGATCATTCTCTCGGTTGCAATCTCACAATTTCACAAGATGGCCGGTCCTAGGTCTGGGTTAGTCACAGGTTCCAACGCAAACGGCGCTAGCACTAACAACAACAAGAAGAACAACGAGGATATCCCGGAAACGATTCCGGCCTCTTACACCGACGGTGGTGATGTCACTCCTCCTCACGTCAATGCGGATGGTCATCCTTTGTTCGGCCGAGACCCTGAGGAAGTCAGAGGGAATCTACCACCTACCATTGTTGATCTCATCAAAGTGCAAGAGACACTTGCAAATAATCAAACCGATATGGCTACAACACAGAAGGAGCTATTTAATCAACTAAAGGCTCTCACTGATACAATGTCAAGGAAGACCCAAGGAAAAGAGAAGGAAAAATCCTCAGACGCTGATCCTGAGGTAATTCTGATTCATACGGTAGATGATGATGAAGTCCGTAAAGCTGCAGACGATCCATCGGCGAATGAGTCATCAAACTTCATCACTCGGGAGGATTTGGAACGCCTTCTGGAGAACCGTGGAAAATACCAAACCCCACATGTCCATCGTCACCAGCCTCCGCACCCTGATTCTACGCAAAGGATTCCTCTTCCAAAAGGTTATACCTCTCCAACCTTCACTTTGTATGATGGAACAGGCAATGCTCGGGAACATGTTTCTCGGTTCTTCGAAGCCTTGGGTGAACATAAACATAACCATGTTGTTCGCTTCAAACAATTTTCAAAATCCTTGAAAGGCAGGGCATACACCTGGTACAACAACATCGCACCAGGAACTATCAACAATTTGGGAGAAATGATTAATTCCTTCTACATAAAGTACTTCTTTGTGTCAGAGCAAATTACTCTCTCCGATCTTGGAAGAATGTTTCAGAGGAACAATGAACATCCCAATGACTAGGTGAAAAGATTCAGATTCCAGGCCCTAGATTGTCATGATCCAAACGTCACCGAGCAGCAACTGGTAGACTTGTGTATCAACGGCATGATCTCGGTCTATAGATTTATTGGAAAATCTTCGTTTCCATACCTTCTCAGAGCTTCATGAAGCGGCGAAGAGATCGACAACTACTGCGCCCGCTTTACTGGAAAGAACAAAAGCTACAAACGCTGAAGAACCGCGAGACACTCGAGGTACCAGACGTCTGATCAAGAAGCAGTAAAACCTCCAGCCTTCCACAAACACTGTTGTGGAAGGAAGAAAACGAAAAGCCAAACCTCCGCGCAAGCATACCTCAGCCCCTTCAAAAGCACAAAGGAAGGATAAGCAGGATGCCCTCTGACCAACGCACAAGAGTTCCTGATCAAGAAGCACCTGACTTTCCTTTTTCCATTGAAGAGGTGATCGAAATCCTGGATGCCTGGGTCCAAGATGGTGCAATCAAGTTGCCATATGTCAAGAAAGAACCAACTGAAGAAGACATGGAAAGTCCTCGTTACTGCTGCTTCCACAAGTTCGTCAATAATCCCACAAGCGACTACGGAGTTTTGAAGCACATTTTCAAAGAGAAGGTTGATCCACAATAGATTCAACTGGGGACTGAAGGAGTACACAAGAATCCTCTCCCATTAAGAACCTTTACACTCTATGAACAACCTATCAAAGAGGCAGTTCAATCCATGGTCGAACATGAATTGCGTTATCTGTCGAAGGCACAAAGGAGAAACATGTTCACAGTACGACTGGGGACTGTTTACCACAGTCAATCTCAGAAGAAACGAATTTGGAAGAACGTTGATCGATGCTGACACCTCCGTCAACAACATTTCACTGAAAACCATCGGATCCACATGCATCACTCGACAAGAAGATACTCATGCTCCATTTCAATCAGAGACCTTGAAGGAGCGCTCGGAAATACTTATGGCTACATGATTCTCAAAGTGAACATAAGTTCAACCTGGACAGAAACCAAGTTTCACATAATCAATCAAGAAGATCCAAGATATTACATGTCCTTCAGACGAGCGTGTATCCATGCTGAAAAGATGAGTACTTACAAAGTTCCTTTGGTTACACATCTTTCCAACGAAAAAAGTTCTAATCCAGAAGATTTGACGAACATTCCATCATCAGAGTACTTTGAGTAATTTGGACGAGGTTGAAGCAAGAACCTGCAAAATACGCATAGACATTCATCAAGAGGTTCCGCGCTCATGCAAGTCTCATTCCATGTCTATGTAATTTATTTCCCCACATGCTATCCTAGCATGGGGACTTAATTATGCTAGCAACTCTACAAGACGTTATGAATGGTAGCTTCACCACATTAGTATTTTACTAAGTGGTTGAATCTGACGTTTTTCCGAATCAAGCACTGAAATATTCATGACTGACGTCCAAACATGGCAAAGAACACTTTGGGCGTTTCTCCTGCAAGTCCATGTGTTCCACAAAATCAGAAAGCTCTGATGTCTGCATAAGTGTCGAATCCCACTACCGCAACGAAAGGGATGATGAATCAATGGAAGATACTCCAGGGCCGAGATGATCAAACATTCGATGCTTAAGGAATATACGCTTCAACGCTCAAGCATCTAAGAAGCCAACAAATTGTACTCCCAATCAAAGAGTACAGCTTCAGCACAAATATCTCGACGATGACACATTGATTCAACACCAGCACGATCAAAGTGTAAATAAACTACAATCGATAATTCTTTATTATCCCATGATAAGACTTCCGAAGCAGATGCAACACCATTCATACATGGATGGTACTAACTCCTTCAACATACACTAGGCAACCTGAGTTACGCAGGAGCATTCAGGTTGAACTCTCAGTACACCTTCATCTTAGGGACGCTCAACTCATCAACTAGTTCATGAATGTAAAAGGATCACTGGATTGGGGAGCAAAGATTATATCTATAATCATGGTTCTAGCCTTTTTCGGTCTTTGGAGCAACTCCAACCATGGCATCAGCATCAAATAATCTCTAGAGGAACACCATCCATGATCTCAGCATCGACAAGGATCTCTGGAGCGTAACCATTCATGGTCTCAACACCAACAACGGTCTCAGGAGCAACATCCTCAGGGATTCATCATCTAATCATTCTCTGAAGTGTTACACATGAAGCAGACTTCTCCAAGAACTAATGATTCATATCAAGATGTGTAGACCTGATAACATGCTCACATGAAAGTATTCCCAAAGCTGGCATGACTGGTGGGCATAATCCAAAGTCTCCTCCAAGATGTTCTCATCGCCTCTACAAATGAGATACGACATGCTCCGGGCCATGGGTTCACAGAAACGTACCAATGGTTGAGGAATGGGACAATACTTCCTCAACGAAAGATGTTCGTCTATGTTTCTTCTAAAAACATACCAAAAGGGCGCATCAATCGGACATACAAGCTGAAAGATATGGCCTATACCGTCAGGTCTACGGAATCTGAAAAATTTGTACGGGATTACAAATTGCAAACGCGCACGCTTCGTTGGATGACCTCTACAACTCCAAATTGAGTGATTCTTTTCTCATGTGATAACTCAGCCTCTTAGGTTCGAAAGTTTGGGTTAAGCATCAGATTCTGACGTCGTATGAGGTTCCTACATCTTCCTGAGCATATAACATGCAAGCAACAATTCTTAGACGGGATTCATGACTTCCACAGTCGATCGGTGTCCACCAGGTCTTTTCGCTAAGTCCTTCATCAAGGTACCTCCAATTTCGACTACCTGGGTCTTTACATCAATTTTTCTACCCGGATCCTCTATTTAGGTCCTTCCAGAAGAAGGGAAAACGAAAGAGAGAGATTCAACAAAATATTGGGGATTGACGGTCCACTGGTCAAGACGATCGATTTCACAATCCAAAACCAACCAAGAAATCAAGACCAGAATAAAACCTCACATCTATCGGAAGTCCAAGGTTCAAGATATCATGGAAATAAAACTAAAGAAAGTCAGCAAAATAAGATTTCTGCTTTTCTGCATCCTCCAAGACTTGCAAAGAAGCTTTCTCCGTCTCCAGCTTCTTGGTCAGCTCAGCAAATTCATCCATCTTCTTCAACACGACATCACTGGTGGTGAAAGGAGTGTCACCTTCCACTACTTTCCTGATAGCATCAATCTTTTGACAAAGCCATTTCAGATTGAAGCCAAGTTCTTCAACTTTCTTCAAGTTGTACTCTCAATCAAAGAGTACATCCCGGGTGACAGTATTTCCAGCTGTGATGCGGATATCATTTATAACACGCAAGATGTCTTCTACTTGCCTCGTCAAGAAATAACTATGCTCCGGATCCTTGGTAACGACGATGTGCCCATACATCTTCCACGGTTTCTTGTACATAGCAGCATATCCAATGGGAACGCTAAATCCACCAACGAACCTGCGATATGGGGGTATCTCACCAAATGGAGGAGTAAAAGCAATCCCTGCATTGGGATACTCATGCACTATTATCCGGTTCTCAGTCGCTGGAGCAGCGTCAGCAATCATAGGAACAACTTCGGTTGGAGCAGCTTCTTCCATTCTCGATTCGGGTTCCACCATCCCACGCAAAATTGGAGTTTCAGTCACCTCCACGGCATCAACAACAAGCGTTCCATGACCTTGAGGTACAGGGATAGAGGTCTCATTATCAACGGATCCATAGTTTCTCAAGTCATCATTGTTGGATCCATTATTCCCAACTTCAGCATTTGGCACCTAATGTGAAGATTACATGGGATTAGAATTATTCAAGCGTGGAAACCCAACACAACCATAAAATTCAGAATTTAAGTGAACTAACATCATCTAAGTTCCTTATTATGCACCCAAGACATGCGCAAATAGTTTAGAAGTCATGAAACACGTTTTCAAACAAGCTCAGCTGAAGAGATTTTACACTTCCATGTATTAAACGGAGAACTGGGAGCAATTTATAAGGAATTTAAGTTTGGGTCATATAACATTCTCTTTGTATGTATGTTTACTACAACATATCAAAATTTCATAGCAATCGGATGAACGAGCTAACAGATGTGGCCAAAACATCGGACAACATGCAATCTGGAAAAGTTCTGAAGGTCTTCTGGAAGTTCACTATTTCGCCTTTTTCAGACCCTAAACATGTTCAAACTTCAAAAAATCTTCTCTGATAAAGCTTGGAAATTTCCTGGTCTTGAAGATACATATGCAAACCGAGAAAATCTTACTTCGGACGAGGATTATACAGCGTTTCTAGTAAAATCTGAAGTTTGAAATTTTCTGGTGACGTATTTCGGCAAAGTTATCCATAAATTCACATGGATTTTCATTCATTCATTCACGAATCAGCGATATCATACTTCTTTGAATAAATTACAGGACATATACTTACTAAGGGAGTCTCTAAATCATTTGAAGCCTCGACAATGCCAGAATCTCCGTTGACAACACCGTTATCTCCATTCGGTTCGGGATTTCGGGAATTCTCCATATTCCCATGTCCCAAAGAAGAGTTCGCTTCATCAACATGCTTCTTATCTATAATGATTTATTCATGGATTCATCAACAAAAATTATGATTATTTCATTCAAGGAGATGCCGCGATCACCTGCACGAAAGAGATATTTACATCGACTTCTTCATCAGTACTGGATTCCTGAATTGTTCGCCTGGGAACAAGTTGAAGACCGCCGATGGAGAAAAGGTCTGAAAAGAAATAACAAAACCTTGGTCTTGTGATCCTAATTGCACGGGCAGGAAAAAGTCATGACACAAGGAGCGCTAACAACTCACCAAAGAAACGGCTGGGGACTGCACGTCATTTGCTAACATCATGTAGTCCTTACTTCAGGGTGCTCCGCCCCGAAGAATTTCTTCCATTTCCGAGGAGTCTATATATATGAAACCTCACTACACGATCATCCTGTGGTATACTTGATGAAATAACCAGGAGTACAACTCAGTATGAAGGATCTTTTACCATCACTCAGAGGTCCCAGAAGTACCATTTCTTGAAGTTGCACCCGCGGAGATGTCATCCCTGGAAACATCGTCTTTGAAAGTGTCATCATGGGAGTCAGTCATTCTTGCAAAGTGGCTGTGACAGATGCATAACATTCAGCGCATCATTCAAAGCGCAGGATTCAACAAAACAACGAATCATGGAATAAAGATGCTTACATCAGCGTCTGCAAAAATAGTAACTTTCAACTCTTACCTGTTTACGATTCCACTAACAGTACATGAGTTAATACTTCAAATCTTGCTCGTTCCTTTAAACCTGCTAAGACGAGCAAAATTCTGACATGATTTTCATAAAACCGTGAACAACCCACGTAAATTTTACAATGTGAACATTCACTGGTTTCTCAAAATCTGGACAGACGTCCATTCTACGATTGTGAAAACTCACATATAGACATTATTTTACCATGTATAATGGTCTACATTCAACAGTTGTTCATATAAATATTTAACGTGAAACTCACGTAAATTTGGAAAATATATCTATATATTTTTGCTCCCTCGCACGAGCATCTGTCTCTGAAGCGAGAGTATATTCTCAAAGATTTCTAAAAGCTTGAGATAAATTTTTTTCATGAAAGCTCATAAACAAAATTTTATTACTAACAGATGCACATCTATTTAAAAAAAAAAATCTCTTGTACGAGCATCCACCTTTGAAACGAGAGTTTATTCCACTTTGTGAAATATCACATATTAGAAAAATAAAATTTTGTTTTTCGTGAAAGCTCATAGAAATTTTTTTTATCATTAGACTCAGGTCTATTTTGTTGTTTTTAAACTAACTAACGAACGAGCGTCCGTGCTAAAACGGATTCCTTTTTTGGGCCCGGCCCGCGAATCCTAAACGACCAAGGTTCCATCACCAAATCAGCGGTGCTACCACTTTATGCTCATCAAACGATGCTCTATCATGCCACTGAGATCTTCATTCAAGTCATGGTATGCTCGCACTATCAAAATCCGGTAACGTCTTAACTTACGACTAAGTTCAATTACTTATATTGTTTATGACCGGAAAACCACCATTCAATGCTGACTGAGGAACACGGCTTTCCTCACTAAGCAGGGGACTTGATGTAGATGGTGGATTTTCGAAAAAGGCTAAAATCGTAAACCCATAATTATACGAACTCTTGATCCAGCAACCAGATGTGAGTATTGAGACGCGAGTCTCTCATCGAATCTCTGACTGAGAATACTTTCTCTCAGAGTACATGCGGATATGTAGTCTCTCGGATGGACAACGACATATCTCAATGAATACTAAACACTTCAGTAATTATTTCTATATAGAATCACGAGATTGACGGCTCCTAGACAGCTTGCTCTGTTAGTATAGAGCGATAACGTCTTCGGGATACAAACAACAAGTTTTCCCTGACTATATAAAGGATATGAAGCTCCAATAAGCTCATGTCAGAATAATTAATGCTCCTAGACAGCTTGCTCTGCTAGTATAGAGCCATCAGTTAATTATTCTTAAATTCTTGGATTCATCCACTGAATTTCCGAAAATATTCAAATATTTTCGCAATATTTCATTACTTCAATCTATGGTTCTTCCCAGCAAAATTCCATGGGTTAGTAATAAATATTCAGCGCACGGGCATCTGAGCTACCTCTGAGTAAGCCCCGGCTCAAAAGGTGCAAGTGTACTCAACGGTGATACACTAACAATCACCGCACGAACGAGTATTTCAAAATACGACGAGACGATGAACCTATGCAAAATAGGAAACAAAATAATAAATAATTAAAATATTGACCAAGGTGCCAAGGGATTGGACTCACCGACCGGCCTGCCGTGCCGTGGACAATCCCATGCCAGTTTTATATTTTTCATATTTTTTGTTATTTTCCTTGATCTTATGAAAATCCTTTCATTTGAACAAATATTTTCCTTCGTTTTGGGGAAACTCTTCAGTTTCATGGTGTTCCCTTCGCACCAAGGAAATAATATAAAATTGGGAAAACCATTGTGGGGCCGTGATTATTGGCCAGCCGGCCATGCCTTGATCCCGGCCGGCCCCACACCTCATGGTTCCTCATTAGTTTATTATTATTTCCCTAATCTCATGAAAACTCCTTAATCTCATGGTATTTTCACAAAATCATGAAAATATAATATAAAATTAGGAAAACTCGTGGGACCGGGCCCCAGCCGGCCGGACATGCCTCAGATGGTTCCACTCTCCCCTTATTTTATTATTATTATTTTAAGGTTTCCTTGATCCCATGAAATTCCTTGATTTCATGGTATTTCTTTCAAATTATGAAAATTCCTTCAAATCATGGAAAATAATACACAAAAATTACATAAAATTAGGGAAACTTGTGGGACTGGGCCCAAGCCGGCCGGCCATGCCCTAGCCGGCCCCACACGCCCTTATTTTATTATTTTAATATTATTTGCTTCCTTGATCCCATGGAAACTATTTCACTTTAAGGAAACTACTTAATTTCAACAAAATTCCTTGATTTCATGATATTTTCATAAATTCATGAAAAATAATATAAAATTAAGAAAAGCACCACGGGACCGTGGTCACTGGCCGGCCAGCCATGCCTTGGCCTCAGTGGTCCCACGCTTCATCGTTCCTTCATTTTATAATTATTTTCCTTCATCTCATGAAGTTTTCTCAGTTTCAGCAAAACCCTGATTTTGTCATATTTTCTCAAATGGTTGCTCAAAGGCACGCCAGAAAATATCAAAATTCTCAAGACTGAGACACAAACGTGTTGACGACGCGAGCATGTTACCTTGACCGACCAAGGTTGGCTCTTTGGCTCGCAATGAGCCAGTCCCGCATATTTTCATGATTTGACCTAATTTGCGCAATTGCACATATTAGGTCCAAAACTCTTCCAAATAATTTTGGAATTTCATGAAGTGATCATCATTCGATCCCACGACCATCCAGGGCCGGTTTCATGACCCCTTGGTCGGTCTCTCACCTCTCCATTATTAATTAGGTTTTATCACTTAAGGCTCGGACGGGCATTTTTCGAATAAATGATTAAACCAGCATTTAATCATTCATCAACAAATCACCAACTCTTCAAGAGATCTTGGTATTTTTCTCACGCGAGCATATGGACGCTACATAATCGACCCATGGTCTCATGTAGCCGGTCATCCTTCATTCCATGGTTAATTCTCAAATAAACCATCAATTGGTCATCAATTGATTAAATTAGGGTTTCTGAGTCCAAGGATCATAATTCTCGACTCGAACACTAATAACTTTACGATGATCTCATGATCAGTATTCTTATTTATTATGCTCGGTTCAACTACCAGTATACTAATTAATGTTTATTTTTGGTCACGCTACCAATAATTCATCAGACGAGCAACACTTGCTCATATGAGCAATATTAGCTCAAACCAAGGAATATTGGTTCAACTATCAATACTCAACAATTCATCAGATGAGCAATACTTGCTCACCACAACGTGAGAATTATACCTCTGTCTCAACAGACACGTTCAAATCATGAGTCTCAGAACATTTTACAGAATCATATTCAACTCAACAAATACATGGACTCATCGTCCCATAAAGTCATGAAGTCAACAACTGACTAATTAACCACGAGGCGTCAATCGTGTCACACGGGGGATATTAACTAGGATTTTGTTCTGGAGGTCTACGGCACGTGTGTTCATACACACGATGGAATGTGAGCAAGTCGTACAATCAGTTGAAGGAGTTAACAAAGTAGTGGATGGAAAATCGACCAAGTCTCCTTACGATGAGCAACTGGTTTCAAACACGATTTCCACCTCCCCACTCTTTGATTCCATCAACTGTCACACTTCATGGGATCACAGTGTCTACAATTCCAGCAATATAAATAAGTCTGTGAATCATGATTGAGGACAAGAACAACGATCTCACGTCTCACAGACAACACGAGATTAACTCAACATCTGAGTAATTACTCTCAACAAAGATTCAATCATTCAGAACTTATCTTATTCAGAATTCACAACACACCCACAATCTTTGATTACCATTGATTCCACACATTTCTCAGCTTCCCTCCTACAGATCAACCCATCCTTTCTTGTGACCAAATTTACTCTAGAACGGTCATTGTCTTGGTTTAGGCCGGAGTACTACAGATTGATCTCTCGAATTCAAAGCACTCCCTTCTTGAAGTGCATCTATGTGAGGATGAACATTTCGCTCAGTTCAAGGAGTCTCCTCTGTACGGTCGTCTCCTCAATTTCGTAAAAACCGGCAAATCATTTTGCCCCATCCACAGATAGCAACGCTTGCGAGTTCGACCGAGCAATGCTCTAACTATCTCCCTTTGTCAATTTTAGTGACAAAATTATCAATACATATGGATTACAAAATAAATAAAACTTTGTAGCTTCTCGTCCACATGCTTGATCTCCTTGGTGCTTCAACATTACTTGAAAACTTCGTCTTTTCCATGTACTCCCATGATTCCATAGATGTTCAGTTCAGCATCATAGTTGTTGAAGATTCGTAGACATAACAATGAGAAAACAAAATCTCTCGATCATTGTTATACGGTGTCATAGTATTATTACACAGTATCAAAGTTCAATTGTATCACAACTTCGACAACAATACTATGGTGATAGGTATCACTCCCCCTTAGTCAATACTTTCATCTCAACATGAAAACCACTCCCCCTTACATAATGATCTAAAAACCATATGTATTTGTAGTGTGAACTACACATTAATTCTCCCCCTTTTTGTCAATAAAATTGGCAAAGGTACGAAAACGAGATCCTAATGAAATTTCCACGGGGATGCTTCAAGACCAATGAAAAGTACATATCAACTTTGTTTAGATGCAATCATATAGCCGAAGTCATCAAGGAGTTTATAAAGATACAAGATAACTCCTAAAATATTCCACAACCACACTCCCCACAAAGATATGGAAATTAAGCGCAACTTCAAAAGAACTCTCCCCCATTTGATGTCATTCCCGAAAGAACAACAAGAGCGACCTTAATTTCACAAGAAAAGAAGGATTTCTTTGGACATCAAAAATCACAAAGGAAATGATTTTGTATCCAAAATTCTCAATTAAATTAATCACAAGAGAACCCATGATTAATTTAATCGGAATGCTCAACCAAGTTAACCACAAACGAATTCATGATTAGTTTAGTTTGAAATGCTCACATAAGAATACTTATGGAGCCGCACAGTATATACATAAAATATGGATCAGGGAAGATCAATACTTCGGAATGGACAAAGATTCATTTTATTCTCATTAATATTTGCATAACGACATATAATAGACATAACCTTTGTGAACAAAAATTCATCATATCTTACATCAATTATTTGCATAACGATATAATAGGTTCAATTTTTGTTTGTCAAAAGTTCACCGATCTTTTATCAATACATGCATATCGACATATGAAGGAGATAAATTTTGGCATCGTATGGGACAATCATCGTTCACGGATTCAAACACACATATCCCATAACATATTGCAATATATAAAACCATAAAGATTAACACTTCAAAACTCATCTTCCAAATCAACTTTAGAATTTAAATAAATAAATCTAAAAAAATTGCAAGATGAAAACGTTGGACATAGATATGTATAGAATATATGTCCATATAACGTCCGTATATAAGTCTATGTATTAGAGTCCATTGTAACTTATATCCATATAACTTAATATAAATGCATGCCTCAATAACCTAAAATGGTTAACTGAGAGCTTCCATAATTGTTCATGGTACCAAGAGCCAGAACGATCTCACGGAAACCCTAGTCTCAAAATTTTATTTTCTTCAAAACCCTAGCATGCTCTTCTTTTCTTTATTTCTTTCTTCTTCTTCTATTTCACCATGTCAACTGCTTCAACTCAAGACTCCTCTACCGTTTCAATCATGTCACACACAGGATCTCCAACTTTTGCTGCCTCTCAATCAATCAGTGTTGGTTCTTTCATGACCTCATCATTTCTCCCTTCTTGAACCAAAATAGTTCTCTTAGACAGAACAAATTATCTTCTCTGGGAATCTCAAATAACACCCATTCTGAAATCTCACCGTCTTTATAAGTATCTTGATGATTCATATGATATACCAGCTTCAGAACTTGTTGACAAAGTAACTGAAGAGAAGACTCCTAATCCAGCGTATGAAGAATGGGAAGTCATCGGCCAAACCATCATGTCTTGGATCAACTGTTCTTTAACTGAACCTATGAAATCTGAATGTGCTCGACGAGGCAATTCTCGTGCAGTATGGAAATATCTTCGCTCTACCTATGCTACCATCAATCCAGCCAGAATTCTACAACTCAAAGCAAACTTATCAACCATTCAAAAAGGTAATTCTTCCATTTCTGAGTATATTCTCAAGATCAAGGAAATCCCGACTCCTTAGCTGCTGTTCTACAACCTGTATCTGATCTTGAACTTGTCTCCACAACCTTACGTGGATTGGGTCCTGATTGGACAAGTATTTACACGGATGTTATTGCTCGCACCTCTCTACCAACTTTTACCTAACTTCATGCTCTTCTTCTTTATCATGAGTCTCATCTACAATATCTTCAAAGTCTCCAGACTTCGGCATCTGACTTGCAAAACTCGGCTGCCTTCTTTGCTGGTTCTCCATCTACTGGTCGTGGTCAACCTTCACATCGTGGTCGTGGAAATTGGAAAACTCCTGGTAATGGTCGTGGCCGTGCAAACTGGAATAATAATATTCGTCCAAATTGGACCAACGGTCGTGGAAACTGGAATAATGATGGCTGGAACAATGGTAACTTCAACAACAACTGGTCCAGTTCTCGTGGTCGTGGAAACAATGGTGCTTCTCCATTCAACAATAACTACTCTAATGGTCCTACTGGTCGTTCTTATGGAACTGGTCGTGGCTACAATGATCCCTCAGTCCTTGGTCCACCACCCTCATTTGTTGTGTGCCAATGGTGTGCCAATGCGGGTCATACAGCTCAAACTTGCAATCGCCTTACGCAAGCTCAGACCATTGACTTACCTCAAGCTTTTTCAGTAATGCAACTGCAGTCCATGCCGTATAAGAATCACTGGTTTGCTGACACTGCAGCTTCTGCGCACATGACTTCTGATGCCTCTCAGATGACCAATCGTACTGATTATAACGGTAATGATAAAGTCCTTGTAGGCAATGGTCGACTTTTGCCTAATACAAGGACTGGTGATATCACCATATCTTCTCCTTCATCTCAGATATTACTGAAAAATGCTCTTCATGTGCCTTCAACTGCCAAAAATTTAGTCTATGTTGGACAACTCACTCGTGATTCTGATTGTGTTTTTGTCTTTGACAAATTTGGCTTTTGTATTCAGGATCGACAAACGGGAACTCATCTGTACAAGGACAAGATTGAAGATGGCATGTATCCCATTCTACACAGAATTCATCATTCTCCTGAGTCACCCACCTCATCATCGTTTTCTGCCACTAAAATTGGAGTTCGTACCAGTCCAGCAGTATGGCATATGCGTCTTGGTCATCCTAATAATCATGTTTTTCAGTCTCTTAAGTCTAGTCAATCTGTGTCTTTTACGTCTGGTATTTCCCCTTTTCAATCTATTTGTGCTAGTTGTGTAGGTGCTAAGCACCATCGTCTTCCTTTTCTATCCAGAACTACTTATTCTAATAAAATTTGTGTTGTTATTCTCTCGGATTTATGGGGTCCTGCACCTTTCTCATCCAGCTGTGGATTTCGTTATTTTCTATTGTTTGTTGATGAATGTTCTCGTTTTACCTGGCTATATTTCTTATCTGATAAAACTCAAGTGTTTCGATGTTTTTTGGACTTCAAAGTTATGATTGAAAAACAATTTTCCACATCCATTCTTGTTTTGCAATCTAATGAGGGTACTGAGTATGCTAATCCCCTAAAATCTTATTTGGTTGCTAATGGCATTCAAATCCGATCTTCTTGTCCTAGCACGCCAAAACAAAATGGCCTTGCTAAACGGAAAATACGCCACATTACTGAAACTGGTCGTGCTCTTATGCTTCAAAGTGGTTTACCTGAGTGTTTTTGGGCTGAATTTTTTGCCACTGCTGTCTACCTAATTAATCGTCTTCCCACTCCTGTTTTATCAAATACCACTCCTTACTTTGTTGTGCATAATAGAGCTCCAGACTATGATTTTCTTAAAGCCTTTGGTTGTCGTTGTTATCCTCTCTTATCTCATTTCCGTCAACAGAAGTTGCATCCAAAAACACTTCCTTGTGTGTTTATAGCTTACAGTGACAAACATAAGGGCTACAAATTCTTAGAAGTGTCCAGTAATCGTGTCTACATATCTCGACACGTAATTTTTGATGAGTCTGTCTTTCCATATCCCATTGATGTCGGTGTTAAACTCAACATTTCATCTCCTTCTCCAGCTACGCGCACTCTGTTAAGCTAGCCAAATACAGTTGCAGCTTCCCATCTTTCTCCAGCTCCGCATCTAGCACATCCCATCTCCACTCCTGTGTTTCTACTCCTCCAGTTTCACCAACTTCTACATTATTTACTCCATCTTCTCATATGCCTTCTTCGCAAACTGATACATCTTCTTCTATTCCTACTTCGCCTACTATACCTGCGTCCTCTCAAAATTCTAGTGAGATATTATTATCATCTCCCAGGTTATCATTTTCTGCTGATCCACCCTCTCCATCTTCTGTTGATCCACCCTCTCCATCTTCTTCTCCAACTTATATGTCTTCTGAATCGTCTTCTTGGAACTTTCCTACTGTACAGGAGCCACCTCAGTCGACCACAAGTTTGCATCCTATGATTACCATACTTAAGGATCATACTATTAAATATAGAAGCTTTAAAGGTTTTTTTTCTACTCGGTATCCAATATTACACAGTTTTGCAGCTGAGTATCATTCTCTACCTACAGAACCATCATGTTTTACTATTGCCTCCAAGTCTCCAGAATGGTGGGCAGCAGTGTTTGAGGAAATTAACGCGTTACTCCGTAATGGCACATGGTCTCTTGTTCCTCGTCGCCAAGGTATGAATATTATTGGTTGCAAATGTGTCTATAGAGTAAAGCAGAAATATGATGGTTCACTTGATCGACGCAAAGCTCGCTTGGTTACTAAAGGTTACTCTCAACAACATGGGATTGATTATGATGAAACGTTTAGTCCAGTAGTAAAACCTGTGACTATCCGCTTGGTTCTCAGTTTGGCAGTCTCATCATCTTGGCCTATTAAGCAATTGGATGTTAAAAATACTTTCCTCCATGGGTCTCTTGATCAAGAAGTCTATATGGAACAACCTCAAGGATTTGTGGATCCTCGTTTTCCTGATCATGTTTGTTTGTTACACAAGGCTTTGTACGGTTTGAAACAAGCCCCTCGTGCTTGGTTTTATCGTTTTGCTTCATTCCTTACATAACTTGGGTTTAAATCCTCACAATCTAATCATTTTATGTTTGTTCGGAAGTCAGGTACGGGCATTATTATTCTCCTTCTCTATGTGGACGATATTATTTTAACTGGTAGGGACACTCAAGGTATTCAATCTCTACTGCCAACACTTCCAACTCAATTTGTTATGACTGATTTGGGTGACTTAAACTACTTTCTTGGTTTGGAAGCTACCATAACTTCTTCTGGTCTTGTTCTTACCCAAAACAGATACACTTTGGATCTTTTGAAACGTGTTGATCTTGCTGAATCCAAACCTGTATCTACTCCTGTGGCTCCTCGCTCTAAGCTCACATCTGCTGATGGTGTTTTATTTCCTGACATCACTTTGTATCGCAGTTTAGTTGGTGGTTTACAATATTTGAGCATGACGCGCCCTGACATTACCTATGATGTTGATAAGCACGAAAGTGCGACCATTTTCACCCTATATGTCTGCTGGGACGTATAGTTCTCGGATGAATGATGTTGATAATTGAATCAACATAATGAATATTGTAGTCTGAGCAAATATTGCTCGCTTGAGCAAATATTGTCCGTATGATGAGTTGTTGAATATTGATAGTTGAATCAATATTCGAGCAAATATTCGAGCATTTGAGCAAATATTACTCATTCGATAAATTACTGAATATTGATAGTTGAATCAATATTCGAGCATCTGAGCAAATATTGCTCATTCTATGAATTACTGAATATTGATAGTTGAATCAATATTCGAGCATCTGAGAAAGTATTGCTCATTCGATGAATTATTGGTAACGTGGCCAAATAAAATATTAATTAAAATATTGGTAGTTGGACCGAATATTATATATTTAACCCAGATGTTGATTTTTGGATCAACATAAAATTATTAGTGTTTGAACTCGCTCATAATTATGATTTACAGAGCACTTGTTCGAAATCCTAATTTTGATCAATTGATGATTTACTGAAAATAAGTCACTGAGTGAAGGAGTGACCGGCTACAAGGGATGATAGTCGACCATGTAGCCCCCAAGTGCTCGAGTGAGCATGCACCAAAAACCTTTGTTGGCCAGTTGGTGAAAGGATGATTAAATGTTGGTTTAATCATTTATTAAAATAGTGCTCGTGTGAGCGTTAGGTAGTAAAACCTGGTTATGGAGATATGAGGACCGGCAAAAGGGGTCATAGGACCGGCCTTTGGTGATCGTGGGACCAGCTGACGGTCGATTGAGCGAGTCCCAAGTTGGTTGGAGAGAGTTTGGACCCAATATAAACAGTTGAGAGATAATTAGGTCAAAATTATGAAAGAGTGTGGGACCGGCTCCTTGCAAGCCTAAAGTCCGACCTTGGTCGGACAAGGTGGCATGCCCGTGTCACTATACTTACCTTGTCTCAGTCCTGAGAGTTTTGATATTTTCTGGTGCGCGTTTGAGCAATATTTTGGATTTTCAGAAGAGTTTGATCTTGACTGAAACTCTCAATTTTGCTCGAATGAGCAAGTAGAACTTTGCTCATGCGACCGATATGTTGAGAATATTAAAATAATAATAATTTAATTTTGACGTGAGAAGCCTAGTTGGTCATGTGACCATTTGACTTTTTGGCTTTTTTCATGGTTTGAGCAATATTTGAGAAAATATTGAAAAACTAGAGTTTTCACTCAAACGATGGAGCTCCGTGAGATGAAAGAAATAATAATATGAGAAAATAAGGGATTGTAAGGTGTGTGACAGGCCACGGCTAGGGCATGACAGTACGGCTAGGTGGTCCGGTCCCGTGACACCTTTCCCTATTTTCGTTTGATGAAATTATGGAGAAACTAAGAATTTCGCTCAAACGAGGGAGTTTGCTCAAATGAAGGAGTCTTCATGAGATGAGGTAAATAATATATTAAAATAAAATAAAGAAAGAGGGGAACCGGCCACGGCGGCATGACTGACCGGCCGGTGGGCCTGGTCCCACGCCTCTTGTTTATTTTATTTAATATCATTTTTCTTCATAAGTTCCTCGTTCGTCCATATTTTTGAATGCTCGTTCGTGCGTTCGGGTGCTTGTTTGTGCATTATTATCAAGTACACGTGCACCATTTTCTCGGGGCTTACTCGGTGATGGCCCAGACGCCCGGTTGTTGAATATTTGTTACTAATTCATGAAATTCAGCTGAGAATGATTCATGAAACGAAGTAATAAAATGAATTGAGCATCTATTACTAATCCATGGAATCCAGCTGAGGATCAGTCACAGAACGGAGTAATGAGATATAATAGATTATTTTATAGGAATTCAGTTGATGAATGACACGCTAGAATTAATATATTTGTAGAATCGAGATATGAGATAATCGAAGCATCATATTCATTCTGAGGGTTGTATAGTCAGGCAAAAACGAGCAGCATGACGTCCTGAAGGCGTTAATCTCTCTAACAAACATTATGTCTAGGAACCGCCCAATCATTAATAGATTCTATAGACGGTCTCTATATGTAGTCAGGGAACAACGAGCAGCGTGACGTCCTGAAGGCGTTAAGCTCTCTAACAAAGATTATGTCTAGGAGCCGCCCAATCATTTTGATTATATGTAAATGTGATGATGAAATGTGTGAAGCATATAACGCTCAGCTGGGAGGTCTTTCGAGAAACATTTTCATCATAGCTCTGAAAAGAATGTTCGCTCAGTCAGAGATCGTGAAACGGTTCACGGATCATAAAATATGAATCGTCACATACATTCCTGAAGCCGGATCAGAAACATGCAGTATCATGATTTTACAATTTTACTCCTTGCCGAAAATCCACCATCAACAATAATATTTGGTCCTAACATACAATTATATATATAAAATAAAATATCATAAAGAAAATGAAACTTTAAGATATCCAGTTAAAAACATATGATGGAGTATGTTTGCACATGGTAGTGTAAGCCGAAAATTTTATATGCCTATCTATATCCAAGGTAGTACATAATATTTGGTCGTAACATACATTATTTGGTCGTAACATATAATTGTATATAAGAAGATATCATAAAGAAAATGAAATTTTAAGATATCTAGTTAAGTATATATAAGAGTATGTTTACACATGGTAGTGCAAGCAGAAAATGTCATATGCCTATCTATAGCCAGGGTCTAGGATGACCACCATACAAGAAATAGGCTTATGTGTTGGCTGATTAATCTTTCTACACTAATATCTGAATCCGCCAATCACCAAGTGGTCTGGTGGTTGGAATGCTTCCTCCCACTGTGGAGGTAGAGATTCGAACCCTGTAATTGTTGAAATCCACTCTAATTTAAGAAGTTTGGATGTAGCATAGGGACCACTAATCTAGGACATCAAAAAAAAAAATCCAAATCCAACTTATGAATGAGATATAATATGTTATTAATATCTACACTTATATATATAAGCTAACCCTTTTTGATGCCCCCTCCTTGGATGCTGCCCAAAGTTGAACTTTGGATGCTTTGCCCCAAGGCCGGGCCTGGCTTCGAGGTTCTTTCTTTCTGTAAAAGGCTCCTTGAGGTGTGGGGAAGTTGAGCCTGTTCTTCATCTCCCTTCGGGTTGTTCCTTTCTCTGTAAGCTTCTCTATATATATTTTTGCTGAGCAAAAAAAAAAAAAAATAGCAGTTAGCCAGTCATGCGGTCCCCCTCACAACAAGCAATGTTTGTTGAAGAATATTCACAAGTATATTAATACTACCATTCTAATCCTGACTAAATTGGGGCCTACTCCAATTAATTTGGGCCTCCACTATAGGACAAAAAAATGTCATTGAAAAGTAAAAAAGATTACTCCTTATCCAGTTATTTTTGAAAATGGCTAATTTACCCCTTGACTAATTAGCGTTAATCGGGTGATTAATTGATGTTTAATCAAATTAAACTAGAAATTAACCAATCTTGATTCTTCATCAAACTGTGATTCTTTTTTTTGAAAAAAATCGTCCAGAATCGGTGGATGTTCATGCTCACATAAATCGATTGTAAGAATCGGTTGACGTGTGCATCAACATAAAACCGATTGTGGTTAATGTTCATCACATCAACCCATAATCGGTTTATGTATGTGTACCATATCTACCGATTTTGGGGAACATCAATAACAATCGGTTTATGTGGACCCTTAAATAATCTGATTGTGGCATAGCAGTTAAGAAATCAAAGGTTGTACAATCGGGTTATGTGGGACATACATGTAATCCGTATCCAGCCAAAAAAATATACAGAAAAAAACGTTTCTCTTCCATACCAGAATCGGGCGGTGTGGACATTAACATAAACCGATTTTGGTTCAATATTTCCAAACAGAATACACATTCAGTATAATCGGTCTTTGTGGGCATGAACAAAATCCGTTTCTAAATAAAATCGTTTCATAAGTACATTGACGTAAACCGATTCTAATAAATGCAGAACACTTTGATTTCGAAAAAATCGAATTTTGAGTGATTGCATGTTGCTAAAACTTATTTTAGGGGATTGGGTTGCTAAAAAAGTACTTGATTCGTGCCAATTCATCTGCTTCTATGTCAATCGAAGATGGTTCGTATTAGGGGAGAAGAAGAGAAGAAGAATCAGTTGGAGATGGAGGTGGAAATAAATTTGATTTTAATTTTGATTTAAGTTTTTAGTTTTATGAGTTTGATTTTAGTTTTGATTTTAATTTTAATTTTTAGTTTTTAAGTTTTTAGTTTTATTATTAGGATTTAATGGGGACACATTTATAGTATTAGTATTTGATGAAGGGTAAGTTGGTAGTTTCATCTTCTAATAAAAAAAATTGTCCTGTAATGAAGGCCCAAATTAATTGGAGTACGACCCCAATTTAGCCAGGATTCTAATTGGCAAAAGAGCACGCTAGCGGCTTGACAGTTATTTCTCTAAATGAATCGCACGCGCACAGTGTTTTTTTCTGCAAAAGAGGGGCACAATTTATCTTTTCTTTTTATATTTGTTGAACTCGCAGGGATTAAGTCTTGCCCTTATCAATCAAAATGAAACAATTCCACACTGTACTTTGTAGCAGGATATCAACCAAGACAAGTTGTGTGCCGCGTTTATCAATAATGCACATAGAGAAACACCTTCATCAATGCATGCACCTTTAGCTACCATTTGTTGCCTCAATATGGATTGTGTCAGCAACTTCTGCATTATCCCCAAGTGGCAATTAAAGTATTTACATTCACGTGCCTAGTTAGCAATTCGGGATTCGGCAAACGTACGGAACGGCAAACGTACGAGTATTATACGGTTTTGTAAAATTCAGATTCGGTCCAAAATTCGGTCAACGGGACGTGATTCGTCATTAATTCGGAACGGGATACGTACGTGTATAATTCGATTTATAAATGTGAGTTCGGCTCTGAAAATTCGGTATCTATATATAACAAATAATTTGTATTTATAAGGTCATAAACCAATTTTTATGCATATGTGTGAGTTATTTAAGGAAAAATAAACTCAATATGATGATATTAATAATATATACAACATTAGTTATCCAAAAGGACGTCGTATGGTGGTTTAGATGCTTGGTTAGTGAGTTTGAGATCTCTCTCACCTTCACCTTCAAATCTCTTCAGTCGTTTTTATTTCATAAAAATTACAACACGTCTAATATTCGGTCGTGTATGTTCGGGATGCAGTAAAGCCCAAAAAGTGGAGTCTTTGAAAAGTAAAAGCTAAAGAATTTATGGCGAATTAAGCGGACGTATCATTCGGGATACGTAAAATTCGTGAACGATTCGCGAATAATCCGGGAATGCCACATAATACGCGACTTGGATTCGGAGTTGCAAACGTACGCGAATAAGACGGTAAAATTCGTGATATGCAAAAATTCGCGAATGAGCGAAATTACTAACTAGGTTCACGTGATCATTTTCTATGGTTTAAACAGTATGTATCCCTTTCCCAAGTATCAGCTGCAACAGTCACGTGTCGCTAAAGAAAATTGTTTAACACATCACAACAGAGTTCAGAGCAAATTCCACTGAATCCGAACTTTATTGCACCTCGCAAGTTGCAGTCCTTGTGACGAAGACCTAATCTATTTGCAGCCGTCTATCCACAGTACAAATAAGAGTTTAGGCTAATGTTATGACTTTTTAGGCTCAACCACCACCATCTTATGTTTTCGTCAACTGGGTATTATTCGAGTGCGAATTCGTGCACACCCTTTAACGAGTGTATATTTCACATTTCAATTTCTATCCTTGATTTAATTTAGGAAGTTATGTAATGAGGGCCGTGATTCTAAACATGAAAGATAATGGGGCCATCAGTTAAATAATCAACCAATCAGAAAAATATGTGAAATATACACTCATTAGAGGAGTGTGAATAGATTTGGACTCGTATTATTCCTTTAGCATAGCTTGTAATTTAACTTCTTTCCCTAAATGCATCATTCGTGGTGCCTTTTTTTCTCCACTTTTTAGGCTAATTCCCAACCTTTTTCATTATTAGAAGTACGGAGCACGGATCAACGACTATTATCGATATAATCTAACCTGTTGTGAAATAAATATATAGTGGATTTACACCACATTTACACTCTTTTTCACCACCATCCTTTCACCTCATTTTCATCTTTTCACTTCCCCCATTACTTTGTAACCACCACCATTACTAGTAATAATGGATGCATGTCCCTTAATTCCATTGTAAATGCTCTTCTTTTTCCTCTATATATAGAGAGCATTTCCTTTATAATTTACACATCTAATGAGAATCTCTTCTTCTTTACTCTCTATTTTGGATGTCTTCTTTTCGTTTATAACACGTTATCAGCACGCTCTACACCGAGCTTCGAAATTTTTAAGAAGAAAATCAGCAAAGGAAAATTGGTGTTATAAGCAAATTTTCTTTCTAACAATTTATATTAGTGATTGTTTTATAATCTTTAAATATGCTGGCACGGTATAATTCTAAATATTATACTAACTTTTGGGTTTTTTTTTTTGTATGTATTCTACTTGGTTGGACTAATACAACTTTGATGCATTGGTTTCACTGCTAACCCATTCTATTTTATTTTGTACCAATTTTGTTAAGATATTTCAATAATATCTTTTAATTGATTATTGAATCAATTTAATTAGCCTTATTTGGCATATTATTGTTGTCTTATTGACAATAGCAAAACCATGTCTATGAGATCATAAAATATGTTCTCATTAGAGCAATGGCTATGGGATAGGGTGTTTTGACACTATTCCTTTCAAAACGAATGAGGAACTAAGTGATTGAGTGTAAATCCTACTATGCCATAGGGGAGATATATAACACGGTAGTCTATACCGCATATAATGAGCCGTATGTAAAAGAAACTCATGAGATACACTCCTGTATTTAACCAATAATATATGCCTGTTATTTTATATTATGAAATGAACGGTTATGATGAATTCATATAAAGAGTTAACTTTGGAGTTAACTTTGGAAATAGGACCTAATGTTCGTTAGATTGTTCCACGTGTATCTTTAAATGGCCACAATGCTATAGTTGCAAACGAAAATTTGGTTAAACAAAATTTTCAGTCAAACGGCAAAAGGTTGGCCGTATTAACTTCTAGTTATCAAAACTAGTCATAAAAACCCAACATGACCAAACTTGTGGTACAAAAACTCCATTCAAATGTTGGGATCCATTAAAACTCCATCATAAACAAAATTGATACAAAAACGCCAAATTTTTAAAAATTGATACAAAAACCCCAAATTTAAATTTGATGAAACCAAAATAAAATTTGATGAAACCAACATTTAGATTTGGGGTTTTTGTGTTAATTTTGTTTTGATGGGATTTTTGTGTTAATTTTGTTTTGATGGGATTTTTGTGTTACTTTTATTTTGATGAGTTTTTTGTGGAAGGATGGTGATACCTCTGGGGTTATAACTCGCGGACCGTCTATTTATATCAAACGACAAATAATATGTCGTATTACTTCCTATTTTTTACACGGCTGATCATATGTTGTATAGTGGAGGCTTTCATCCACTCTATCGATTGAATGAGTGTTCGATTGAGTTTGAGGTGAATGAGGGTTTCTCTCTACCCATAATAGGACCTAATTTGATCAAATTTGATCAACTCTTTCATTTTGACAACAAAACATTACAGGTCCTTTCCAATTCATGGAAAGATTCAAAGAATCAACAGAACAATCATAATACAAACTAAACAATGCATGAAATGCACAAACTGACAATGCATGAGTTTGTTAAACATAAACTTTTGTAAAAGGAACAACAATGGTTTCAAAAGAGTTAAAAGTATTCCCACCTCTTTTGATCGCAAGCCACGCCTACCTCGAGATCCACGATCCACTGGTTCATCCTTTGAATCGATCGTTGTTAATAAAGACTAACTGTTAATCACACAAGAAGTCTAAGAATCTAGCCAAGATGGCTTATACAAGAAACATACAAATCTATCTAATGGTTTTACACATATTCATTATCCATTTCTTGCATATATAAAGGTTTACTAATACAATTAGGTTGTTTCTCTAGTCCATTATCTAAGTCTTAAGAATATCTACAACTTGTATAAGGAACCAAAGGCTAATTCAGACCATAAGGGGTCCAAACAATCAAAATAGAAATACTAGGCCTAAGTCCCCAAATCCACTAAACTTGGCCCATTAGCACAATGTCTGACCCAACTGTGGTCAACTAACGGTCTTTGACGGTCAAGGGGTTAACTAACAGTCCACGTCCGTCCAAGGTCAACTAGTCAAGGTCAAATCGGTCAAACAGAGTCAACTCAATCAACTAGACTGATTCAGGTTATACAAATCAAGGCCCTTGCACAGGCCAAACACTCTGCTGCACCATCATGGTGCAACATCAACAAACTTCACAAGCTACAATCCTATTACAAACTTCATTCATCTTTGTTTATAAATAACAACACCTTCTATATCAAGTCAGTTCTATCTATCGACAACTATAGTTCTCGGCAACATACATTCTCAATTCAAACTTCATAATTCAATTACAAATAATAAATCGGTTTACCTGCAATTGCAGCTTTAAACTTTTCACAACAATCACTTAACTATAGTCCTACAACTACCATCTCAGTTACACCTTCCCTGCCTGTAACTTCAGATCACTACAACCTCACAAATACTACAACCAACTACTGAAACATCTTAACTCAGCCCCTAACCATTCTGAGTTCATCTCAATACCTACACTTCCTGCACATTCAAACTTCAACAATCCATGTAACTCAGTTCATTGCACAATCAAATATAGCAACACCATCTCTTCCCCATCACTGTGATTATACAACACAATTCCAAATCCCAACCACTGTTCTATATCCAACATTTTCAAGCCTACACCACCAACTCAGGCAATTCTGCAAACTCAATCTGAATCCCAACAGCAACATCATTTACAACAAACCTATATTATGTCTCAACATCAGTGATATTTCATTCTCAACCACAAGCGTCTGCAATCCAAATTTTATACCAACACAACCTCGATCCGTACCAACTAATTTTCTAAGATACATAAGCATCACCAGTTCAATAACAAACCCCAATATACTCAATTACAACCACCTGCAGGAGTAACTCCTAACTCGACATCATCTCAGCTTGCATCACAACTCATTTAAAACACAATTACCCTTCTTAGCTTCATTATGTTCTCCACCTGCTACTAAAATTACTCCAATAACAGTTCTGTGAATTATCTTATTCTTCACAATCATGTCTAATTCAATACATACTTCAATTCTAATAACACAACATAATAACTGAGATTCAATCCAATCAATAGAATAAAACATTACCTCAGACAAACCCTAATCTCTTTGATCAAACCAATCTTCACCGCCAGCACAAATCAGCTTCATCTTGAACCTCATAATCCCTTCTCAAACCCTAACCCTTGAATTCTTAATTAAACTTCTTCTTTGTAACCAATACCCAAATTGAATACCCAACTCTTCTTCTTTGTTCTCAATACACAAAACCCATCCTTAATTCAATCCCCTTTATATCATCTTCATCTTCTAATTCTTCCCTGAACTTCTTCCAGGAACCCTAAGTCTTGATTAAATCCTCAAAACAGTATTGCAGCTTCAATTAAACATCAACCCGCTCGATCTTCATCCATTATAAACTCAATATAATCATCAGTACTTCACAGACCCAACTTCAAAACCAGAACCCAACTTAATCTTCTCTAACTTGTCACTTGTTTTAACTCGGAACCTACCACACCACAATCATCACCACCAGTAACCCTTCCATGATATTTATACTCTTGATTCGATCTCAAAATCCTCATTTAATTCTCACAAACCTCAGCAGACGAAGAACATGGGAGGAGCAGGAGAAGAAGAAAGAAAGCAGAAAGAAAGAGAAGAAAAAGAAAATAAGAGGAAGAAAAAGAATGAGATCGAGTTTATCTTCTCAAATGGGTCTAGATAAGACCAAGGACAACACCATTTCACCCACTCACTTCGCTAAGGGAAGCCCAGGTCGGTCTATTTGCGAAAAGACTCTTTTGACCTTCAAATCAATATGAAGATATCTTCTTTGTCCAACGTCCGAATGACACGTTCGAGTAGTCTATTTCGTCATTTTCGAGATCTATCTAATCATACTAGTTTCATATCTAGATCTTTGTTAGATTAATTCCTATTAACGAACGTTCGAGTTATACTAATCGAGTAATCAGCGGCTAAGACATCTCTTGACTAGTCTAATAGCGTTGACGAGCTTGATGGTCTTTACATAATGAAACTGTAATCACCAAAAATTGGTGTTATCGCAATTTAATTACCTATCGGGTAATTAATCACGTGCGTGGTTGAAAAACCTACGACCAATTTTTTGGTATCTTCGTTCATTGGAGGAAGATCATGTGACTTTTATATTCGGTTTATATTCACCTACAAGAAACCATCTGTCTAACCACAAAGTGTATTTTGACTTTGCAATAACTAAAATGACTATCTTTTTTTTTTGTCGATACGAGAGCTTGATAAATCGTATAAACCAATTGGTGTTAATTTTCTCCATCATTTCTATACGATGAGAAAATAAACTGGCGTATTTTCTAGTTTTTTGCCAATGAGTGATTTTTTCAACCACATAATGGAATTTTTTTTTGAATATAACGATGATGATTTCTTTTTTTTTTTAAAGGAACATTTTAAGCCAAATAAAATTGGTTTTCCTTATCGATCCCCGAAAGATATATCGTTATTATGGTAGATAAACAGTTTCAAATACCAATAAAATGAGGAATACTTGAGGGATGTTTAGCAACTTTTGATTTTTTCCTCGTGGTAATACTCTCCAATATTGAAACATTCCACTTGTAGATGGAATATAGTTGGACATAAAAGATCAAAGGGTGCGCACCCGGCTAGTTAGCTTTTATTATTAGTCTTTTTAGAGACTATATTGATCTTTGTATAATTTTTTGATAAAGAATATGTCCATAATTTCTTTCTAAATTATTATTTCATTGGACCTCAAGGTCACGAAATTATTGGAGATTTATTTGCATATTGTATATGTTTTTGTCTGTTACCAATAAAATCCTTAGTTGATTTTGAATTTGTACGTCTAATGGACTACAATTTTAGGACATTTTTTTATGGCACTTGAAGTCAGAATTTATTGTCCAACCTGGTATTGTTAAAATCCAGAATTATTAAAAGTATATGTCCTCGAATTAATCGGATAATACTTTACGAAACTTTTTTCGTGTATGAGATGAAAATTTTTCCGCCATATTGAGGGAGAGACTATACATTAATAAGTTAGTGTTGATTAACTTTATAAAAGTTATGTCAATTTATCTCCCATTTATGAGAAAATTCAAAAAAGCTGTCATCAAATAGGCGTGAAAATATCTCATTTAGCTTTTCCAGAAGCTTACCCCATTTCAAAGACAAACCCGATCACATTCAGCAAGCATGTAATGTTTTAGCATTTGCTATAGATAGTGCTCTTATAGAATCTATCATATTATAATTCACATTCTCAAAATTAATATCTCCTTGTTAAGATGAGGAGAATGCCCGTGAGTGCTGGTACCAGTAAATTTTGAAGTTTTCAAAATATGCATACATTAGAGAATTGTGTGGGATCGTTGTAAATTAATGATTGTCGAATATTTATTTACAGTAGCTACTGAATTACAAATGATGGTGGTTGTAAACCCATATACAGATAAATATCGACAAATGTGATTAGTAGGCACAAAATCCAAATTATATTGGGTTAAAATCTCTTGAATAATGCAATTTTTTGGATCCAACACTTAACACATTAAGCGTGCAAGCCTGAATTCTGAAAATTACAGGTTGGTGTAGTCTTCATATGTTATATGAGAAATATGATCGTTGTAAAAACGAATTGAGAATTTGATTTTTTATTTTTTATTTCTCAAACCTTAGGATTGGTTGGATAATACTTTTTTCACATTATACGATGCATTTGGCGTGGTATTCCTTAAGGACTCATATTGCATTCACACAAAAAAATATGGGGGAACATATTTGAATTCAGGCAGCCATATGACTCGGTTATGCCACAATCCTTTATGTATTTTTAGAAATTTGGTACAATACCAAAAATATGGTTTAATAATTAGTTGATGATATCAACTTTATAGGTCTCTTAATGAGTCCTTAAAAACACAAAAATCCACGTTTTCAGCAGCATAAATATATATATTTTTCTTAAATCTGCAGTTTAATATTATGCTTGCTTAAAACTTTTCTATGATATAGATTAGAGTTATGATTTTGATGCTTGTTTTTATAAAACTCATATTGTTGAGTTGGCATCCATAAATCGTCAAAAGTTACACTCTTTTTCCTTCGTTTCAGGTTTTGTCCCATGTGGTTTTTCCTGACAAGGTTTTAACGAGGCAACATCTTGTGGACGTTAATTTTTTATTGAAAATATTGATATTGTGCTCTTTTTCCTTTGTCCATATATTTTTTCTCGTTAGGTTTTTAATGGCAAGGTTTTTAGTAAGGCAATTTAATTCAACATGGTGGTGATCCAAAGGGGAGTTGTATATTGGTGGATTCCCACCATTAACAAGGTCAATCTCTTAGACCAGATCAACATAACTATCTCCTAAAATTTTGGATATCCTTCTGAACCACATTAGGTTCAATCACAAATACGGTTTTTGTTCACAAATTATAGTGTATACATATCTTGGGACTTCGTTGAAGAAACTACATCAACTACTTCTGCAAATCATCTCTGAGAAGCTAGCAATTCAAGACACAAGTCCTCAATGCATTTAAAGAAGCATGAAAACTCGAGAACGCTACTATTAGAAGACTAGCACAAAAGAAAATTTCATCAACTAGCAATTTTTTCATGAAGGAACAAACAATCTTTTGCATTCAAGAAATTTGTTCATCAAAATTGGGAAGTCTCCTCTCAAAGATTTGCAAGCCAAGACTTAATTGAAGTACTTATAAGGGGGAGCGCCATCATCAAAGGCGCATTTACTGGACTTATCGCGTTGTACTCTTTTTCCTTCGTCGAGGTTTTGTCCCACTGGGTTTTCCTTGTCAAGGTTTTAACGAGGCATCATTTGTGCGTCACTCTACATGTTTTGTACTCTTTTTCCCTCGACTAGGTTTTTCCCTTTGGGTTTTCCTGGCAAGGTCTAGTAGTGTGGTTTCATCCAAGGGGGAGTGTTCTGAAATAAATATATAGTGGATTTACACCACACTTACACTCTTCTTCACCACCATCCTTTCATCTCCTTTTCACCTTTTCACTTCCCCCATTTACTTTGTAACCACCACCATTACTAGTAATAATGGATGCATGCCCCTTAATTCCATTGTAAATGCTCTTCTTTTTCCTCTATATATAGAGAGCATTTCCTTTATAATTTACACATCTAATGAGAATCTCTTCTTCTTTTCTCTCTATTATGGATGTCTTCTTTTAGTTTATAACATACCCAACCATTTTCCCACTCAAAAACCTAAAAGAAGATATCTTACCGGACGAGCTGCTAAATTTATTTTTGATCGATAGGGAGAGACACATAAGAAGATAGAATTTACAACAACATCTACATAAAAGTAGATGAAAAGGAAAAGAAAATTACATGAAATTACAGGAATAAAGATTCCTAATAAAAAATCGACAAAGAATTTTTTTTACAAGAAGTTGCTTGCCTGATGTTGTTTCCCAAGCTAACACCAATCCCCTGACTTTTATCCCCATATCCAATATAGTTTTGAAGACATATCTTCCCCCTTAAAGTCCTTGACAAAATAAGCTCTCACGTTGAACGGTGATGGAACCCTCGCTTCCTGTTGGTCAAAATAGGTCTTTTCTAATGCAGAAGCTATGGTCAGGACACTTGGTAACTCTACTGGTCAGGATATTAAAAATAGGGTTGTACTTTGTTACATCAAGTTTTTAACCGCCCGTTAGTAACGCCGTTAACAAAAAGGAAGGTGGGCAACACTTCCGTGAGAGTTTCAATTTAATTAATTTTCTTACACCCTGTTTATACTAAATACTTAATTGTACGTTAGTAACACCGTCTAAGATGGAATACTTCCGTCAAAAATTTTGTTACGGAAAAGGAAAACTTAACTTACCATGTTTAGAATTTATGGAAGTCCAAAATTTATTTGGAAGTCGAGTACCTAATAAATTAGGACTCCTTTTTCCAAATTAATACATTAAAGGGGGAAAATACCACATATTTTACACATATTTTCTGCGAAAATAAAAGGAAAGGATAAATAAAATTCCTATCTTTTATCCACATATTTAATGCATCCTCCCTGCAACACCAAATTAAAAATGCATCGCCACGGGGAGGGGCGAAACCCTGCGCACCCCAATAAAAAAGAAAAAAAAATGCCAAGTGCGTAGCACATGCACCGATCTAGTTTATTTTCAAAGGTCATGCATTTTCTTTCCCTCAAAAACATTCGACCTACAACAAGTAGTATAAAATGCCGCATCTAATTGCCGTTATTCAAAAACCAACACAAACCAACTTATTCGTAAATTTAACCAAATTTTTATTTAAAACCGGAAAATTTTCGGTACATATCAATATTCTTCATCCAATTTTTTTCTTCAAAACCTAAAAGATCGGTTGTTCTAAAAAGATTACAAAAAGTTTTCTTTTTTTTATACAGTTCCATGACCTAACTAACATTGAACATGACATGCCAGAATAAGGTAGCCAAAGACATATTAAGTTATATTAACTGCAAAATACTAAAAAATCGGATGATATATGCTATTCTCATAATACCTCCTCACCTGAAGCCCATTTAGGTCTAACAAGTGAACATTTTATAGGATAACGGTGAGTAATTAAGTATAGTCGTAATAGACTCAGCACAGTGGTATCCTCTAATACCTTGATGTTAGGATATTCTCATGATACCTCATCACTTGAAGCCTATATAGGTTTAACAAGCGAAATTTTTATAGGGTAACATGGAGTAGGTATAGTCATAATAGACTCAACAAAGTGCTATGCTCCAATACCTTATTAAAGAATATGTGTCCTACTAACCTTGAAAACATGTTTGGATGGATATGATGGATATACGCGTATTAATCGCGGAAATCCAACATATAATATGAGACTCTTTTCAAGACACACATGGACTTAACTAACTTTGAAAACTAGCTTGGAGGGATCAGATTGTCTAAGGCGTATTAATCGCGGAGGTCCAAGAATAAGACAACGTGAATCTCTTATATTAATTTTATCAAACTGATTCAACAAAGAATGAAGATTTTTTCATCGAGTTTGTTTGTATACCGTGAAGAATATTTGGCGGCTTCTCACTAAAATTTGGTTGTATACGTATTTCATCAAATATTATAAGAAGCATTTTGTCATTTTTAGTTGAATTCTATCAACATTTATGGACTACTATAACCTGTATAATGATTATACGACGTTGATGGATAGAATTACATATAACAATCAATCTCTCTCCTTCTCCATTTCTCTCACAGGCGATTTCTGGCGACCAGAAAACTATCACTTTGGCAACCTCTAACTGCTCAAATCTGCTCTTTTAGAATGAATCTGAGCAGTACCCAACTTTCATTTAGTTTTCAACAAGTTATTTCGTATTATTTTAGGTTTAACTTTGGGATTTATCCTCCCAACAGGTTATCTACGTCATTTTGATGATAGTTTTTATGCTTTTACAATAACTTTTATCGACTTTCATGGCCGTTCTTTGTTAGGTTTCATGGAGTTTAAGATCATTGGTGGTGAATTTCGGCTGCCGGAATCTTCATCGGTATATGCAAGACTCAAAACAAATCACTCCTATATTGGAATATTTTTTTCTCAGGAAGAAGAAAATCATAAAAATTGGTGGACTTACAATTCGAAACCATTTCTCCTCCAATTCTATCGATTCTTACTTACATATTTCTAGTCTTTTTCCGGTGTTATTTCTCTTTCCTTGCTAGAATACTTGGTTTTGTATTAGTTTTATATGTTGTTACTTTATTACTCTTGTATCCTGATGTCTTGAAACTTTTTGTAACCTTAACTTTGAATTATCCATAAAACGAAGAAGAGGTCCTTTATCAAGAAAAAGAATTAAAAAAATATAATTTATACTGCAATATTCCAGTGCCCTGGATGATGTAAAACGATCATCCTTTATGTATAATTTCATCTCATGATACATGAGACGAGCACAACATTATCTAAAAAATGTGGAGACAGTCCTTTAACGGCAAATTAACTTAATCAATTTTTCTACGAGTGTCTATAAACTAAGTTTTTCCTTTCTCTTTCCTTTTTAAAAAGAAAGTATTTCCAAATAAATTCATAGCCAGGTTGAACTTTTTATTTTTAAATTCATATGAAATATCTCGTATCAATCATTAAAGTGATATTTTGTAAAAGGGCCATATGTTTTTGGTTATATTGGGGTCTGGGTCGTAGAACATGCCGTTGATGCTTTTGGGTCGGTCGTAGACTAACGGAAGATTGTTACGTTGACATTTTGACTTAAGTCAAATACTAAGACTGTTTAAAAGAGTAACTTGTTCGTCAATGTTTGGCGCATGACTCTTTATTCTCCATTCACCGTCTTTATTTGTCATTTTTCTTTGTCTTACAAGTTAGAATGTCTTTCTTCTACGACGGTCGACGATCATACCTACCTTATTTATCTTACAGATGCTTTCGTTACTCTTTACCATTTTATAATCCTGATATTCTCTGAACAAGGTGCAAGGGTATCTAACTAATTGCCATGATTATCAAATCTATGGACAAAAATAGCAAAAAAGGGTGTTATGTGATTTGGAAAATTGGGTCCTCAATGGTATGAAGTTAGGTTTGTAATGTGATTCAGTATCCTAGGTTTAGTTATTGAATTTAAAAAACATGGATGGATCCCATTTGAGATGTAGAAGATGGTAGTGTTCTACTGTTCTTGCTCGATGTTGGAGGCATCTCTATTAATGGTTGACTTCCCCAATGTCATCAACATCAGCATCAAAAGATATTTTTTTTTCCATATGTATCTATACCCTATTCGTTTATCTTGGATTTCTGTGTTTGTACTTTAAATTACAGATGAAATTCTCTTTTAAGAGCTGATTTCTTTTGATAAGATTGAGTGAGAAATCGTGAGTTTTGGTATCTAAGAAAGAAACTTGAGTGATTTCAAACTTTCACTGTCGGATTTTGAAGTTATTTGGTCAAAAACGATACGATTGGATCAGTTAAAGCTTAAAACCAAGTTAAGTTTTTAACCGTGTTAAAATCTGATGTCATTTAACTAGTTTATAAGGGAAGTTTAGTAACAAATCAAACAGTCAAAGTTAGTCTAGGACCCAAATGCATCAACCGCATGTTCTACGACTCAGAGCCTGATATGACCAAAAACATGTGACCTTTTACAAAATATCTCATCATTAAACATCCATTTATAAAGGAAAAAAAATCAACTTTCCTTGATAGCTTGGTAGATTTTTTTCTTGTTCTAAAGGTGCAACCATGTTAGGCTGGTATAAATAATTATAGCACTGCACAACATGTCAGAAATGTGGCACTGTAACATCCTGATTCGGCATGTGGGATTCGTCGGCTAGAATTTAGGTAGTGGTTTGTGCTTTCCCAACACCTATGACTTTTCAGCGTAATTGGTTCCAGAGTTGGCAAAAACCTTTTCGGTTAAGCATGCTCGGACGGCGTGACCTTCTGGGAAGCTGTTGATGGATACCTTAGCGTTTCCCGTAAAAATCCGCACACTGTTGGACGAACGCAATGGCTAAGTGGAACAATATTGGTGGAGGATCGAATCATTACAAATGGTATATATCAGAGGCGACGACAAGTCACTTGTCGAGGGTGAGAAGGCACTCTAGACGGGGTTAGTCCAGATGCTTGTCTCATTAAAAGTAGAGAACTTTGGAGATTTGGGCTTGAATATATTCTGGAGCCGCGGACAGCTCCAATTAAAGGTGGTGGTATGCTCTGATATCAACTTGTAGCACCCCGAATTCAAAGTTTTACGGGTCGGAAAGAGACCGATGTAAATACTTTATTTTTTTGTTTTATTTTATTTCAACAAACAACATTAAATTTAAAAACATGAATTCAATATTTTAATCTTTTTAACAATATTCACAATAAACAATGGGATCAAATTATACGTTGGGAAATTGCAAAATAAAACATAATCAACAAGCTAGCTAGCTTCTTAATTCCGCTTCCACCATTTATGAAGTCCGTAAAATAATCTCAACTGAGGTGAGTTAACGTCTTAATACACATATTTTCCCACTCTATGAAAGATGTAGAAGGATCACGGAAAATTGAACGAACCATTAACATAACTAATGTTAAAGCTTAAAACAATAATTTCTTATAACCAATTTTATAAATTTTAGAGTATCCACACTATGGTTCGGGTTCCGGAGCCATGTACAAGCACATATGTTTTTCGAACTTGTAAGCAATATTATGTTCATTTAAACACTTAAGACTTGAACATGATACACATAGACAAAATGCTTTAATGATCATAGATGTCTTAACATGTATTTACGAAAGACATAAATATCTATGAACATATTTATGAAAATAGTCTTTGAGCAGCTGCTAATATGCACTGGGACAGTTTGTGAAACGATTTGTGAACTGCTAGCCAAACCCTGAATTCAGGGCGCTACAGTTCGTAAACCGCTCGGCTATTCTCGAACTCAGATATTTAGGGCTCGTGAAGCATACCTCTTCTTTTTGACTGATGGCTCGAAAACACTCCTTCATGTCTTGCCAACCACTCTTTTGAGAGAGGCATCTCTCCTATTTGTTTTTTTTTTTTTTGTGTTTATGCTTACTGAAAATTGGAAAGAAGAAGTTGTAACCATTTTCCATGCTTTTTCTTTATTAAGCACATTTTCCATGTTGATCACTCAAAAATATTAACATCCTAAATGTCAAAATTTTAATAACGAGAAATGAAATCTCTGCAATATAAAACTTATTAGCTACTATTGACCACGCGAAGTCGATATCATCTGTAAAACATAATTTACCAGCGAAGAGTAGGAAGAAATACTTAGATTAACTCTTCTTCTTGCAATTAACTTCCGGTAGGTTCACCCTTGATTACAGGGTACATGTCACTGTGGAACACAAAAAAGACTCCATGTGTCCTCATGAGCATGAATAAAAGAAAGAAACACGAAAGATTTAGCCTGTCTATTCATTTCATCCCTAGAGGTTTAAATGTTTGCTGTCGATGATTAAATAGGACGGTTCCGACGTAGCATGTCGTACATGATGTGTGCAACATCTTCACCGCTAGTTTTATTAATAAAAAAACAACGGTCTGAGATTGGGCCCTTACCCTGCAGCAGTATCTTAATAAAAAAAATTACTAAAATTTCTTGGAACAGGATTCAAGATTCTGCCGAGTTGATACGTGCGATAAACTCGTTGCATCTTGACTTGACTCACCACCACACTATACGTGTGTGACCCGTTTTCTGTGACTCGCATCCCTCGCACCCTCTATAAAACCTCCATCATTCTCTCCTTAATTTTCTCACACTCTCTCAAACCAAATAAAACCCAACAACAACTCCCCCCCTTGCTCTGTTTTTCAGTGAGGAAAAAACACAAACAGACATGGATCATGTTCGTAAGAAAAACAGCAACAAATCAGCAAAACAAATTTCGTTTTCAATTGATACCCATGAACTAGATCATCATAATGAACATGGGTTTCTGAAGAATACTACTCATCATGATCATGATGATGTTGTTGATGAATTAGTACCATTACCAGTGTACATAGTGAATGGAGTTTTCTTCACACTGTTTTTCTCTGTAGCCTATTTTCTACTTCGCAGATGGAGAGAGAAAATCCGTAACTCTACACCACTCCACGTAGTGACTTTCTCAGAAATTGCAGCTATAATTTCTCTCCTAGCTTCAATCATCTATTTACTCGGTTTCTTCGGCATAGATTTCGTTCAATCATTCATAACCCGATCGTCAAGTTATGATCTCCTCCTCGAAGATGATATCGAAGAAGAAGAAGAAGAAGAAGAAGAAGAAGAAGACAATCAGAATCACAAACTTTGCGATAGTATTGTTTCATGCTCGCCGCAGCCACCACAACCTAGCAAGATGATGATCGATTCATCTTCTTCATTGATTACAATTTGTGATGAAAAAGATGAAGAGATTATCAAATCGGTTGTGGATGGTGAAACGCCATCGTATTCATTGGAAACAAAACTTGGTGATTGTAAAAGAGCTGCTTCAATTAGACGTGAAGCATTACAGAGAATGACAGGAAGATCTTTAAATGGTTTGCCATTAGATGGTTTTGATTATGAGTCTATTCTAGGTCAATGTTGTGAAATGCCTGTTGGTTTTATTCAAATTCCTGTTGGTATTGCTGGTCCATTATTGCTTAATGGTGTTGAATATTCTGTTCCAATGGCTACAACTGAAGGTTGCTTGGTTGCTAGTACTAACAGAGGTTGCAAAGCCATTTTTGCTTCAGGTATACATGCAATGCAATATATCCCCATATCTTCAAATTTCTCATTTCTCTCTATAAAATTTGATTAATTTTGCAATCTGTTCTTTTCAGGTGGAGCTACCAGTATTTTGTTGAAAGATGGTATGACCAGAGCTCCTGTTGTGAGATTTGGAACAGCAAAAAGGGCTGCTGAATTGAAATTTTACATGGAAGATCCAGTCAATTTTGATACCTTGGCTTGCATGTTTAACAAGTACATCTCTAATTTCTATACCTGATGATTTTTGTTTTTGTTAATGATTTTTTCTTTACAATTTTGTTTTTTGGTTGCTAATTGGAATTAGATCTGCTTTTGCTCATTTAGTATGATTGGCATAAAGTTTTGTTTTGATTTGGACTAGGGAACCATAATATTTGGTTTTGGATTTTGCTTTTTTATATGATCTTAAAGTGTTTGTAAAATTGCATTGTTTTTTCAAACATCTTTTTTGTTTTTTCCTTAAATAATGTTGTTATTCCAAATTCAGTTTTTATCTTTTAAGCATCTTGGACCAATTTTGTCAAACCATGTCTGTTTTTTGTAAGCCACCACTAAAATTCTTTTTTTTGTTTTTCGTTTACAGATCTAGTAGATTTGGAAGACTACAAGGTGTGCAATGTGCAATTGCAGGCAAGAATCTTTACATGAGATTTAGATGCAGTACTGGAGATGCAATGGGTATGAATATGGTGTCGAAAGGTGTACAAAATGTTCTGGATTATCTTCAAAACGATTTTCCTGACATGGATGTCATCGGCATCTCCGGTTAGATCCTCAACCCTCTTTGAATTCCTAGGAACTTATCGATATGATTCATATGAATAAAGATATTCAAAATTTGTCAAAATTTGGAAACGTTTTGAAAGTTTGGTTTGCTCTTAGAAATCAGATCATCAGCAACAATGAATTACCGAGAGTCTAAACTACTCTAGTTAAAAGTTAAAACGCATATCTATCCATGCAGATGTTGGCCTAAGATGATATCATAGTTATCAATACATGCACAATCCTCTAGCGCTAACCCTGCATGTTTATGCTGTATGAGGCCAACACTTTTGGGATCATTAATCTACACATTGGTTTTGTTATTCTCTAGTTATTTCTTTATTAGAACTTGGTTATTAAATTGTTTGTTTGGTTATTATCATGTAGGAAACTTTTGTTCAGACAAAAAACCAGCTGCAGTCAACTGGATTGAAGGGAGAGGAAAATCTGTTGTTTGTGAAGCAATTATCAAGGATGAGGTAGTAAGAAAAGTACTAAAGACAACTGTTGCTTCATTGGTTGAGCTGAACATGCTCAAGAACCTTACTGGATCAGCCATAGCTGGTGCTCTTGGTGGCTTCAATGCTCATGCAAGCAATATTGTCTCTGCTGTTTTCTTAGCCACTGGTCAAGATCCAGCACAAAACATTGAAAGTTCTCACTGTATTACCATGATGGAAGCTGTCAATGATGGAAAAGATCTTCACATCTCTGTTACTATGCCTTCCATTGAGGTAAATTGCCCTGTTTACTTATGACATTATTATCTATTTTAAATTGGTAAGTCCACAATGAGAGTTTCGATTGTTTTGAAGTTTAAGTTAAAGAAACCATTAAACAAAGAATTCATAACCTGACACTTAAATCATTATTTTCGAAAATATGGCCCATTTGGAACATATAATTTTGTAAAAATAATAAAACTGAAACCATGATTATCATTTAAATTTCTTGATAACTTCTTGAATTATTGAAGACTAGATTCTCATAGTTGTTATCTTTTTGAATGATTCAGGTTGGTACAGTTGGTGGTGGAACTCAACTTGCTTCTCAATCAGCTTGTTTAAATCTTCTTGGAGTTAAGGGTGCAAACAAAGAATCACCTGGAGCAAATGCAAGACTTTTAGCTAAAATCATAGCTGGTTCAGTACTTGCAGGTGAACTTTCTCTCATGTCAGCCATTTCAGCTGGACAGCTTGTTAAGAGTCATATGAAATACAATAGGTCAAGCAAAGATGTCTCGAGTATTGTTGCTTCTTCCTAAGGAAGAATTGACAATAGAACCCAAGTTGACAAAACCCTCAAAAAACCAAAAACAATACTCCCAAAGAAGTAGAAAGTTTTTTAATTTTTTTGGAAAGGAAAGAAGGAACTCAATAAAAGTTTGAAGGAGGGTATGATTGATAATGTGAATCAAAGGGATTCTGAACCAAGCAAAAGTTGGCGATGGATGAATACCCAAGTGATGCTTGTTTGTTAATTCTAATTAGTTGTGATCAGAAAATCATTCAAAGGGTTAAGAGAGAGGAAAAGTTCAATTGCTTGGAATCTTCGTCGCGATTTTTTTCTAATGTTTGGTCCCTAATTGTGTACCAAGCCCTAATGGGACTTCGTTTTGCTGATCAGTTCTTACTGTTGTCGTTAGTTGTTGTCATTAGTTTGTATTTAGAATGTAAAGAAACATGCTGAAATGAGTACAAAAGTTCTAAGTTTGTTTTGCGCAGTCTACTTCTTCTGTTTTTGTTTTTCTGCTTTGAAATCATGCCAAGACAAATTTCAGTTTCAAGCACTCTTGTTTTCTCTATGCCTTTTCTCTCCTCTTGCTTTCCTAGAAATTGTTCATTATACTCGTAGTTAGCAAGGTGGTTTTCCGTGTCTTAAAATGTTGGTTGTTTTCTTGCTTGCAATGAGTTTAATGAAGAAAACAATGAGCAGGGCAAATATTGAATGGCAAGTTTAACACAATGTATGGACGCTGCAAAATTGTGAATTTGGTAAGATAATTTTATAATCTTAAGACAGACTTGAGCTTTTTGCTATAAAATTTTTGCTGGAAAAATATGGCTGATTCTAAGAATTTGTCAAATGATTCATAATCCAAAATAATGGCCATGTGGCTTATTGGTGCCACCCATTTTAATATTTTCGATGTGTTTAAATTAATAATCTTGTTTAGTTGTATTAGCCTAATTTGATTATGTTATGATTGCTTTCTTGTTGCGTTAAACCTAAATGTAGGTTTCATCTTTTCAAACTGACTGATGGCATCACTGTTGCTAATCTTTTTCAAACTGGCTTAAGCGCATTACTGCAGTTGATATTTTCAACCTGACTAATTTCATCTCTTTCTTAACAAGTCTTCTAACACTGTTCCTGTTTGGCTCATCTCGCTATATTCTTAAAGTCACTCGCAACAAATGTCTTTTTTAAATTCTTAGGTATGATCATTACCACCCTGTTTTTCTTTAAACCAGCTGAGACGCTGTTTTGATTGTCAATAATGGATTGCAGGGCACGACATTTGCTTATTTTTTTACACATGTATGTGAAGTGTCCTGCCACTTGCATACCAAATGCTGGCAGGAATACATGCAGAGATCCACTTAATCTCTCAGGTCTCAACCAATGTAGTTAATATAGGATACTGGTTTGTCTCGGCCGGGGACCGGTACAACATTGTATCGGGGAGATCTCGGTTTCAAATATCGGTGCAATATCGTTCTAAATTTATATCCATAATTTTTATTGTTTCACACAAAATAGACAAGATAAAAATATTGAGCTGTAAATACAATTAAGATACTTAAATATATGATGATGATGAGAAGAAGCATGAACTGGAAAAGACAAATGTGCTGCAACAATAATCAATTCTCCTAATCCCAAGTCCTTCTTCTTGAGTGAAAAGAAGAACTGCTACTGCAGTGTGTGATGCCCAGTGTAAAGGAACAAAATCAAACCACAAAGTAGCCCAGAAACCCAATTTCAAGGAAATCAAATTTCCAAGATGAAACCTGGTAACCCGGAGACCACACCGTGTTGCAGATATGGAGGCACTTCACTTCTTCTTTCCTGCAGCTAATTACTCTTTGAATATCAGATTTAGGTTTAACCAAAGAAAAAAAAACAACATAATCAGTCTTCTGTTTCTGAAAACTGAAAGGTGTAACATCCAATTAGACGATTACTGCACAACATACATTAACTACAAACTCATAAAATTGCATCCATCAGTGAGAAAATATACTAAAAGGTCGAGTTCCATCATATAAAGAAAACCAAAATCACAGCAAAAAAAATAAATTAATAATCAAAACCCCAACCTCTTGTTAACAAGTCGTACCATCAATTCAATCTCGCCGTTGACATTGAGAAGAAGAGTTTCTTCGGCTGAGAAGAAGGGTTTCTAAAAATTGTTCTGAGATTTAGGAATTTTATCCCTTCCCTTCATAAAATTCCTATATTGCCCTGATATTTTGTGTATATCGGCCGAAATTATCCCATACCGGAAAACCAGTTTGTATCGTTTCGTGTATATCGGCTGATATTATCGGCAAAATATCGTATCGCGATATTCCTGTTACCGTTTCGCTCTAACACTGGTACCGATAATATCACCGATATTTCGGCCGGTACGGGCGATATTGACTACATTCGTTTCAACTGCCATTTTCCCATACAGTAAATAAAGCAAAAGCATTGACTGGTTTTATTGCAACAATAATTTAAGAAATCCAGAAAGCCAACTTCTCACTGTTCTTGTGGATTTCTTTTGTTTATCTCGTCATCATGGTGGAGATAAAAGCCAACATCTACAGGCATTTATTCATTGAACCTACTGATATCTGTTACTTTGGTACGCACAGTCGTCTTGTTGACTTTGTTTATTTCTTGCAGGCCAGCACCGGCGACTCACAGGTGGTACAAATTTTTATTTTGAGTAAGTAAGTGCCAACAGCTATTCTTGTTTGTAAAGTTGGTACTTGATTTGATTATAACCTAGATTTTTACGTGACAGTCTTTTGTAATTGGGATTCCAATCCTCATTTTATTCATTTCACCGCTCAGATTTAGTCGGAGACTTGGACCAAACAAGCCCTAGCTTATGGGCGCCAAATCTTTATACTGAAAAATACTAGAACCCCTACCATATGAACGATTTTTTTGGGACCATGATTTTTTTGGGGGACCATGATCCTATTAGGTCACCTATCCTATAATTATAAGGGGTGTCCTAAAGCATTGAAATGACTAACCTATTCTTAACCTAATTTAATTTAAAACCAACCCAATAACCACCTATATATATATATATATATATATATATATATAACCACCACCTCCTCCCACCACCACCTCCCACCATCGCCGATTACCACCACCACCACCTCTGATTATCACCACCACCAACCACCGATTACCACCACCAACACCACCACCAACCACTGATTACCACCACCACCTCCGATTACCACCACCACCAACCACCACCACCACTATATATATATAGCTTAATTTAAAACATTAACAAAGATATTCTCACAAACCCATTACTTGTCATTCGTTTTTGGTTGAATAAATGAGAAGTAATCATTAAAATGAGTTGAAAATGGAAGTTGCAGAGAGGTTTAATGGAGGTTTTTTTTCAGAGAAAAGTTCGATTATCAAGAATTAATTTTTTTCTTAACCGAACTCAGAGTTCGGTTGATTCGCAAAAAAATACTTTTAACCGAACTCCTTGTATTAGAACAACACAAGTCCATAAGTTCGGTTCCTTCGCAAAATAAGGATATCACCGAACTTTAGTTTACGAAAATAATGAGAAGTCCACAAGTTCGGTTCGTTCGCAAAAATGTTAAGTTTTCTTTGTAACCGAACTCTACCTTTGAAACTTTGTAACCGAACTCTACCTAATTCGCCAAGAAATAAATTTCGTAGTAACCGAACGTTTGCCTAATTGCATATATCCATACATAAGCCCAGTTCGGTTGATTCGCAAAATGTGTTGAAGTTTGCGAACCAACCGAACTTCTAACACTAGGTTACTTTTAACCTGCAGTTCGGATGGGAACTTGGTTGCGTTGAAGTTTGCGAACTAACCGAACACACAAGATGTACCCAAATAAATTGTTAAGTTCAAAGTTCGGTTACCTACCATTTTATCCTAGGTAACCGAACATTACACTGTACGACCAAAACCTCCATTAACGAGCGAGTTCGGTAACCTGCGTGTTTGGAAAACGTAACCGAACTACACTTTCAGGTGTGTTCGGTTACATGTTCTTGACATATGGTAACTGAACTTCCCAAATCTACATAAAAAATTTCATTTTTTTTGAAAGTTTGGAGCAATTCAACCAACATTATCTAAGTTTGAAGCCTACCTGGGTACCCAAATACCCTTCCTCCGGTTGTGGTTGGTAAAATCTATCATTTTTCATGTTTTCCTTCTTCATCTTCTCTAACTTTACTCTCTCAATAATTCTACTTCTTTAAAAAAAAACATCTGATTTTTTAATCTCACTAATTATCTTTAACTTAATCATCTCACTAATCATTACACTAACTATTATTAACACTAACTAATCATCACCCAAAATTAATCAGAAGGGTAATTTAGGTATTAATATAAATATCTAGATAAGGGGTGACCTAGATTTACTTCTAATGTCTTTACCCAAAATAAAACCATGGTCCCCCCAAAAAAACCATGGTCCCCAAAACATCGTTCTACTATATGGGTTCAATATATACAAGCCCCACTAAATGGATCCTCCACTATCAACTCCACACTTTCAATTTTTAATATTTTTAGGCTCAGAACTTTAATTTTTGGGGCCAGGTTTTGAATTCTCCCGGATTGCTGACGTCGGCAACTTTTTTAATAAATCTGAAAATACCATAATTAACCTCCAGTGTTTATAGTTGTTTTATACAGTAACAGAAACAGAAAATCAAATCAATTAGTTTTTCAGCTCTCTATTCTCTCTGCTCTCGTTGATTTTTTCTTCAGAAACAGAACTAGGTTTTTTTTTCATACGAAATCGTTGCATTGAAGAACAAGAATTCGTTAGTTTGCTGTTGTGTTGAAGACGAGAGGAAGAACAAGGATTCGTTATTTTTTTCTCAATTTGTTGATGTTATTCACTGAATTTTAGATCTGACGAGATTGAGACAATGCATTGAAGAACAACAAATAGGTTTGATTCATCTTTTATCTTTGTATCAAATAGGTTTGATTCATTAGTTTTTCTAATCGATTTGTTTGATTTCTATCTTCTACTGATTTTGGATTTTTGTTCTGTTTCGATTTTGTTTAGTCTGAGAAGAGGAAGAAGACAGTTGGGAGTAGAGAAATCAACATAGGTACAAATTGTATTTTGGATTTGGTTTTCAATTCAATTGATTTTCGATTGTTACGATTTGGATCTAGTTTTTTAATTTTTCTTATTTGGTTTTGATACTGAGTATGTTTTTGTTGATGCTTACACAGGTTTGTTTGATACTGAGAAGAGGAATAGAAGAAACATTGTTTCAGAAGAAAGAAAACAACAAATCTAGGTAAGAATTTTATTTTGTTTTGATTTCAGATCTGTTTTCAATTTTTTTCTTGAATTATTTTTTGTTCTTGCATGTTCGATCTGTTAGTTTGTTGTTTACTTTTTGTTGATACTGAGAGGAGTATGAAGAAACAATTTTGTTTCAAAAGAACAACTTCAAATTGATTTTAGACATGTTGTTTTTTTGTTACAGTATGTGTCACTTGAGGTTACACATATATATCCTGTTGTATTTTAATCATGTGTAAGGAAGATGCATATGCTTTTTAGTTACAACTTGTGTAATTTTAGTTTATACATATATATCATGTTGTATTTTTAAGCATGTGTAAGTTGAAGTTACATATATATGTCCTGTAACATGTTTATTTGTAAACATTTGTATCTTTTACTCATATTTAGCTTGCCGCATAGAATATACTTCTCACGAGGGGGCAACGCCCCCGAGTGAATTGCGTTCGTTTTAAAATTTTGATATTTTTATTGTATGTTTGATATTTTTTAGGTTGTCATGGATGTTGTTAGTTGCACTGCTGTTAGTTGCATTATTGTTGTTCGCTACTTTTCAGATTTCATTACCATGCGTGTTAATACTGATATAAAACTTGATGAGTTTAAGGAACAAGTTTGCAAGGAATGGAAGCAGTTTACTCCACTTGGTATTTCTTTTTCTTCCGAGAAAGTGGGAAAGAATTTATGCTTGACTGTGATTATTCTTTGCAAGCTCTTATATCCATCACAAATAGTAAACAGAAGACCAGTGTTGATATTTTCTTGCAAAATGTTACTCATGTGGCCTCTTCTTCTAGCTCTAGGGAAGATTCTTCTATTTCTAATGGTTCTAGTACGTCTTCATCGAGAAACAATATTACTGTTGCAATGTATTTGGAAGATAAAAGCAAGCCTGCGAAACCTTTGTTATCGGATGGTTGGCCCAAGGTTCTTGGTGAGATTGGTCATGTGTTTGTTGAAGGAGTTAAGCAAGTCAGGGTTGCTTACACCAAGTATCGTCTTCGCACTGGTTACAACATGATTTTAACTCACAATGAGCGTTCTAGGTTCACGGCTAAGTGTGCAGATGAAAAATGCGGCTGGAAATTCCATGCAGCTTCTATTGATGAAAGGAACGAAATGTTTCAGGTAGCTTTTCCGTGTTATGTCATCTTATGCTTAGCATATGTTACGTTTTGTTACAGTATGTGTAACTTTGGGTTACACATGATGTTTTTTGCACCATATTGTTTTTTGTTGATTTGTTTGTACTTTGTATGAACCTCTTCAGGTCAGATCTTATAACCGTGAGCACATTTGTGGTGCTGGTGGGCGCAATTTGAATCAAAAATACTCCACCAGCTTCACGTCTAGTTTGATTGAGGAAGAAGTTCCGAAAAATCCTCACAAGAAGCCTAAGCAGATTGCAGCTGATTTCCATACCAACTATGGGATTACCATGGAGTACTATCAGGCCTATAATGGTAGGGAAAATGTTTATAAGACGATTTATGGCGACGATGTGAAGTCCTACTCGCACTTGGTATGGTATATTGATGCTATAAGGGACACCAACCCTGGTAGTGGGATAAAGGTTGAATTTGATCATCCCCAGAAACAGTTCCAACGGATTTTCATCGCATTTGCTGCATGCATCAAAAGGTACCGGTTTTGTCGGCAAATGGTATACTTGGATGCTACTTCCCTTACCGGTAGATTCAGAGGTTGCTTGATGGAAGCTACGGGGATCAATGGTGGTAAAGGTACGTTTTTATATGTGTTTTTTTATAACAACTTCAGTTGACAAATAACTGAGAGTTACACATGTGTAACTCTCAATTACACATTACTTTACTCAGTGTATAACTAAGAAAATAACATCTGTAAACTTAAGTTACACATTTGTTTTAACATGTGTAACTTGTATTTACACATTGTTTTCTGTTTTTGTGAAACTTATTATATTTTCAATTATGCACAATTTTTTTTGTAGGATTTTTCCCGCTTGCTGTGGGACTAGTTGATTCTGAGACTATCATCAATTGGAAGTGGTTTTTAAGGAATTTGACTGAAGTTGTTGGGTGATGGGAGGCCAATCACCTTCCTTTCGGATCGCCATGAAGGACTCTTGCAGGGTGTTCCACTTGTCTATCCAGATTCGTTCCACAGCTTCTGCTACTATCATTTGACGCAGAATCTACCGATCACTGGATCAGATCCTAGGTACTCGCTTGTGATGGACCTTTTCCAAGAGGCGACATACGCACTCTCACCTGAAAACCATGTGAAGGCCATACAGAAGATTAGAGACTTGAACTGCGATTGGGTGGCTGATTACATCGAGACCATTCCACCTGAAGCGTATGTGAATGCCTATTTCAAAGGTTGTCGGTATGGACGAACATCTAGTACTCTAGCAGAATCACTCAATAGTTGGGTTCTGGTTCACAAGAAGATGCCTGCATCTGCTCTTCTTGATCAGGTTAATTGAGTGTTTTTTTTTTGTTGTTGTCTTTTATTTATTATTTTGTCACTTTATGTATTCATAAGTTTTTGTTCCTTTTCAGATTAGGAGGAAAATAATGTGCTTGATGGCAGAGCATCGTGAAATTGGCGCTAATATGATGACTCCATTAACCCATGAGTATGAGGAAAAGCTTGCGTCTCTTCAAGATCAAGGTTTGTCTTGGGAAGTATTTGTTGCTAGTCCTACCGTGCTTGAAGTTTTTAGCGAAAGGTATCACATGGTGGACCTCGAACACCAGACTTGCACCTGTCAAAGGTTTGTTTTTTTATGCTTTTTCTTCTCTCTGTATGTTCATTTTTTTTAGAATGTGTATCTTCCAGTTACATTAGATATATGCATGTCTATATAGTAGTTACACATCTATTTTGCAAGTGTAACTTAAAGATACACATCCTGTATATGCACCTGTAACTAGCTAATTCTGAGTGTTTTATGATTTGTATGTGCAACTAACTGATTTTTTGATTATTTTTGTTTTTTTCAAGGTGGCGCGTATATGGTTTCCCTTGTGCTCATGCTCTTGTAGCCATACGTAAGATTAAACGTGAGGCTATTGATTTCATTTCACCGTATTTTACAAGCGACTATTTTAGGAAGACTTATATGCATGTCATCTAGCCGATTCCCAACTACAACAGGCCTGTTGAAATTCATCCAGGCGACACCATCAACCCTCCTATCGTAAAGAAGCAACCAGATAGATACCAAGAAAAATGATTCTAAGTAAAGGTGAGAAGAAGGTAAAGAGGAAAGTTCATTACAGCAATTGCAAGGAAGCAGGTCACAACAGGGCAAGTTGCAAGAATCCTCCGAAGTACACACCCCCTAGCTTGAGTCTACCAAAGTTCATTTCTGCAAGTAATGATTTTATGTGTGGATTCTTATTTGTTTTGGATTATTTGTTTTTTAGTTTTCTTCATTTCGGATCGCATGGATCAAACGTTTTTATTTTTCTGCAACGTTGATTGTGTGCAAGGATCATTCATTCAGATTTTATATTTTGTGAGTTCACAGTTGAAATGCATTTTATTTTATTTTTGATTTATTGTGTACGTCTGATCAGTGGTCAAATGCTTTTGTAACTTCAGTTTACACTCTAAAATATGGATGTGTAACCAGAAATTACACTGTTGTGAACGCATGTGTAACATTAGTTTACACATTATAAATGCATGTGTAAACTCAGGTTACACCTTAAGTAACTTTCCCTTTCCTTAACTTCTGAGCCGTGGTCAAATGTTTGTGTAACTTCAGTTTACACTCAAAAATATGCATGTGTAACTTCAGTTTACACTCAAAAATATGCATGTGTAACATTAGTTTACACATTATAAATGCATGTGTAAACTCAGGTTACACCTTAAGTAACTTTTCCTTTTGCAATCATGTAACTTTAGTTTTAAGAATACATTATAGCAACTATTATTAAATTTTTCCAACAATAAAAGATAGATAACTTTCTATTTAATTAAAGAACTACTATATGTCAAAGTATAGAAGTTTTAACTTGTTTTGCAAACATAATAGTATCAAAGTTTTTCAATCCAACAAACTATTTTTACAATAATGTTTAATCAGCTCTACTGTCTTCATCTGAAATAATCTTGAAAAGCATGCTTGCTCTCATGCGACCCACCTTTCGAACTGTTTCCTTATGCAGGTGTGTGCCTACGTGACATGATTGTTGTTCAAATGTTGTATTCTTCATTCCACACTTCATGTAATAGCATACAAATAACAGACAATCAGGATATGAACCTTGTTTAGGCGAGTGGGCAGTTTTGGCCTTCAGACTCAAATCAAGAAGAATCCGATAGTTCAGCGCTTGACTTATTTCAGCTAAATAAATCTTAGCTTGATCAAAGTGAAGTTTTCTGACATGCACATCGCTTAACGAGTTCCTATGGGACCAACCTGCACCGTTAGTAAGGTCATACTCCAGTAGTGAAAAATGGGTCTTATTGTTACTCATGATTGCGAATATTTTGACTGGTTGGATATCATGATACTCTTTAGCAAGCTTTGGAATCCAGAATCTGTTGAATTCATTCCTATCACTCAGAAAAGATTCCTGCATAAATAGAAAGAAAAAGAATGAACGTTATAAATGCATATTGTATAAGCATGTGTAACTCTCAGTTACTTAAACCTTTTTTGAATCTACATCCAAGAAGATTTTAAATTTAACCTTTTTTGAATCTACATACAAGAAGATTTAAATTTTCCAAGTACTTACATATTCTTTTTTGGAGAGGAATATCGCTTTTTGATACTTTGGCTTTGAGTTCATATTTTTCCTCAACCTGCTAGTATAAAAATCAATGAATTCTGATTCCAAGTAGGCCTCTTTGTTGGTTAGTTGAAGCATAAGTTCTCCACTTATACCGAACATCGGGGTACCATCATCTTTCAATTCCATCCAAGCAATGTCTCTGTATTAAAAATAAGAAACATTTAAACCACATAACATAATCCAAGTAGTAAGAAACAACGTTTAACATAACAATCTTAACTTAAAAACCATAACAGAATCAATAAGTTACATCTACTTACGCTTTGCGATGTGTACTGAAGTATTCAAGCACTCTCTGCTTTTGATCTCCTTTCAGGGTTTCAATAATCTGAGAACCTTTTACATCCTTGCGCATTGTCCCATCATCCTCTTCAGCATCTGCGACTACAGTTTCTTCTACCTCTGGGACTGCATCCATTGTTTCTTCAATAAAAACACCTTTACTCTTCTTTGGCTGTCTTTCATACTTTTGGAGATCTTGTTTCTCAGCTTTTTTGCTCCTCATCCAACGTTGTTGTATGATCAGAGGTTGGCTTTGTTCATTCACAACTCCCTTGACTAGTTCTACGACAGGTAATGGAGTATTGTCTAGGCCAAGACTAAAGTAGTTGGATTACTACTCAGTTGAGTTTGAGCTATGCAACAACAAAAATAGGGATAATCATTAAAAAACTGTCATGATTGTGTAAACTAAAGTTACACTTGCATAGGTGTTACTAAGATACTAAAAGTGCAAAAAATAGTCTAATATCAAAGTTTGTAATGTGTATAACCTTAAGTTACACATGCATATACAATGTGTATATTGAAGCTACACATGCTTTTTATAATGTGTAACATTCATTATAAACAACAACAGAAAAAAAATTTATAAGAAGTTTCAAAAGGAAGATGGTTTACCACTGGATGTAGGTTCTGCATTCTCCATCTCTGCAGGTCCATGTTCATAAATTACTTCAGCTTGATTAATGTTGCTGACAACTGCATCTATCATTTCAGTTACATCCATCGTATCACCTTGGTCAGGCTGTGTTTGCTGATTTGTAGCAATTATCACCAAGGAATCATCAAACTGTGTTGAAGCAAAATTGTCATCAAAAGTTGAAGGTGTTTCTAGAGTTGGAGCAGTCATAACCAAACTGTCATCAACAGTTGCAGGTGTCTCTTCAATGACATTTGCATCATCACCTGTGGCTTTCTCCTGTGGCTCAACCACGACACTTCCTTCTGCATCTTTCTTCTGCGCCTCATCAGCAACATGTGTCTCTTCATCAGCTTTCTTCTGCGCCTCATCAGCAGCATGTGTCTCTTCATCAGCTTTCTTCTGCGCCTCATCAGCAGCATGTGTCTCTTCATCAGCTTTCTTCCGCGCCACATCGACAACATCTGCAGGATTGGGCTTTTTCTTACCAGTGGGCTTCTTCTTTGGAGGAGCCTTTCATGTTGTCACACTCTTCATACTCGAACTGTATGTCCTGAGTGTTGTTTTGCGCCCCTCTACAGCAGTTTGAGCTTGCAGAATTTTTGGCGTATTTCCAGCTGCTAGACTGATACATGGAATTGCACAAGTATTGAAATGAGAAACTTTATTTATTTAGGAAATTGATGATGATGTTAAATTTTTTTTAAAAAACTTCAAGATGAATATATCATGTGTAATCGACAGCTACACATGGATATGACTTGGATACCTAGCATGTGTAATATATGACTTGGATACTTAGCATGTGTAACTAGGGATTACACATCCATATGATCTGTGTACTCAACAATTACTAAGTCTAATTTTGTACCTTAGTGTCAACTAATTTGGTGCCTCTACACATGTCAACAAATATATCATAATCACTATCAAGTTAAAGAAGCATATTAAAAATGAACAACTACTTACATTCTTCATGGAAGGAAGTTTCCGTGTCATCTTTCTCTTTCTCTTGCTCAGTCTCTTCATGCTCAGTAGCTCCATGCTCAGTACCTCCATGTCCTTGTCCACCATCTCCTCTTTGCATATACTCTTCCTGGGTCACATCGTAAGATTGAATTCTTATTGCTAGCATAATTTTGAAAGCTAAAATGTGCTTGTCGGTGACGTTCTCATCTTTTATCCCTGCTCTGGAAAGTTTATACACTGCATCGAACACTTTTTGCTTTTCTTGCAGTTGCTCTTTTAGTTTTCCATTCTCAATGGTTTGCTCTTTCAGCCACCTTTGCAGGTCGTCCTTACTTGGTACCACAGTTGATATACCAAGCTTCTTTTCAATCTGTGAAAACTCAGCCACAAAGCTAGCAGTTGGCTGCAATTAACAGATGGAGATGTTAACTTAAGATATAGCAAAAACAGTTGAACATTCTAAATATACAAATTTTCAGTTGTATGTGTAACTCAAAGTTACATAAGCACATTTTATATGTGTAAGCTATAGTTACACATATAAATTGAATTCACTGGTGTTATCTTTGCATGTGTAATTATAAGTTACACAAGCACATTAAAATGTGTAACTTATAGCTACACATCACAATTTTGATTACATCCAACTTATATCTAAATTATATTACCATAAATTTAAAAAACATAAACCAACTAACATATAACACTTACCGAAAACTCTGTCATGTATGTTCTAGAAATGTAATCAGAAATCTGGTATAGATCCCACCTCCCAACCCTTGGTATATCTTCTTCGTGGTTTGCAACTTTCGGGATTGAGTCTTCTGGTGCGTGCTCAGCAAACAATAACTGCAACATATAAATTTTAATTAGTCGATTGAACCAAAATATCCTGAACGTAACACTAAAACTGCTGGAATAGAAATTACACACAAGCTTTACCAGTAGGTAGTGAACATAAGCCTTCGCATTTGCGAAGAAAATAATATTATCATGAATCTCTTCAAACAAGTGCTCGTGTATTAAATCAGTCCCCGACACCTTGAGCACCGTCTCATAAGTTTCAACGATACTAAGATATTTCACGTTCACTCCATTAGCATTTACGTCGCCAAAAAACAATACACAACAAAGATAAAAACCTATCAAACAAACTAGATCCTTCTCATCAAATTTCTTTCTTTTCCAGGTTTGGTCATAAGTTGTGTTATCTTCTCCAAAATGTTCTTCTTAGTCACTGTCGTCTGATGTTTTGTAGCCTTGATATCAGTGAAGAACTTGTTGTACAAAACATTGTCAATCAAATCACGATGAGAAAATAACTTTAACAGCTTTTGACCCTTTCTACTTCCAATCCTTTGCATGCAAAATATACCATCCAACTTTGCCGGTGTAGACTCTATGAACTTATCATCACCAAACTTGAACGAACACGGTGTCTCACAATCATAATCAAAGCAGTTCAAAAGCTTCAAGACGCCGTGTTTGTTGGTAGTGATTTTTCTTGTTGTACTTGGTTGGGCTTCATTATATTCATCGTAATACATCATTACGAGTTCACCGTAAGCAGCTCTCCTAAAATATCTTTGAGCCCTATCAGTCAGTCCTATAGGTTTTATCACCTTTACCAAATCCTCAACGGCATTCAATGATTGCCTTAATTTTCCTGTACATATTACACACAAAAATAGTATGAGTCAGTATGTTGTGTACTTATCAAATACACTCTTTTTTAACTGCAAAATCAAAATCATGTTATAAACTATGTGTATTTGCCAAGTACACAAACTGAATCATTCTATTATGTGTTGTGTAACCTTAAACTTACACATGCATATGAAGGTTTACAAACGTCATTTTTTTATGTGTGACTATTATTTAAACACAATACAGTCATAGGTGATATTTTGTTTGTGTAAATTTTAGTTACATAGGCAATTGGAAAATCAGTGGTGAGATTTTGCATGTGTAACTTCTAGTTACACAGTCAATTGACAAGTTAGTGGTGAGATTTTCAATGTGTAACTTATAGTTACACATGCACATTTTTGTGAAGTTACACATTCACAGGCATTACATATGATCAAAACATGAGATTCTAAATGTGTAAATTATAGTTACACGGCCCCTTGGCAAGTCAGTGGTGACATCTTGAATGTGTAACTTATAATTATATAGGGTCATTTGTATGTGTAACTCCAAGTTACACACTCAATATACAAACCACAATACAGTCTGTGGTTAGATTTTGAATGTGTAACTTTAAGCTACACAGGCCCTTGTTTGTATAGTTAAACATTCAAAAGCATTTACACTAGATCATCACAACCAAATCACATCTACTAGCATGATATCATACCAACACATACTCAAATAATTTCACATCTTAATACTTGTTATTGCAGGATCTGCTTCAGGTGGATTCCTTTTTCCTTGCGCCATTTTAGTTCACAAAATGTAAATTGAATTTGAATCTGCAGTTTAAACAGTAAGAAAACATCAATTTGTAGTAGTCCTAAACTCCTAAACATGAGATTGAGATGATACATCAACAGAAAACATCAAGTAAACATAACCCCTAAAACCAGAGAGGAAAAGGAGAAGATCGAAAACAGATGCAAACCTCTGTTCGTCTTCTTCTTCTTTCTTCGTCTTCTTCTTTGATCAAAAAACTACTGAATCAAAGAACGAATGAACCAAAAAACAGATCGAAAACAGTTCAAATATACTGAGATTAAACAGATCGAAAATATTAAACACGAAGAAGAAGAAAATATTAAACATGAAGAAGAAGATTTGATCGAAAATCTACCTGTTTTTGGTTTTCGTTTCTTCGATCTGCAAAAAAAATTCTCTGAAACTTCAGTTTTCGCTTTGCAGTTTCTCAAGTGAGATCCGGTTTCTCTCTCCTAAAATGAAAATGAAGGTGTCTGTTTGAAAGGAAACCTAGGTTAGATAGTTATATAGTGAAGGTTATTCTGGTCATTTCGACCTCTATTAAAATTTATTTTAAATTCGGGACCTGGTTTTAAAATCCTTTTAACTAGGGGCCTCATATTATGGGTTATTCATGGATTGGGCCTTAGCCTAATTTTCCCATCTTTATAATTTTCAATAATTAATTTTGAAACCCATTATAGGGGTTCCAAAATTTTGGTCACAAGATAATAAAAAACTGGGTCGTCAAATATTAATCTCAAAACCCCTTATTTCAATGATTAATTAACAACTAATGATTAAGTTAACTGAATTAAGCAGAATTAGTGATAAAATTAGTAATAAGATTAGACTAATCATTTGATTAATAATTCTCGAAAACTTGGGTTTTTTTTTTGTTTTTTTTTTTTTGAGAATTGAAGTTACGGTTAGGAAACCCAACCGTAAACCAAATATAAGGTTGGGAGTTCATATTTTCCCAACCGTATGTAAAACCAGGGTAACTTACAGTTAGGTTTTCCAACCGTATACAAAAGCTAGATAACTCACTTACGGTTGGGAGTTCATATTTTCCCAACCGTAAAAAATTTGTACGGTGAAGAAATTAATATTTCCCTACATAAATTAATCATATGTTTGGGAAATATTGATTCCCAATTGTATTCAGTTATGAAACTAATTTTTCAAAATCTGGTTTAATCAAATCTAACCTATTCATGGGATCAATCTAGTTTAATCAAATCTAACATATTCATGGGATCAAAAGCAAAAAAAAAGGATTCGGTATTCGATTTTTAACCAATTAAAATTATTATTGGCTGAGAATCGAGGATCAATCATCTTTGAAAAAAAAAACATGAAGAAGGCGGTGGACGGGAGAAGAAGAGAGGAAGAGGAAGATATGAGTGTTTTTTTTTTGTTTTTTTGTTTTTTTAGGTTTAGATTTAGCTTTTTTGGTATTTATTTTGGTTATGAAAGGATACATTTGTATTTTTGATAATCAATTAGGACCCACATCCATATTTAGGATAGTTGAATCCATAGGAGCCCTCAAAACCAAACTCTTGAAACCCCTTAATTTCAGTTTTTCTTTACCGAAAAATAACCTGTATCAAAAAAACAAAATTAGTCCAATGTCAAACATTCGAAATGAATAAAGATAATACACACAACAGATACTAATAAGGAAAAAAAAAATCAAAAAAAAAGAAAAAAGATTACAAACTGTACTGTTCTAGTACAATTAACAATTAGAGATGAACGGAAATGAGTAACTCGCGCGAAGAAGCCTTTAACTAGAGCTTCATTAATTCGTAACCTAAAACAGATAGATTTCTTACCATATGAAGCCTAATTAGGTAACTAATCATATCTGGACACATGTCGAGAATTTTTTAAACACAATCCCAAATAACTAAACTACCCACACACATGAATAAGGTAGACACTCTAGAGGATGAAATAATTGTTGATATGACACAATATCATAAGAGACGTATATGACAATACCCTCATCATGACTAGATCCCTGTCCTCAAGGATGTAATTTAGGAAAGTGGTAAGCAACATGTTTGGTATCTTCTCAAGTAGCATTCCCTGTTGATTTTTTGGCCCACTGGATAAGCAGCTGAGGTGCAGGTTCTCCATTCATGGTGACAATTTTGGAATCCGGTGTAGCTGTAGCAAGACCAGTACTTGGCAGTTAGCTTCCGTAGTGGGTATAGTGTGAAACATGAAAAACATGATGAATTCTTGCTTCTGCTGGAAGTTGCAACCTGTAAGCAGCTGGTCCAACTTTCTGTGGTCCATAGTATTTAGCTGCAAGATTAAAGTTTCTTGTCAAAGACACCGAGGCTTGTCTGTAAGGTTGCATCTTTAAATATACTCTATCTCCCACCTCAAAACTCATGTCCACCCTCTTTTGGTCAGCATAAAACTTCATCCTTTCCTGAGAATGATGAAAAGCATTTTATTTAAAATATCAATGACAACATCTCTTTGTTGATAGTTGGTATTGTACCCATAGCAAGTGGAAGCCATTGATGCCATTTCTTGGGTTGATGACCACACATACATCTGTGGAAGCTCTCTGCGCAAGAATTGACTATTTCAGTTTGGGCATCAGTCCGTGGATGGTAAATTGTACTTAAGTTCAATTTAATGCGCATGGATTTGAATAAATCTTGCCAAAAGTTATTGATGAATATGTTGTCTCTGTCAGAGACAATGGAAGCAGGTAGACCATGGAGCTTGAAGACAAGAGTGATAAATTCTCTAGCTATAGAAGATGCAGTATAAGGGCGATGAAGGCCAATGAAGTGGCTATACTTGGTATATCTGTCTATCACAACCAAAATGCCAAATTTTCTTTCACTCATTGGCAGACCTTCAATAAATTCCATTGATATGTACTGCCAATCATATCTGGAATTGGTAATGGTTGAAGCAAACTGGCAGAAAAAATGTGGTCACCCTTATTTCTTCGGAAAATATCAGAAGTAGAAATATGTAATAAAATCCCCCTCTTTATTGCAGGTCGGAAGAAGTAAGTATTTTCCATAACATATGTTGCATGTATTCCAGAGTGTTCACATATAGCTGAAAAGTGAATGAAACCCAATATTTTTGCTTTGGTGTTGGATGAGATTCCTACATATAGTCTATTTTTATATCTCAGAATGCCATGTGTATAGGAATAATTGGGAACAGTGTCTGGAGTAAGTGCAAGTTGAGAAATAAAAGTTTGTACCTTAGTATTTTTAGCATAACTGGCAATAAGTTCTTGTGCCCAAGCAGGTTGTGACAAGGAAATGGTGTTGCAGTCACATTTTGCATGAGGTTTTCTGGAGAGAGTATCACCTTCTTATTTTTTTTCTAACCTTTTTATGTATCTTATCTCATATTCAAATCCTAAGAGCTTCACGAGTCACTTTTGCTGTAAGACAATGAAAATATTTTTCTCCAAGAAGTAGTTTATACTCTGATGGTTTTTTTAATGATGAAATGCTATCCTTGTAATAATCATCTGGTCACAGCTTGTACAATAACGAGCAATTATTTTCATATGTAGATAAGGCAGCATCTCTTGGTCTAAGTGGTTTGCTATAAAATGCAATAACTCTTCCATCTTGCATGAGGACAACTCTAATTCCTAAGTCACAAGCATCAGTCTCAAGAATAAACAACTTGTTAAAATCTGGCAGAGATAATACTGGAGTAGTAGACATGGCTTGTTTAAGCTTATCAAAAGCTTCAGTTACAGCAGGAGACCAGAAAAATGCATCGTTCTTCAATAATTCAGTTAAAGGTCTACTGATGAGTCCATGGTCTTTTAAAAAATTCATGTAATAACCAGTGAGATCCAAAACTCCTCTAAGTTCTTTGATTATAGTAGGTACATTGTATAGACCTTCTTAGGATCATCCATAACTCCATTGGCTGTAATAATGTGCCCCTAATATTCTAGTTCATACTGTCCAAAAAAACATTTGGAAAAGTTTGCAAAAACATGATGTTATCTTAGTATTTCTAAATTAGTTTGTAAGTGTATAATGTGTTCCCCCAATGAAGAGTTGTAGACTGAGATGTCATAAAAGAAGAAAAGAATGAACTTTCTAAGATGTTCTTGAAAAACTTCATTCATAAGAGCTGGAAAGGTAGCACGTGCATTTATAAGTCCAAATGGCATAACCTTGAATTCAAAATGTCTATGATGAGCCCTGAACATTGTTTATGTATGTCAAAAGGATAAAATCTGATTTGATGGTAGCCTAACTTCAAATCAATCTTGGTGAAAAATTTAGACCCATGTAACTAATCTATGACAAGTATCGGAAACTTGTCCTTAATTATGAGGTTGTTCCTCTTCCTATAGTCCATACAAAATCTCCTAGAATTGTCTTTCTTCTTGACAAGAAGGATTTGTGAAGCAAAATAACTGTGGCTTGGTTGAATAATACCAAAGTGTAATATTTATTTGACTAAATTTTCAACCACTGCCTTCTGTATATAAGGGCAATTGTATGGTCTGAGGATGATAGGTTAAACATTTGGTTTGAGAGAAATTTTATGATCTAAGCTTCTCTAAGGTGGTAAGCTTGTTGGCTCAGAGAATATATCAGAAAACTGGTTGAGTAAGGTAGATATTTGTGGAGGAATAACGGATTGAATAGTGGTGGTTGATATGGAAAATAGTTGACAAATCAGTTAATGAGTGTACTTCTGAAAAATTGCAGTGCCACTCATCATGCTGAGAGATGATTTTGTTGAATACCAATCAGTGTGATTTTCTTGCCATTGTGCTTAAAGGAGATACATAACTTGGAAAAGTTGAATAGGACATCACCAAGTCTTCTTATCCAATATGCACCCCGAACTATGTCACCCTCCTAGTGGAAGAAGTCTTAAGTCACCATAAAACTTGTGATCTTGTATATCCCAAGTTAGTTGTATGAAAACCCATAAACTAATAGTTTTATCTCCATCGGCTACAGTTACTAGCATACTGGCAGTATGCTCAATGGGGCATTGCTAACTCTTTGGTATTGCACAGCCAATAAAACCGTGGGTACTACCAGTATCTATAAGAAATGCAATTGCTTTCTTTTTAATGTATCCAAGAATTCTTATGGTGTCTCCAGAGATATTACCTGTCAAGGCATGTAAGGATATTTCCATGCCACTTCCCATAGGTATTTTGTAACAGTCGCTCAAATTTCGGTTTTGCAATGAGCCCGAACTCAGCCCATTCGGGTGGAGAGTTAGGATTGTGTATTGTGCACGTGCAATCCTAGAAGAAGATACGTATAGCTGTGGAGATTGCTTAAATTCGATGTTGGCGTTTATAAATAATTAGGTCGTCCCTTAGTGGTATTTGGGTGCTTGATTAGTAGATGAATGTGAAAGTTCTAAAAACCTTCAGCATGGTTGACACATAACCGGGCATGCGTTAGCTAAGAGATTTTTTGTCTTGGTTTTTCAACACCAGCTATAAACCTTTTCCAGAAGACATACTTTGTATTTTTGTTCTTTGCTACGACCACTACCTTATGCTTATATCTAAAGATGGTTACATAATCTCAACTCTACATTTCAATCATTGAAACATTCTTAGAGGATGTTATATAGTTGTTATTCACAAACTATTTTTTATCAAAGCGATTTTCAAGATATTGAAATGTCATCATGACATTCGTCACGAGTAAAGATGAACTTGGCTAAAGCGAAAGCTTAGCAAAACATATTTCGAGAAATAGAAAGGCGAGATAAACTCGGGTCGAAATAGCAAATGTGTATAATTGAAACCTATATACTTATACGAATTTTGTCTTAAGAGTAGGAGATAGAGTAGATAGAATTTTGAGTGATAGATAAGTTCAAGTCTCCACATACCTTTTAGTCGGATGATGTTCCACTGGTTCCTTGAGTAGTTCTTCGTCTTTGTAAGATGATCTCCATGGAGTCTGGAGCTCAACTACACTTAACTATCCTAGTCCGAGACTTAGCTATAAGTAGACTAGAAATCAAGACATATAGTTTTGACAACTAAATTTGACAAACAATCTTGAGATAGCAACGCTTGCGAGTTCGACCGAGTAGTGCTCTAACAATCTCCCTCTTTGTCAATTTTTTAGTGAAAAAACTGTCAATACATATGGATTATAAAATAAATAAAACTTTGTATCTTCTCGTCCACATGCTTGATCCCCTTGGTTCTTCAATATTTCTCGAAAAATTCGTCACTTCCAAGTACTCCCATGATTCCATAGATGTTCCGTTCAACATCATAGTTGTTGAAGATCCGTACCCATAACAATGAGAAAACAAAAGCTCTCGATCATTGTTATACAATGTCATAGTATTATTACACAACATCAAAGTTCAATTGTATCACAACTTCGACAACATTACTATGGTGAGATGTATCACCCCCCCCCCCCTAGTCAATGCTTTCATCTCAACACGAATACCACTTCTCCTTACATAATGATCCGAAAACCGTATGTATTTGTAGTGTGAACTATACATTAACTCTCCCCTTTTTTGTCAATAAAATTGGCAAAGGTACGAAAACTAGTGGGATCCTAATGAAATTTCCACGGAGATGCTTCAAGACCAAAGAAAAACACATATCAACTTTGTTTAGATGCAATCATATAGCCGAAAGGATAAATGCATTCATCAAGGAGTTTATAAAGATACAAGGTAACCCCTACAATATTCCACAACCACACTCCCCACAAAGATATGGAGATTAAGCACAAGTTCAAAAGAACTCTCCTCCATAAAATGTCATTCCCGAAAGAACAACAAGAGCGACCTTACTTTCACTAGAAAATAAGGATTTCAAAAGAACACTAGGATACTTAAACAAAGAAAACATATACTAGAAACAAATGTGGAATATAAGCATTACTACTCAAGAAATTCCAAACTTAATTTCCCAACAGATTGAGATAAGTGCAGGGGCAAGAGTTATGGAAGACTAATGGACCAGAACAACACCAATAGACTGGCGTAAGTGTTGAAACGTAGCAGTGTCTGAAGGTTTGGTGAGAATATCAGTCAATTGTTGTTCGGAAGGCACAAATTCCATATTGATTATACCATTCTCATAAAGATCTCGAATAAAATGATACCTTATGTCAATGTGCTTAGTCCTTGGGTGCTTAATTGGATTTTATATTACGCGAATTGCACTGGTGTTATCGCATAAGATCTTCATCATTCCAGTGTTGATTCCATAATCAGCAAGCATTTGTTTCATCCATAGAAGTTGAGTACAACATGAGCCTGCAACAATGTATTCTACTTCACATTTTGAGAGGGATTGTGAATTTTGTTTCTTGCTATGCCAAGCTACAAGATTTAGTCCTACATAGTAGAAACCCCCTGATGTACTCTTTTTGTCCTCCAAAACACAACCTTCCCAATCTGCATTTGAATACGCAGTAAGATCAGTGTTAGTATCAAAAGTGTAAGAGAGACCATACCCGGCAGTGTGATTAATGTAGCGTATGATCCTTTTGCAACTGCAAGATGGGATTCCTTTGGATTTTCCTGAAACTTAGCACATCAACCAACACTAAAGGAAATATCAGGTCGAGTGTCTGTAAGATATAAAAGGATTCCAATGATAGACCGATAAAGTTTTTGATCCACATTTACACTTTTATCGTCTCGATGTAATTTACCAGTGGTAGGCATAAGAGTCAGTTTGGGAGTTGACTTATCAAGGCCGAACCTTGAGACAAGATCCTTTGCATATTTATATTGAGATAAGTAAATTCCATCCCTGTGTTGTTGAATTTGTAAACCCAAAAAGAATTTTAATTCACCAACATTTGCTCGTTTCAAACTCCTTTCCAAGGGAGACTTTAAAATCTTTTGCAAGTTTCTTTGATGTTGATCCATAGATGATATCATCTACATAAACTTGAGAAATCACAACATCTTTTTCACTCCACTTGGTAAACAGTGTTTTATCAGCTCCACCTCTCGAAAAACCTTTCCCAAGAAGAGATGAGGTTAGTTTTTCAAACCAGTCACAAGGTGTTTGTTTCAACCCATATAGTTCCTTATTAAGTTTAAGGACATGATCATGGAATTAAGGATTTTCAAATCCTTTAGGTTGAGCTACATAGACATCTTCCTTTAAGTTTCTGTTTTAAAAAACGGATTTGATGTCCATTTGAAATAGCTTCACCTTAAGAAAACAAGCATAAGCTAATAATAATCTAATGGACTCAAGGCGTTCGACAGGAGCGAAGGTTTCGTCAAAGTCGATTCTTTCAATTTGTGAATATCCTTGAGTGACAAGTCTTGCTTGTTCCTGAAAATAGTGTCGAACTCATCAGACTTGTTCTTAAATATCCATTTAGTACCAACAATATTGACATTGGAAGGACAAGGTACGAGCTTTCATACATCTTGTCTTTGAAATTGATTTAACTCTTCATGCATTGCATTCACCCATACAGGATCGCTAAGAGCTTCATCAATATTTCTTGGTTTTACTTGTGAAATATAACAACCAAAATTGCACATATATTGAAGTTGCCCTCTTATGTTTGTAGTAGAATCTCTTCCTCCAATGATACTGTTGGGATCATGATTCCTTTGAACCCAGAGGTGTCGAGGCGTTCTTGTTCAACAGGAGCAGCCTGATCAGTGCTCTTCTCCTCGTCACTAGAAAAATCAGGATCAGTAACAGTAGGAATAACTTCAACTGATTTTGGGATTTCTTTGACTTTCTCAGTTGTCTCGGTCGGAGGCAACTCAGCAGGAGAAATGTCATGATGAAAATTACTAATATCATCAATGATAACATTAGCATATTCCATCATTACTTGGGTTCCAAGATTAAAAACTCGAAAATCACGACTATCGGAAGCATAGCCAAGAAAGATACCTTCATCACTTTTAGTATCAAATTTCCCTCTCTGTTTTCGATCTTTTAGGATGTATCACTTACTTCCGAACACTATGAGATAGTGTAAGTTAGGTTTCCTACCGTACCACAACTCATAAGGATTTTTTAAGGTTTTAGACCGTAGGTAGACACGGTTGATCAAGTAACATGCTGTAAAGACAACTTCTCCCTAAAATCATAGAGGTAAGTTTTTGTTATGGAGCATTACCCTGGCCATTTCCTGAATGTTCATATTCTTTCTTTCCGCAAATCCATTGGCTTTAGGAGTAACGGTGGTGAGTATTGTTGAATAATCCCCAGTTTGTTACAAAATTCAAATAGTTTGGTGTCCTTGAATTCAGTGCCACGGTTGCTTATAATTTTCTTTAGTTTGCTACCTTGTTCATTCTGGATGCTATTAACAATAATCTTAAATTCACCAAGGGTTTCATTCTTATGATCTAGGAATGCTACCCATGTGAATCTGGTGTAATCATCTACCATAACTAAAGCATACTTCTTTCCTCCAACAGTGGATTGTTGAATTGGTCCGAAGAGATCCTGATAAGTTCATAATTCATATGATTTTAGTGTCCATTCTATACTTATTTTAGTTATTATTCTTGCATATTTTCGTATTATTACTCTTGTTTTCTCTTATTTTTCTTTATTAGGTGAATCATCCAAAAATGATCTACAAACTTCTAAAAAGATCTATGAAGAGAAGTATTCCAAGTATACAAATGCCCAAGTCCAAGAGAAGCGGAAGAAGTGCGGCGAAAAGGAGCAAAACGCTCAAAATCAAGAGACGGGCCAAAGACTGGTCTTAACTCATTCAAATTAAGGATTTTTCATCACCATCTTGAAGAGAATTGAGAGATAAAAATAATTCAAAAAGAATGAGGTCATTCTGAATTCGGACGAAGACGTTGTGGCCAAAACGAGTTTTTATTGAATACCGAAGACAGTAAGGTACGCATACGGGTACGGGTACCTTAGTTCCGAAAATTTCTGCTGGAATTTGAGGTACGCATACTGGTACGCATACTTAACAAGTAGGAAAACGTGTATAAACTCCTTGTAAGGCCTAAAGGCATGTTTGGGGTCGTTATTTCGCTATTTTGGGTCGGGTTCTTGAACCGAACTAAATACGTGAAGAACAAGCAATGTAAACCTATAAAAATGTGTTAGGTTATGTAAAATGACATCATTAGGTCACGAAATTGTAAGGTTTGGAGAGGAGAAAAATCACACGAAGCGAAAGCTAGGGTTTCAGAGCGATTCCTCTTTCGTAACGTTATCTCTTTACTTTTCTCATATGTATATCATGGATGTTTCTACATCCATGAGTAGCTAAACACCTATTGATTGAGGATGAATTCTAAGTTGTAAACAAGATCTGAGTTACTATATTAATCTACTTTGAAGTTCTTCATATGATTATCGTTTGTTTATATTATTTGAATATTTATGATTGATTGATAGATTGTCTAGGTGGCCAACTGGATTGATTTATTGATTTAATCTATTACTAGTATTAAGTTAGGAGATAAGTAATAGTTGATGGGATTTTCAATTTACTTTTAGTAAAAGGTTCGTTGAGGCTTGTGAAAGCAAAAGATTCTAGACTTAATAAAACTTAAAAGTAAAGAAAACTTAGATCAAAATTTGATTTCAAGATATTAGAAAATAACCAAGACACTAGAATCCACTATTACACATGAATGAATGATGTCAAATATTTCATAACTCTAATTAGCCTTTTTACCCTTTATTTCTTAATTCACAAATAATCAAACATATTCTCAAATATTAATTGTATCCCTAAGCATAGATTATCTAAACAAAGCATAACCTATCTAATTGAATCACAACTAATAAAGAAAATAATGTAAACTTTTAAGAACTCTGCAAAAGCAGTGCTTGAGTGAATTATAATTAAATATTAGAGAAAATGAAATAGTTACCCATTATTCATGTGTGAATAGCTTCATCCATTGCCTTGGTTACGCGAGAATTTAGCGTCTCATCATGTTGGAAACGCGCTCAAAAATCATTTTTATTGCTCAAGGGGTTTACAAATGATGAATATGGGAGAAAATGAATAAAATCGGGTTTGTAACAATTATTTTAGTTACAAACCGAACTGTTACAAAGAACGATAGAAATGATGTGTTACTGTCACTGTAGATATACGACCCCCTCCTTTGTGTCGTTGTTATAGCATGAACGACAGATTTTTGTGGGTCAATGTTCTTCGTGTTCTTCGTGCAGCAGCAGAAATGGCAGCTCTGCAACTTCGGTTTCTTAAGCTCTCTGTGGTGTTCTGATTCTCCCCCAAACTCTCTGTCCCCCTTCTATGAAAACCCAGCACCTATTTATAACCCAGCAGCAGCAAAATATCACGTAATTACTTCATATAATTCTCCATTACTCGGCATTATTCTTCACGGCCAGTTTAGGAAATAATTCTGATTTTTGATCTTTACACACGTTCTGAAGCTGCCAAATTGCCATATTTAACTCCTTCGTACTCCAAATAGTTGTTAGGGCCTTCCAAACACGAGCAGCACACGTCTAACTCGTTGTAATCCCGTAAATATTTCTTCCAGCGTATGTGTTCCCTGTTTTTTACTTCTCACGGATTATTTAGTCAAATTCAGTCGACAAAATAAGCCATACCAGGTTTTTTAAGTCCATTCACATCATCCCAACAAATCCTAGCCATTTAGTCTCCTTCTAACACGCCCAAAATTCCAACCCTAATCTGCCAGGTGAAAAGCTCCATTTCCCGCCAAAAATCAGTTTTGAATGTTGAGGATGGGTGCGATGGATAAATGGGTGATGTGGACAAAATTGGGCTATATATAGCCGTGGGTGACACTTAGCAAAAATAGGGGGTCCTTATAGCAATTGTCCTCCGGGAGTGCTCTGAGCAACTTTTTGAGCCGAATTTTCCAACAATATTTTTTTCCAAAAAATACCTTCAAACACACAAAACACCATAATAAGTACGAAATCGAGTATTAACAATACGGAATATTGAGGACAAATTAGACACAAAAAAGTGTCTATCAATAGTCGAATAACTTGTACACAAGTAGAGAACACGAAACCTTGTAGAGGGATTCTGTGGAGCGACTGTGTGTATAAACAACACTAAAAAGTGGACCTTGGTCTAAGAGTCTAACTAGTAGGATCAACCTATAAATTCACAAAAGATAAAGCATTCAACCAAATTACACCTTGAGTGATCTACTCCTAGGTGGCTTAGACGAATAGAATCTGGTAGGCGGGAACTTCCGTATCCAGTGATATAAGGAATTTAGGGGATAACACTGATCTAGCTGTTATTCCACGGTTGGTGATAATCTATGATTAACGACAAGTAGGAGGGTATAATAACTCATTGACGGTTTATTAACTAAGAAGGATTCCTCAATCATATCTCTCTCTATTGCTTACCACTTAATATTTTCAATTGCTTTTATTTACTTTTGTTCGAAATCTAAAACAAAACCCCCCTTTGTGACACTTTGACAACTAAAACTCACTGCTCTTCGTGGGAACGATCCTTACTTCCAATATATTACCAGTTAATTGTGTGTAAATAAGATTATTAATTTGATAGCACTTACGACATGCATCAAATTTTGGCGCCGTTGTCGGGGAGCAGTTGGTAGATTTAGTGTTATTTCTTTTAGTTTTATTATTTTTTTTAGAATTTATTTGTAGTTTTTCATTTCGTTTTCTAGATTTTGGTTTCAGGTGCTTAATCTCTGGCACATAAAGATTGGGATTACTTGAGGTGCGGTATTCAAACCCGTAAAGGAACAGTACTACAAGCACGTCAGCAAACGCAACAAGAACCTTTAGAAGAGATGGTTAATACAAACGACGAGATAGATCCACCACTTTCTCCTCCTCCAAGGAGGACGCTCAAAGATCTAACATCTCCATCTTTTGATCAACAAAAGCTTTGCATCGACTTAGATAATACAATTGAACTCAAATCTCAGTTGATACATTGGTTGCCGAAGTTTAAAGGGCTACCTGAAGATGATCCGAATAAACACTTGCTATTATTTCAACTTAGGTTGACAAGTTTGAAGCCAACTGGGACTGATAAAGACATAGCTTTACTTACAACTTTTCCATTTTCTTTAACAGATTGTGCGGAAGAATGGTTTTACAACCTTCCACAAGGAAGTATTACATCATGGAAGGATATGCAAAAAGTGTTTTTAAAAAAGTAGTTTCCCGCTTCCCAAGCAGCAACTATTCGTAAAGCAATAAGTGGAATTGAGAAAATTGTTGGTGAAACTCTTTACGACTACTGGGAACGGTACAAGAAGTTATTGTCTAGCTGTCCACACCACCAAATCAGTGAGCAACTCATAGTGCAGTATTTTTATGATGGGATGCTTCAATCGGAGAGAAATCTCATAGATGCGGCTAGTGGTGGCGCATTAAGCAACAAAACCATTGATAAAGCCACGAAACTAATCGAGAACATGGCTGCAAACACGCAACAATTTAATACAAGAGGCGCATCGATGGCTAGGAGGGTCAACGAAGTTAGTTCTTCTTCACATTTAGATGATAGAATGGGTAATATGGAGAAGATGATGCAAAAAATGGCAGCTGTGCTCATTCCTTCTTATGAAGAAGAGGCCGAACAGGTGAACGTTGTATTTCCAAATCAGAGGCAAAGGTATGATCCCTACTCTAATACTTATAATCCAGGTTGGAAAGATCATCCTAACTTCAGTTATGCCAACAAGCAAGCTGCAGCTCCTAATCCGTATGTGAGACAAGGTGGTTTTCAACAACAACAACCTCAGAATGAGGAGTCCAAGTTTGAAGCACTCATCTTCATAATCAAGCAGGGTCATCTAGAAACGAATCAATTCATACAGAAAGACGAACAGAATCAGTCAAAAAACTGATAACGATATTAGAGATTTGAAGACTCAAGTGGGGAAATTGGCAATTGATATGAATCTTATGAAGGCTCATGCGTCAAAAACACTCCCATCACAACCTTTTGTGAACCCAAGAGAACACATTAATGCAGTAAATCTAAGAAGTGAGAGACAAACTGAAGAGCCACATCAACAAAAAGAGGTTAGTAACGACATCGAAAAGGATGTAGAGGAGAAAACTGTCCCAAAAGAAAAGACAACCTCAAACGGCCAACCTAAGGACACAGTTCCCACTTTTACCATACCACCTCCTTTTCATAGTCGTTTTGCCAAGTCGAAGTAGCAAGCTCAAGACAAGGAGATCATGGACATTTTCAGCAAGATACACATCAACATTCCATTTATTGAGGCCATCAGAACCGTACCCAGGTATGCCAAGGTTTTGAAGGATTTGTGTACAAGGAAGGATAGGTTGATTGCTAATTAGATTACTCAAGTGGGCAACATTGCTACAACTATGTTACTTAAGAAGATTCCTACAAAGTGTGAAGATCGTGGAGGTTTCACGGTGCCCATTACCATTGGTAACTGACGATTCGAGTGTGCTTTGATTGATTTGGGAGCATCCATAAGTGTTATGTCAGCCGATGTTTATGATTCTTTGAATCTCGGACCTTTAAAAGAGGCAAAGATCACTTTTCAATTGGTAACAAGTCCAATATATATCCTAAGGGAGTCGTGGAGGACATGTTAGCTCAAGTGAATCAGTTAATCTTTCCGGTTGATTTCTACATTGTGGATATGCACAATGGAGATAATTGTTCATCTAATTCGTTACTTCTTGGGAGACCGTTTATGAAAACTGCAAAGACGAAGATTGATGTTGATAGTGGTGCACTCACTATGGAATTTGATAAGGAGATCATACGGTTCAATAATTTTGAAACCATGTGCCATCCTAGTGATGTTCACTCAGCTTTCTCTATTGATGTTATTGGTTCGTTAGCACAACAAATGTTTGATTTGATTGCTGAAGATGAACTTGGAGTTGTGTTACGCAATAGTATTGATTTGGACGTTCACGGACAGCCGAACCTGGACGTTGACTTAGCCAAATAGATAGTGGATATGTGTGGTGTTTTAACAACACTACAAGAAGCTAAACCGGGTAATATTTCTTATATTTGTTTACTCGTAACTAATGAGGTTCCATTACCTTCTATTGTGCATGCACCAAAACTAAAGTTGAAGCCTCTTCCATACAACCTAAAGTACGCGTACTTGGGTGATAAAGAAGAACTTCCGGTGATTTACTTATCTCCTAACTTAATGCTAGCAATAGATTAAATCAATAAATCAGTCCAGTTAGCCACCTAGACAATCTATCAATCAATCATAAATATTCAAATAGTATAAACAAACGATAATCATATGAAGAACTTCAAAGTAGATTAATATAATAACTCAAATTTTGTTTACAACTTAGAATTCATCCTCAATCAATAGGTGTTTATCTACTCATGGATGTAGAAACATCCATGATATACATATGAGAAAAGTAAACAGATAACGTTACGAAAGAGGAATCGCTCCGAAATCCTAGCTTTCGCTCCGTGTGATTTTTCTCCTCTTCAAACCTTACAATTTCATGACCTAATGATGTCATTTTACATAACCTAACACCTTTTTATAGGTTTACATTGCTTGGTCTTCACGTATTTAGTTCGGTTCAAGAACCCGACCAAAAATAGCGAAATAACGACCCCAAACGTGCCTTTAGGCCTTCCAAAGAGTTTATACACGTTTTCCTACTTGTTAAGCACGCGTACCAGTATGCGTGCCTCAAATTCCAGCAGAAATTTTCGGACCTAAGGTACGCGTACCCGTAAGCGTACCTTAATGTCTTCGGTATTCAATAAAAACTCGTTTTGGCCTCAACTTCTTCGTCCGAACTCGGAATGACCTCATTCTTTTTGCATTCTTTTTGTATTTCAATTATCTTCAAGATGGTGATAAGAAATCCTTAATTTGAATGAGTTAAGATCATTCTTTGGCCCGTCTCTTGATTTTGAGCGTTTTGCTCCTTTTCGCCGCACTTCGTCCACTTCTCTTGGACTTGGGCATTTGTATACTTGGAATACTTCTCTTCATAGCTCTTTTCATCACTTTGTAGATCCTTTTTGGATGATTCACCTAATAAATACAAATAAGAGAAAACAAGAGTAATAATACGAAAATATGCAAGAATAATAGCTAAAACAAGTATCAAATGGACACTAAAATCATATGAATTATGCACTTATAAAATTCTCCCACACTTAGATTTTGCTGGTCCTCGAGCAAACTAGAATAAAACTAATCCTAAATATAACAACTCCATCTCGTCGAGGATACAATTATCTTAGCATGAATAACATGCCTTTAAACCCCTAGGTGTCCCTAGTGGAAGAGTTATAGTCTCGTGAGGGCTTACAAGAGGTATACCCACAAAACCTACTCCAAATTCTTGCCCTGGGAGAACTTCTAAGGATAGACACAAAGTAGTAAGCCATATAATTAGCTCGCTTATGTTCTTTAGTTGTAAACATCCCATATGCATTCCAATCATCACGCATAAGAAATTACTCACGTGTGTCATTCAACCTGATTGCAAAACTCTAATAAGATAGTCATTATACTTGTTGCAATGTTTGCCGCAACACTCGCATACTGAAATCACATGGATAGATAAGAAAATGGAAATAAAAAAGTGAAGTGTGCAAATGTTAACTAAAGTGAAAGATGTTACCCACAATACTTGTATTAATGTCGTCAAAGGATTCTTATTTATAGCGCAGTAGTTGAGAGAAGCACCCATTTAACTTGACCACATGATTAGAAACTCTAAGCGCATGTTTCCTTTCCAACAAGTATGTGATAGTTGCCTTGGATCCTGCATTCCACGCTTGTTTAGGCGACGGAGACAGGGACAACGTTTCACACACATTGCCACCCAAGTGTCGGCTTATCACCCAAGTACGCGTACTTGGGTCAAAGAATAGACAAGCTGTCTCATGTGATTTACTATGCATCTAGGACCCCAAACGATGCACAAATCAACTATTCTACCACCGAGAAAGAGTTTCTGGCTATAATGTTTGCACTAGAAAAATTTAGATCCTATTTGGTGGGTACAAAAGTGATTGTATATTTTTATCATGCAGCACTTCGGTACCTACTAAAGAAGAAAGAAGCTAAGCCAAGACTTATACGGTGGATACTACTATTCCAAGAGTTTGATTACGAAATCAAGGATAAAATAGGTGTTGAAAATACTGTTGTTGATCATTTTAGTAGACTTTTTGTTTCCGAAGAAGAACTTCCTTTACAAGATCGTTTTCCAGACGAACAACTTTTCTTAATTGTAGATTCAACACCTTGGTACGCGGATATAGTGAACTACTTGGTTACGAGACAAGTACCTAGTACTTTGTCTAAAAAAGCTTAAGCTTAAGAAAATAGCCAAGCAGTATGTGTGGGATGAGCCCTACTTGTGGAAATACGGTTCTGATCAAATTATTCGCAGGTGCGTACCTAATTCTGAATTTCAATCAATTCTTACTTTTTGTCATACTTATGCATGTGGTGGTCACTTTGGTTCTAAACGTACCGCTTTCAAAGTACTTGAAGTGGATTTTATTGGCCTATCCTATTTGAGGATGCATATATTTTTTGCAAATCTTGTGATAGATGTCAACGAACTGGCAATCTAGGTGCTCGAAATCAAATGCCACTCACACCAATTCTTGCTGAAGTATTTGATGTGTGGGGAATTGATTTTATGAGTCCTTTTGTCAATTCTAATGGAAAATATTATATACTTCTTGTTGTGGATTATGTTTCGAAATGGGTGGAAGCTAAAGCCACCCATACTAATGATTCTCAAGTTGTTTGTGAGTTTGTGAAGGAATATATTTTCTCCAGGCATGGTACACCAAGAATGGTTATCAATGACGGAGGTTCACATTTTCAGAAATCCTTCCATGCTCTACTCAAGAAGTACAACATAGCACACAAGGTTGGTACGCCATAATGGTAGGTCTATAAACAAGCCTATAATTGTGCTAACTGCAAGTATACACTGTCGAGTCTGTAAAACAGAGTAAGCACGAGTCGATCCACAAGGACTTGGTGGGTGTAACGTGAAGCTTTTGGTCTTACTATACTGATTCAAACGAGAAGTAACAAAAAGGGTTTTTGTTTGCGTGGATACGACAAAGTAATGGATGATTATACAAAAGAAATAAGATTACAAAGAAATAAATGGTAAACTAGGGTTTCGAATCCACCTCCTAAACGCAAAGAAATCCCTAATTTGATATACTAGCTCCCCCTTCAATCAAGGAGCTATAGAAGTTCTAGCTTCAAACTACCTTGATGATGTGATATAATCACTAACAAGGATGATGATTTAATCTCAGCAAAAGATGTCAATCTCTAGTATTATTTGTCTTTCTAAGGCACAAGAAGTCACAGATTGAACTAAAAACAGTTTACATAGGCTTGAATATTGATAAAGAATTAATCCAACTACCTAGGATGCTTGACATACAAGATGAAAGCAATTTGCCAAAATTCAGAAACTAATCATACTTTTCATTGAAATCCCATAGAGAAGAACAAGTAAAATCAAACATGAGGAAATTCTAATTATTAAAGGGTTTCATCTCTGCCCTAGCAGAGATTTTAGAACATAACAAACATTGAAATTTAAACCTAATTCACTACCTCTAGTTGCTCCGGATAGTCCGGGCTTCGTTTTTCAAACACAACCTCCTCCCCATTTATACAAAAGTTCCCCTCAATTATCAATCCCTATTGTCAACAGAACCAATATAAAATTCAAGGATTTGTTCTCGAAACTCACCACTGTGCATACTCTTCATTCATGCACACCCACTATGCTATCTTCACCAATTGACTGATGTCGTCGGTGTTTGAAAGGAAATCACACTCAGACCTAACCGCCAGTTGGTTGTTCTCCACAACCACCCTATTGTCATCATTTTTCTGATGCCACTGTTGGTGTTGTAGAGATAGTCAATCAACATCTTTTCCTTGCCCTTATAAGCCACCCTACCAAATTGCTAGGTTATTATGAATTGTTGATTGACAGTCGATTGAGGAATAGGTTTAGACAGAAAAATAGGGTAAAATAGGTATAGGGTTTGAGTCGGATGCCTGCTGACAATCGTGTGGAAATTGGGTTGTCAAGGTGATGGCTTGATAATTTGAGGGAGGATGAGATGGAATGATTTGATATGCCGACATAAAGATGGGAGACAAAAAAGATAGGTTGACTGAATTGGGAGAAGAAGAAGCTTGTTTCTCCTGAAGGAAAATGGGATTTGGGAAAGATAATTGATTCTGTGTAAAGCATGAATACATTGCTCTGGTATACAAGAATGGCTTTGGGCTTAGTTTGCTCTCCATGCAATTTGAGTTCTGAATTTCGGCCCATTGTTCTTCTTCTTGAACTTCTTGTTCACTACTGGTTCCATTCACTTCATAAATTTGCTCGCACCCTAACTGCCTTCTCCATTGCACGTATCTCCTTAAAGCCGACTTGACATCTAGCTCGACAAGGCATATCAGCTCCACTTTATGCATATCCCATGTTCAGACCATTCTTTCCATTCCCCTATCGTTACAAAACAAAAATCAGGACAATTGCCACAGATTTTACTTGCAACGAACAAGAACTTCAAAATACATTATTTGGCACAAATACAAGCAACTAGTGCAACAAAATATCATAAACACCTAAAAAATGATAAGAAAGTATGCAATATTAGGCGTCCATCAAATACCCCCAAATCTTCCTTTTGCTCGTCCTCGAGTAAAATAAAAAACCAAAAGAAAAATCCTACCTACACCACTGTCGCTGGTCAAAACATACCCACAAAGTTCTAGGACAAAATAGAAGCTCAGATTCCATGAAAGTGATACCTGCTTTCAGTTTTTGCTCACAACAATTGGATATTTCAATCTAGCTTTCAAAGGCACAATTCTAGCACTGAAAACGACTAAGGACATGTGATAAGAGTGTAAAGTGTATCACCTTAGAGATGCATAGATAATGGTTTACTGTAGGAAGTTATGACTTCCAATTACTAAGAGATAGTCTTTAGGCTAAGAACTGAACTCAAAGACAAGCTAACTGTCCGGCTTTATGAGAATTGTGAATATTCACCTGATGAGTTAGTGATATTTCAGCTTACCCGCGTTGTACATCGATGGCTACACCCTCCTTGCTTATTACAAGACTATTTACAACATATAACAACAAAGAACATTGACTGCATATTTACATTGACTACTCTCTCATTTTGAGGCAAGAGAGAAACATTAACTTTTTTATTGACATAGACATAACAACAGATAATGGATACTTTTTCTTTTCTTTTCTTTTATGTTTTTTTTTCTTTCTCAACTGATTTTTCACTGATTCTGGAATAATGAAAGATACATACACAAGACACAACAAACTTTACACAAAAAAATTGATCACATGACAATTTTAGCAAGAGGCATCCCTTTTCGATGCACCCGTTCAAATTCAATGGTTGCTTTTCTTAACGTATCCTCCAACTTCTATCCCAGCCAACCAAAGAACAAGCTAGTCAAGTCTCATTCAGTATTCTAGATGATTGGTAGCCTACTTAGCCTATGAAACACCGACACTACACACGCTTGGTTGATCGTGCATGTGCAAATTTTCTACATCACAATGTGAATTGTGCTAGAATCAGGGGTGCCTCATCATCTAGACTAAGAATCCTAAGATATCATACATGCACACAGGTATCACAAATCAAGATAAATGAGCTCCATTTTTCATATTTTTTTTTATTTTATTGTAGAGTTCAGACTTAATTATATCATGGCAGCAATCATATGGAATCTCTTCTCACCCCCACACCTAAGCTAAACATTGTCCTCGATGTTTCAAAGAATAACTAAAATTATAAGTACAACATACCAGAAGAACCATGCTGAGTAGAGAAAAGGAAAGAGATTACCGTATGTCAGCGAAAGCAAGATTAGAACTCCGTTATTCAATGCTAGAACCCAAGGAAATCAGCTGATAGTCACATCAGATTAGCACACTTATATACAATAAAATGCTAGAAAATAGCATTACCTACTGGATTATATACAATGATCAATTCATCATACACCAACAATCTAAAAAGTTGAGGGTCAACCCAAGAGACCGCATGCAGAGATTTCAACAGCCTCACACAATTATAATAGGACAGGAATGCAAGTGAGACTGCAAAACAAAATGAGTTACCCCCAAACCTAGATTTTTCAACACATATATTTTTGGGCACAAAATCTAACAATTTCAGGGGTGCATCATGCACAAGATCTAGTTCAAAGTAAACTGTTTTAGGGATGGGCAGAGATACACGAGTCAACTCCAACTGTGGCTCATCAAAGGTATTATATTTAGCAGCAAAATAATCTAAGAGGACTTGGGAGGCACACAGTTTCAGTCCTAGATTAGGTATTCTCAGAAAAGTTGGTTTTACAATTTTGTTACAAACCAAATCTAGGTTGGGTGGAGGAGTGTCAGTTTGTGACTTAAGCAGGGAGGTAGGAACATCTAAGTTGCTCACATGTATGAAATCATAAGTACCATTATTACCAGTCACATCAACATCCCCGAAGACCTACAAGTGTCGTAGTATGCTCACATTCATAGAACAGTTCAACAAGCCCAAATTCAGAATCGTGATTATCGAGAAATTTGGTCTCATGCATAGGAAGATTAGAAGTAACATCATATTGTGACCTAGGCAAGGAATCAGACACATTAAAGTTATATTCATGCATACGATTATTGGTGTCAACAGATAATTCAGCTTTTCCTAAGTCACACACAAGTTGTGCAGGATGTTCACTTTCACAGAATAATTGCACAATCCCTAAACCAGGATCAGCATCACATGTATATGCAGATTGAATACTCGAAGAAATATCATTCATGAAGGTCATATCAGAGGAGCATAAGGTCTCTGAAATCAAAGGTTCCACAAAATTTTCAGAATAAACATGTTCTTCTAACATAACATCATCATCATCATAACAAGAATTCAATGTCCTATTCAAAACCATAGTGTCTCTAGTCCACTCATTTACCTCTAACTTAGGTTCATATTCAATATTAGTTTCCTGAGTAGAAACATAAACACTATTTTCAAAATTTACATCATTAGGAATGACAAACATCTCATCATGAAATTCCTTCCTTTCTTCACTTTGTAAATGAATTAGGTTCATTTTAAGAATCATATTAATTTGTTCAATGGAAGGAGAGTCTTCAATAGTGGGTATCCTCGTTTCATATGGATATTCAGTACATGGTTGTGCATGAGGTCCACTATCGAAATGAAATTCAGATGTGTTGCTATATGGATGATCATGCAATGCTTGCAATTCAAATCTAGCATTATTTTGTTCAATGAGTTTGAGATTTTCCATCACAGATTGCATATAAGGGCTCAAGGGAGTACAAAATTGTTCAACATACCATGGTGGTGATTCGTACATGTGTGAATAGCCGTTGGTGTCTGTGTAATGCAAATCTGAACCTTGAAAAGGTTGGCAATATTCCCTATAGCTATTGACATCATGGTCTACTGGATTCTCATAATGTGAAGCATGCTCATTTGTGAGTTCTCTAATGTGTCTGTGCGATGGTTTCTCATCCCTAATGCCAGTCCAAAATCCGGACATTCCAGGCAATCAATTTGGTCACACAGAGAAAAAATCGTAGCCTAACAGACATGCCATACACTATGTTATAACACCCAAAATTAGCAACAAGTGCCCAAGTCAGGCCACAGATGAGGCTTATGATAAACAGATTCGTGGATGTATGCACACACAGAGTGTAATGACATTTTCAGCGAGCAAGGATGTTATTCACAAGTCCCAGAATCATGCTCAGATAGATCATATGTTGCAGGATTTTGAGTAATGCTCAGTAAGCAGCTAGTTCAACACACAAATATGGTATACCCTTTGAGACAGAACAAAAAGTTTAGAGAACAATACCGCCGGTATAAAACCGGGTTTAGGCACTACCACAAATTGTGTTTCTCCCTTTTCTCTCTTTCGTTGGTGTATGTTTCAGCTTCACAAGTACTTGGTTGCTCAGAGGAGAAGTTCAGTTCTCAGAACTGTGCAGGTAAAAAAAAAAAGAAACACATAAATTATTTGTTCACCGATGTTGAGCCAATTGATGTATTCTCTGGAAAACTAGACAATCACTAATCACATGATCTGAGCAGGACAGACCGATGCAAGTAGAATTATAGACTAGCTTCAAATTGAAGATGAAAAGTGGATAATGCAGAATGCTTGGATAAATTACAGGGGGTTCAAATACAATTACCTATTTGATGCAACTACCTAATCGATGATATACTTAACTTCTACAAAAACTTGACCTACAGGTGTTGATGTTATGAAAAACTACCAAATTTTATGTTATGTTGAATTATCCACAACTACAGAAGATGGTAAAAAGATATGACTACACTCAAAATCTAGCAGGTGTATAGGCTTTGAGACAGAACACCACTCGCTACAGATGCAACTGACTCAGAATTGCAGAAATTATACTACAAGTAAACTAAATGACTTGAAAGATGAAAAGATGCACAGACAACTAATTTTAACTAACAACGATGATATATTACAAGGAGAAGTGAGATGTTATTATGCGTGTATGAACTGACTGGGGCACAGTACATGCAATTATAGAAAAAGTTCAAAAGAGAAACGAGAAAAAGAAAGTGATGTATGCAGGGATGCAGGGTGATGGAGATTTTAACACTTAGTGAACTGATAAAGCTAATGATGCAAAGTATCTAATTGAACAACTGCAGATTACAGAATACAACTATTTACAGAAGAGATTTAGTATGACAGAAACTGAAAAATCTGAGTTATGCTAGCACAAGCAAAAGAAAAACTCCAACACTGTGTAACACTTATTACTGATCAAGATTCAGTCAGCACAACGGAGAGCTTGAAAATTCCAGAATGGAACTAAACTTACTGATAGATATACACAGATGGTAGTATGTCTTAAATTTCAAAACGAATGAATCCTAATGAAGTACAACTAAGCTACAGAATGCAAGGACAAAATGATTAAAGCATACAACTACAGCTAAGATATTACATGACTAAGCTACAAATTTTAACCTAAATCTAGCTTGTGCTGACACAGTAACAGAACAACAGTTATGCAACACCTAATAGTACCCAGAAATTAAGACGATATGAAAAACTACAGGGTTACAGTAAGGAAGAGCTACAACAAGGAATGACAGACAACATTTAAGAGGGATGCAGGGTATGTACAAATAGAAATGACTTAACTAAGTTATACTAAAACAATAAAGTTACAGATGAACTACAAACTGAAAAACAAAAACTATAACTATCATTAACAACAGGATGCAGATTACATACAAATGGATTATATTACAGAGGTACAGAAAATTGACAAGCTACAGCAACACAAATTCAGGCAGCTTTAGGTGATGCAAGATATATGTGCAAATGGACTAACTAATACAATGATGCTGGTGCGAGAATGCAGGTAACTTAGCTGAGAGAAAACTAAAAGATTCAATTGCTGAAAACAGATATACTGGGTTGGAAGGAGACTGCAGATTAGCCTAAACTGATACTATGTTATAGTGACACAGTACACAGAAATAGCAGTGCTCTTTCCACCCAGGGAGATGAAAGAATAAATCACATCAAACTGAAAAGCTACAGATTTAGAACTTTTTAAAAGCTACTGGAACATGATATATGAACAGGTGGATTGGATAGACTAGACTTTACTATAACATGATTAAAAGCTACAGATTATAATGGCAGAAAAGCACTAAATTAACTGAAACAAAGATGCAGTGAACATGTAATGATATAAATAAAAAGTGACATCTAATAATTCAATACTAAAATGAAGTTTATATAAATAGATGGTTAAAAACTAAGTTTTACTAATGACAAATGAACTACAAAATGCTATGACAGATGGTTTTAACTATGCAGGATATATGATAACGACACAAAGGAATACTACAGAAGACTAACAGATTACACTAACAATATAAACACATATATACAAGACTATATGAAAACCAGTAGAGTAAAGTCACAAACTTCAGCTACATCGCTACCGAGTCCCCGGCAGCGGCGCCAAAAACTTGGTAGGTCTATAAACAAGCCTATAATTGTGCTAACTGCAAGTATACAGTGTCGAGTCTGTAAAACAGAGTAAGCACGAGTCGATCCACAAGGACTTGGTGGGTGTAACGTGAAGCTTATGGTCTTACTATACTGATTCAAACGAGAAGTAACAAAAAGGGTTTTTTTTTGCGTCGATACGACAAAGTGATTGATGATTATACAAAATAAATAAGATTACAAAGCAATAAATGGTAAACTAGGGCTTCGAATCCACCTCCTAAACGCAACGAAATCCCTAATTTGATATACTAGCTCTCCCTTCAATCAAGGAGCTATAGAAGTTCTAGCTTCAAACTACCTTGAAGATGTGATATAATCACTAATAAAGATGATGATTTAATCTCAGCAAATAATGTCAATCCCTAGTATTACTTGTCTTTCCAAGGCACAAGAAATCACAGATTGAACTAAAAACAGTTTACATAGGCTTGAATATTTATAAAGAATTAATCCAACTACCTAGGATGCTTGACATACAAGGTGAAAGCAATTTGCCAAAATTCAGAAACTAATCATACTTTTCATTGAAATCCCATAGAGAAGAACAAGTAAATCAAACATGAGGAAATTCTAATTATTAAAGGGTTTCATCTCTGCCCTAGCAGAGATTTTAGAACATAACAAACATTGAAATTTAAACCTAATTCACTACTGCTAGTTGCTCTGGCTAGTCCGGGCTTCGTTTTTCAAACACAGTCTCCTACCCATTATACAAAAGTTCCCCATAATTATCAATCCCTATTGTCAACAGAACCAATATAAAATTCAGGGATTTGTTCTCGAAACTCACCACTGTGCATACTCTTCATTCATGCACACCCACTATGCTATCTTCACCAATTGACTGATGTTGTCGGTGTTTGAAAGGAAATCATACTCAGACCTAATCGCTTTCTCCACATCCACCCTATTGTCATCATTTTTCTGCTGCCACTGTTGGTGTTGTAGAGATAGTCAATCAACATCTTTTCCTGGCCCTTATAAGCCACCCTACCAACTTTCTAGGTTATTATGAATTGTTGATTGACAGTCAATTGGGGAATAGGTTTAGACAGAAAAATAGGGTAAAATAGGTATAGGGTTTGAGTCTGATGCCTGCCGACAATCGTGTGGAAATTGGGTTGTCAAGGTGATGGCTTGATAATTTGAGGGAGGATGAGATGGAATGATTTGATATGCCAGCAGAAAAATGGGAGACAAAAAAGATAGGTTGATTGAATTGGGAGAAGAAGAAGCTTGTTTCTCGTGAAGGAAAATGGGATTTGGGAAAGAAAATTGATTTTGTGTAAAGCTTGAATACCTCGCTCTGGTATACAAGAATGGCTTTGGGCTTAGTTTGCTCTCCATGCAATATGAGTTCTGAATTTCAGCCCATTGTTCTTCTTCTTGAACTTCTTGTTCACTACTGGTTCCATTCACTTCATAAATTTGCTCGCACCCCAACTGCCTTCTCCATTGCACGTATCTCCTTAAAGACGACTTGACATCTAGCTCGACAAGGCATAGCAGCTCCACTTTATGCATATCCCATGTTCAGACCATTCTTTTCATTCCCCTATCGTTACAAAACAAAAATCAGGACAATTGCCACACATTTTACTTGCAACGAACAAGAACTTCAAAATACATTATTTGGCACAAATACAAGCAACTAGTGCAACAAAATATCATAAACACCTACAAAATGATAAGAAAGTATGCAATATTAGGCGTCCATCACATACCACCCACAAACTAGTGGGAAAGCCGAAATCTCGAACCGAGAGATTAAATCCATTCTTGAGAAAACCGTTAATACTACACGGAAATATTGGAGTTGTAGGCTTAATGATGCGCTTTGGGCGTATATAACGGCGTATAAAACACCGATTGGTATGTCTCCATATCGGTTGGTTTATGGCAAAGCTTTGATCTTCCGATTGAACTTGAACACAAGGCATATTGGGCGATAAAAATGTGCAACATGGATTATGACAATGCGGGGATACAAAGGAAGTTACAACTCAACGAGCTAGAGGAGATACGTAACGATGCTTACGAGAGTTCTCGTATTTACAAAGAGAAGACGAAACTTTTCCACGACAAGATGATTTCTCGAAAGAATTCTGTTGTGGGACAAAAAGTTGTTTTATTTTATTCTCGCCTTAAACTATTTCCTAGTAAGCTAAGGTCCAGATGGATTGGAATGTTGTTATTAATGTTTATTCTCATGGCGCAGTTGAAATTTCTAGTCTTATAGATGGAACAAATTTAAAGGTGAACGGCCATAGATTGAAGCCATATTATGAAAGCATTTCTTATGTGGATATGGATGTGCAATAATTTCATGATTACCTCCCTCTGGAGGAGTACTTGAAGGAACGCCAAGTCGGGTTGAGGACATTAAACTAAGCGCTAAATGGGAGGCAACCCATCGGTTTTGTATCTCTATCCCTTTCGTTTTTAGTTTTATTATTTTTGCATATCATATTTTGCATTCCCATCTTAGATTTTACAAATTTCTATATCTATAATGAAAGTTTTGACGAAACCATTTTCTTCAGAAAATTCTGACTGTGCACTTGTTACGAAAATATCTCTCGAGACTTCATAGGGAGTCCGATTTGAGTGGTTGCCAACAACTTTTAAAGAGGAAAGACTCACCTTTCTTTTACAAAAATAAAATCTGAATTCGGAGTCTGTTAAGTTGGAGCGATAGGCCTCGACATTTGAGTTTCGGTATTTTTCCAGAACTTTTTTAGATTGCATGTCAGTCAGTCCGGAGACCATCAAAGTCAGACATTTTATCGAACACTATGCCCTTTTGACACCTTATAGAAAAGACGTAGGTGAACAACTTTCGTTTAGGATATTTTTCCTAGTTCCCTACCCATTGGTACATGTTTTGAGTTTAATTTGTTGTTACGTCAGAAATCAGAATTATCGTTTTGAACATTGAGGACAATGTTGAGTTTAAGTGTGGGGGAGCATTTAGTATCATACTATTTGCATATACACAAAAAATAATCATACTCTTTGATTTCTTGCATTCTTGAGATTTCATATTTTGGAGTTAATTTTGAGTTATTTAGGATGACACACTAAACCTTTTTAAGGTTGAAACAGTTATTACGGTATAGATTGAGTTCCACTTTTTCGTTCCACAATCCTTTATTATATACGTTCATAATTGAATGTGAAACTCCGTTATGGTAGTCATTTGAAAGATTCATCCTCGCAATTAAACATTACTGAATCACTTTCTTTTTATTTTTGCAGTTTTATGTTTCTCTAAAGTGATTTGGTGGGATCCTGATACTGCCGTGGATGTTGTAGCAAGGTAATCATTGGTTGAGTATATAAAAAATCCATAGACAATTGTCTTACACTCATAACGAGTGATCCGAAAAAATAAAAATAAAAAAGATAGAAAAGAAGAAAAAAAACATATATAAGGCTCCTCTTCATTTCTCGACAGTTGGATAGCAATACGTGTAAAATGTTGTCCCTGTCTCCGTCGCCTAAACAAGCGTGGAACGCAGGATCCAAGGCAACGATCACGTATTTGCTGAAAAGGAACATGCTCTTAGAATATCTAATCATGTAGTCGATGAAAATAAAAACCATATCATCATTTTATAGCAAGTCAAAAAGACTATTGATGAGGTTCTTGACACTTGGGTGGCAATATGCGTGAAACGTTGTCCCTGTCTCCGTTGCCTAAACAAGCGTGGAATGTAGGATCCAAGGCAACTATCGCATACTTGTTGAAAAGGAAACATGCGCTTAGAGTATCTAATCATGTGGTCAAGTTAAATGGGTGCTTCTCTCAACTACTGCGCTATAAATAAGAATCCTTTGAAGACATTCATACAAGTATTATGGGGTAACATCTTTCACTTTAGTTAACATTTGCACACTTAACTTTTCTATTTCCATTTTCTTATCGATCCATGTGATTTTAGTATGTGAGTGTTGTGGCAAACGTTGCAACAAGTACAATAACTATCTTAGTAGAGTTTTGCAATCAGGTTGAATGACACACGTGAGTAATTGCTTATGCGTGATGATTGGAATGCATGTGGGATGTTCACAGCTAAAGAACATAAGCGAGCTAATTATATGGCTTACTACTTTGTGTCTATCCTTAGAAGTTCTCCCAGGGCAAGAAATTGGAGTAGGTTTTGTGGGTATACCTCTTGTAAGCCCTCACGATACTATACCTCTTCCACTAGGGACACCTAGGGGTTTAAAGGCCTGTTATTCATGTTAAGATAACCGTATCCTCGACAAGATGGAGTTGTTATTTAGGATTAGTTTTATTCTAGTTTGCTCGAGGACTAGCAAAAGCTAAGTGTGGGAGAATTTGATAAGTGCATAATTCATATGATTTTAGTGTCCATTCAATACTTGTTTTAGCTATTATTCTTGCATATTTTCGTATTATTACTCTTGTTTTCTCTTATTTGTCTTTATTAGGTGAATTATCCAAAAAGGAGCTACAAAGTACTGAAAATAGCTATGAAGATAAGTATTCCAAGTATACAAATGCCCAAGTCCAAGAGAAGTGGAAGAAGTGCGGCGAAAAGGAGCAAAACGCTCAAAATCAAAAGACGGGCCAAAGAATGATCTTAACTCATTCAAATTAAGGATTTCTCATCACCATCTTTAATATAATTGAAAGATAAAAATAATGCAAAAAGAATGAGGTCATTCCGAGTTCGGACAAAGAAGTTGTGGCCAAAACGAGTTTTTATTGAATACCGAAGACAGTAAGGTACGCATGCGGGTACGCGTACCTTAGTTTCGAAAATTTCTGCTGGAATTTGAGGTACGCATACTGGTATGCGTGCTTAACAAGTAGGAAAACGTGTATAAACTCTTTGGAAGGCCTAAGGGCACGTTTGGGGTCGTTATTTCGCTATTTTGGGTCGGGTTCTTGAACCGAACTAAATACGTGAAGACCAAGCAATGTAAACCTATAAAAAGGTGTTAGGTTATGTAAAATGACATCATTAGGTCACGAAATTGTAAGGTTTGGAGAGGAGAAAAATTACACAGAGCGAAAGCTAGGGTTTCAGAGCGATTCCTCTTTCGTAACGTTATCTGTTTACTTTTCTCATATGTATATCATGGATGTTTATACATCCATGAGTAGCTAAACACCTATTGATTGAGAATGAATTCTAAATTGTAAATAAGATTTGAGTTATTATATTAATCTACTTTGAAGTTCTTCATATGATTATCGTTTGTTTATACTATTGATAAGTGCCTAAAATATATCATTTGAGTATCAATTTCTTATGCTTTTCTTAGCTATTTTCCCTTGTATTTTTGTATATTACGTTTCTTTTGCATTTTGTAGGTATTTTGGAGTCATGCAACAAGAAAGAAGGAAAAAAGAGGCTAAATTTTCTAGTTGGGACCTTGCGTGTTGGCACAGTCGAAGCATAGAAAGAACACAACTCTCTATTCTGCCTAAAGTGGATAGTTACTGAAGACAAGGCCTGAATACGTTATGGGGTATCCACTTTATTAAGATGTTACTAAAGACAGGCAGTTTCTCGCTAAGGGCCACCACCCTCTCAGCCTTATAACCTAGCAGCTGAAAGTTAAGTCGAGCAATTATGTTTCATGACCAAGTTCTTTGCCAAGGTTCCACTCCCTTGTTGCTGCAACACGTTCTTCTGCCGGCTAGCCATAAGTTCAATGGTTCGTTGCCAAGGGTTAACACAAGTTTACAAAGGCATAGTAATACAAGGAACTGCGTCTCGAATTGTAAGATGGTTGGGCAGAATTAACACCGAAAAGACAGTGAAGCTCAAGTTGCTGCCAATGATCTCGGTCGAGTAAGGAGATTGAAGTGGTATTTGAGAGATTACAGAAGTTCAGGAAGGATGGGTATGGCTTCGATTGATTTCCGTAAGGATTTGAGTTCAGTTTTGGACTGAGACAATAGAGAATTTTTTCTGCCATTGATATGTGATGATAAACAAGAAGATTCAGAGCTGTTTTATATCTGTGAAAGATTTATGAGAATGGGTTTGTGTTACAAAATCGAATTGTGCAGGGAAGGAGATATGGAATGGGTTTATAAATCAAGAGCAAGTTTTATCTCCTCTTTACAAGTTTAAGGCACACAACCTGTTCGAGCAATTGTCTGAACAACTGCCAAGCTGTAGTTTCACCAGGCTAGCCATGGGTCGATGCTGACAGGGGTATGTGACTGCAGATAGGACTCAATAAGATGCCGAGAAGAACATGACTTACAGACAGTTCAAGTTTTTGGGTTGTTTGATCCGTATTTCAGTCGGAAGGTCAGTAAACGAAGGGGTTATACGTAGCTGGTTGGCCGTGAGTTTGTGGGCTGTGTACAAGGGATTTCTGGCAAAGGCTAGAATTTGATTTAGAGGCCAAAACCAGCTGAAGTATTGAGTTGCTGCCACTGGTCAAGGGATTAATCGTAGAAATTAAGATAAACATGGAAACATTGGTCGAATATTGGAAGATTGGATTTTTAAAACTTGGCCGAGAGACCAGCTGAAGCTACAGCCGTTGATTGCAGGATCTGGAAGAGGAAATTGGAGCTATAAAAAGAAAACCTAAAAAGCTTACACAGGGATCATCATCTCATACCCTTTCACCACTGCTCGCAACCCTAGTTTGAGCGAGCTTTTGCTAGCTGAACAGCCACCACCATCTGCATAATCATCTCCATCCACCTGCATATCACCTTCATCTCTCCAACCATCACCACCTGCACTTCCCCATCTCACATGCATACACCCACCAAATCCATTCATATCACCACCAACAGTCGCAGCTGGAGTTCAGTTCCATCTTCCATTCCATTCACAACAGCAATTGCATCCATCACCAGCACTCCACCTGTTTGGAGGCAACTACACCGGCAGTGAGCTTCCTTGGTTCACTGTCATAATACCACCTGTTCGCAAAAGTTTCACCACTCCACCTGATGTTGCCGTTTGGTTTGCTTGTTTCAGTTCCATAATTTATTTTTTGTTTCATTATGAACTCCAGTAGCTAAGCATCTTGATTAGGGACGATTTCGACGTCCGGAACATGATTCACAATTGATATTTAAACTGCATGTTTCTTGGAATCTATTTTGTTATTGCTTATTCTCTACCGTGCCAATAATGTTTATGAATTTATTTCTCAATCGTTTAAGTTGCAAATTGAATGGTTGTTTGGTGATTCTATTGCTAGTTAAGACCTCTTCGACCCGTAATTGTCTAGAGAGTCTTAATACAAGTAGTAATATGTGGTTATTAACGATGAGATTTTGTTAAATATCCATGTGTAGAGATTGACACTAGTAGATGATTCGAGCCTATGTATTTGTCACTAGGAATAGCCTATCTCATGAACTTAATGCATTTGTTTAAGTCACACCTAGAGAGCGTACTTTTAGGAAACTTGGCAAGTATAATCTGGTAGTCGAGCGCTTTCGTGTCCGGTGAATTAAGAGATTATTACGGAGTATTTGAGCGTACTAAATATTTTAGGGTTATTAGTAATTGGTGATTGCAGAAACATAGCTATTTTGATTAGATTCACGTTTCGTGATTGAGAAAGAGTCCTTGATCATTTCATCCTCATATTTGCATTAATATTCAGAAATTGAATTGACAACTTTAGCTCAACTCTCCCTTAGGAATGAACCTGCTTGTCCGTATACTACTAGTTAGTTTAAAGAGAAGTAAGGAAATTATTTTTGCGAGTTCGACACCTCGTCAAAATTGGCGCCGCTGCCGGGGAGCAGTCGGTAGTTTGAGTTGTTATTTGATTTTCTGTTTTTGCATTTAGTTTTTATTTTTTGCTTTTGCTAATTTGTTTGCTTAGAATCTTATTTTCAGGTACCATAAATCATCCTTTTTGCGTGTGCACAATTGGGAACAAGAGGTAAGTCTCTAAACGAGTTGTGTGCATAATATTTCAAGATGTTTCCTTTTGGGAACAACACATATGGTTCACAAGACCGTACATTTTATGGTGAGCAATGTAATTCTCATTCTTATGACTTCCAACCATACTTGGTATATAATCAAAACCAATCTTTTGGCTATCATGAACAATCATAAGGATGGTAGGATAGTTATACTTTTAATCAGTTTAATTCTAGACATGTGCAGATGCTCGATCACATTCTTTATGAGCTAAAGGCAGTAGAACAACTTGGTAGACAACCAACCGGACCTTGTTTCAATGAGTCTAGCCAAACTCCTGATCGTATTTATGATCATTCACCCATTCAAAGGGATGAGACTTGGGCTGGAAACTATGAAAGTGGTGTGTATCCAAGTTTGGCGGAGCAATCTTCAAATCAGAAATTTGATAGTTTTATTGAATCTGTTATTCCCGTGATGCGGAAAATGCTTCAAGCAACAAAACAATTTTGTGAATTTCAGCTGAGTTACAGTGAATCACTCCAAGAACTTCAACGGAATATAGACAACATCAGAAATGGCATGAATCAAATTCAAAAAGAGCGGAACAAAGAACAAGTTCAAATTCATTCTAACATTCCCATGGATGCCAATATAGAGTATGATGATTCCAAAGAAGACGAATACTTAAATGATGATAACAATGGTGTAACTAGCTCAACTCTTGATCGTAATAATGATCATTCACCTATTCAAAAGGAAGAGGTTGAGTCTAGAAACACTAAAGTTATTATTGGAAAGACTTGTTAGAGCATAGCTCGGTCGACCTCGCATGCGTTGCTATATCAAGCATGTTTGTCAATGTTAGTGATCAAAACTATGAGTCTTGATTTCTAGTCTATTATAGCTAAGTCTCGGACTAGGATAGAAAAGTGTAGTTGAGCTCAAGGAATTCATGGCGATTCATCATACAACGACGAAGATCTACTCAAGGAACCGTGGAACATCATCAACAAAAAGGTATGTGGAGACTTGAACTTATCTATCACTCAAAAGTCTATTTATTCTATCTCCTACTTCTTATGAGACAAAAAGTCGTATGCTATATAGACTGGATCATACACATTTGACATTTCGAGCTGAGTATTCACTACTTATCTTTTTCTCAAAATCATGTGTCGGTAAAGCGTTTCGCTTTGATCAAGTTTATCTTCACCTAGTGACGAAAGTCATGAAAAGTTTCAATTACTTTGAGAATTGCTCTGACGTGAAACGGTCTGTGAATAACGGCTATATAACGTCCTCTGAGAATATCTCAATGATTGGAATGAGAGTTTAGATTACATAACCATGTATTCCTTAATCCGAAGTTTTCGAACTTTGTTGACTGAGAGAAACCGGAGGAATTGGCTATGCCAAGTCCGCGAATTCAGTTTGCGAACTCAGTCCGTGAACTGGCGTGAAGTTCTCTTGCCGAGAATTTCTACTGGGATTTTCCAAAAACTCGTTTGTGTGTTTAGTCCGCGAACTCAGTCCGCGAACTGGCGGAAGTCTCTTTGCCGAGATTTTCTGCTGAGTTTGAAAAACTCTACTGGTTGCCTTAAGTCCGCGAACTTGTTTGTGAGCTTAAGTGGTTATGATCTAAAGATGTGCTCTGAACATGAAACTTAAATTACTAAGGAATGTTTTATGCAAACCTTGGCTATAAAGTTCATGTGCCGATTCATCGAATCGAATCATCTTTGTTTCAATTGTGTCTTTGTAGTTACATAATATCTCATAGCAATTGAACAACTCTGTAACTAGTTCATTTGAGTCACTTGAACTACTTATGGTTAAGAAGAACTAGGTTAATATGAATTGCTCATATGGTTAACCTTTTGGGTTACTATGTTGAACCAACATACACATACATGTTTGGGCATGGTTTTCACAAACCCAGTAAACGTCTACCCAAGTGTGTGTGACAAGCTAAGTTTTCGATCTAACGGTTGAGAAATATTAGCTTAAATCTAAATCAGGTTTTCATATAACGGTGAATATGGATTGCTTTGTAACTAAGGCAAAACCCTGATTTGAAGGTTATATAAAGGAGACATCTAGCATTGTGCAAAGCTAATCCCCACACATCTGTGTGATACCAGTGCTCTCGCTAGAGTCGATTCTCCTTTAACCTTTGGTTTTCTTCTCTAAAACCAGGTTAACGACTAAAAGACTTCATTGGCATTGTGAAGCCAGACCGATACTACTTTTATCGTAGTTGTGTGATCTGATCTTGCATCTTCTATCGTACGAGTACAATATATTGATTGGCTTGAGAACGTGAGAGTTCTCCGATAGGCAAGATAAAGAAGTCACAAACATCTTCGTCTAACTGTTTGTGATTCCTCGACAAACCGCTTGTGTAGTCAAGAAGGATTTTTGAGAGGTGATTGATTAATCTAGGCTGTTCTTCGGGAATATAAGACTGGATTATCAATTGGTTGCTGTTCACCTTGATTTTGTATCTTAAGACGGAACAAAACCTAGGGTTTTTCTGTGAGAGACATATTTATCCTTTGATAGACTTTTCTGTGTGAGACAGATTTGTTTATTATCAAGTCTGAGATTTTGGGTTGCAACAACTCTTGGTTGTGGGTGAGATCAGCTAAGGGAATCAAGTGCGCAGTATCCTACTGGGATCAGAGGTGTAGGAGTACAACTGTACCTTTAATCGGTGGGAGACTGATTGGGGTTCAACTATAGTCCAATCTGAAGTTAGCTTATAGTAGGCTAGTGTCTGTAGCGGCTTAATACAGTGTGTATTCAATCTGGACTAGGTCTCGGGGTTTTTCTGCATTTGCGGTTTCCTCATTAACAAAACTTCTGGTTTCTGTGTTATTTCTTTTCCGTATTATATTTTTTATATAATTGAAATAATACAGGTTGTGCCTTAAATATCATCAATTGGAAATCCAACCTTTGGTTGTTGATTGATATTGATTGATCCTTGGATATTGGTCTTTGGTACCATCCAAGTTATTCCTTGTATTTGATAAAGACTCGCTATTGTTTTTAGCTTGAGTAAAAATCAAATCAAGAGAGAGATATTAACTCCTTGAGATAATTTAATCTAGATTAAGTCTGACTGTCTAGTTGATTCTCTAGCAAAGTATTTCAGATTTAGTCCGTACAGATTGCTAAGCGAAATATTGGGTGGTGTTGTTAGACCCCCGCCTTTTCAATTGGTATCAGAGCAGGCAAACACGTTAAAGACCTTATAAGTCTGTGTTTGTGGCAATCTGAGTCTGTGGATAGAATCTCATACGCATACCAAAAATGCCTCCTAAAGTTGTCAACTTTGTCAAGTGTCTCGGAAATACCTCAAAGGGTCACTCCTTAGATGATTCTTCCGAATACCGAGGTAAGAAGAGTGTTTCATCCTGTGTTGGTCATTCTTCCTCCAATGAGACATTGGACATAATGGCAAAGACTGGAAAGGAGCTCACCAGAATTTCAAAAAATTCTACAGTGTTTGTTGATCTCAAGGATCATGTACAGCTCATTGATGAATTTGAAAAGTCTATTGATCGAGTACAGGTACTCTATAACATTATAGGGTCATTCTCTAAGGAAATTGAGAAACTTCTTCAAGAAACAATATACAGCGTGAAAAGATTTGTGATCTTGAAAAGCTGGTTAAAGAAGGCTCAATTAGAGAAAAATGTTTGATCAAGACGCATTCATCTGATCTTGACAGATTTCGTGTTGAGAAAAAGAAACTTGAAGCATCACTTGTCATAGCCCATGGACAGTGCAATTCCTTGGAAAAGGAAAACTCTGTTTTAAAGAAAAATTATTTTTCACAAACTAATTCTCATGAGTTACTGTACAGAATGAAATTTTCTCCAGATGAAGATTGTGTCAAGAAAAGTTTTCATAACTTACAATCTTCTCCGGTGGCTATGAAGTTTAAACAAGTACCAGTTATTGCTTCTCCTCCACGAATTTGTACCTTATGTGGAAAAGGAAATCACTATGCTATCTATTATTTTTCCAGAAAGAAACGTGTTTCTGAACTTCACAAATTGCTTCTTTCTACTGTCGATGGAGTAAATAGTCGGACGACTGCTACAGTGAAGGTCCCTTTCACAGGAAACCAGGCATCTTATAAAAATGATCTCTCTCCTAGAAATCATTACAATGACATTTGTAAACTCTCGGGCTACCAATGAAAGCATGTCCTGTACTTATAAGAACAAATCTGGTAAATCTAAGTCTAGTGTGTGGAGACCAATTTCGGAAAATCCCCTAGAACCTATTTCTAGAGGTCCTAGACTTTGTTATCAGAAAGGTTTCTCACCAGTGATTCCTAGAAGGACTGCGAGACGCACCCTTTTCCCTGAAAGCTGCAGTGAAAGGACAAGAAATGCTGAGATAAGATATCCTGGAAGAAATTACAACTACTCTCTCAGAACCTACGGTGAGACTATGTCTCCCTCTGCTACCTAACATCAGAATGTTTTATTCTTGTGTCTAACTTGAGAGATACAAGGATAAGGATTTGAGAGATGCTCAAGTATTGTGCTATTTTTCTCTAGCTTGTATATCTTTTGATGTAATGTTCTTCTCTTGTTTCTTTTTCTTTTGTCACTATGACCTTTTGGGATGGAGAATCTTTGAAATCTGCACACTGTGCAATATTTCCTCTTAGGGACATTTGTCTTTTGGTCGGCCCACGAACGTCTGCATCTCGTCAAGGAACTCTAGGGTTTCTAGCCAGGGCATTCACAAACATATATAACTCTTATACGTGTTTCATTTTTCTTCAGAAAGGAGCTCTATGGAAACTGTTCCCAAAGAAGAAGTTAACCCTATGGTTGAGGATGATCTCAAAGGATGTGATTCGGTCAAGAGTTTATACTGAAGAAGTTGCTTGAAAGAAAAGAGTATAACTCTTGGATTGGAGAATCTGTCAAGGATCTGATTCGTGTTCAGAATGAAGTTAAGAACGAACTGGCTAAACTGCAATTGCAGATAAACCAGCTTATTGATGGACAGGCGAAAATCCTTGGTACTCAAAATATCTTGATCAGAAATCAGAAGAAAGTTATCCTTGATTGTGCAAAGGCTCGTCATTATGCTCGCACTGTTGATCGGAAAGTTAATGTTCTGACTTATGAACATGGTGTGTCTACAGTCAACATGATCAAGGATATCAGTGACTCATACTTTGATGGACCATTTCAGAGGTATGAAATTATCAAGGAAAACTGAGGATATTTTCTGATACCTAGTATGTCTTCTTTTGAATTGGAAGAATAACTAGTGCTTTGAATAGCGAAGAGTGTGACTACACATAGCTATTTTTGTTTTCATCTTCTTATGTTATTTTTTAGGTTTATTGGTTTTTAAATTCTAAAAATATTTGGAGGATGATATTATTGCAGTATTAATCTGTTTTCAAGTATTACAATATTTTTATGGGATATGTATTGTTTGCGTCCATGAACTTGAAGGTCCCGTATTGTGTCAAAAGTAAAGTCGTTCATAAATTGAAATTCGTATTGATGAAAGGACGAATGGACTTTTGACAATTACAAAAGTTATGCCTATGCAGTCATTTAATTGAAAATAGGATGAAATCTTTTGTTTGACAAGGATAAAGTCTATTATGTCGTTATGCAAATAATGATGGAAAATAGAATAGATTCTTGTATATTATCCACGGTATTGATCTTCATTGATCCATTTTGTTATGTTTTACCGTGAAGGATCCATTGTGTATCTTATGTTGAGCACCTTACAACTATGTCGATTAATTTGGCCTTGTTGGTTGCTCCAAGAGATGCTATATGTTGAGCATTCTTGAACTAAATTAATCATCTTGATTGGTTATTTAGTTATTTGCTCCGAAAGTCTTCTTTTGTCGAGCAAAATCTTTTGGCAATTAAATTGATTGCTTCGGTGATTAGTTTGGTTGTGTATTCCAATTAGATTAATTATAGGTTCTCTTGTAATTAATCTAGTTGAGTTTTTTATATATTCCACAACTTCTTATGTTGAGTATATGAGGCTATAATAATCATGTTCTATTGGTTGATATAGTCATATATTCCGTTAGGTTTTCCTTATGTTGAGTATTTGAACGATTAAGGTAGTTATCTCTGTGTGGTTATCTTAGTCGTAGCTCCGTGAGTTTTCTTATGTTGAGCATAATCAATTAAATTGATCACTTTTGTGGTTCGATTTAGTTGCGTATTCCGATTAAATTAATCATGGGTTTACTTGTGATTAATTTGGTTGAGTTTTGGATATAAAAAATCATTTCCATGGTTTTTGGTGTCCAATTGAAAAATCATTCTTTTCTTTCGAAATTAAGATCGCTCTTGTTGTTCTTTCGGGAATGACATCAAATGGGGGAGAGTTCTTTTGAACTTGTGCTCAATGGTAATATCTTGTGGAGTGTGCGGTTGTGGAATTTTATAGGGGTTATCTTGTATCTTAAAACTCCTTGATGAATGCATTTAGCTTCGGCTTCATGATTGCATCTAAATTAAGTTGGTATGTATTTTTCTTTTAGTCTATGAAATGTCTCTTGCGGAAATTTCATTAAGATCCCGTTCTTTTACCTTTGCCAATTTTATTGACAAAAAGGGGGAGAAATAATGTAGTTCACACTACAAATACATATGTTTTCGGATCATTGTGTAAGGGGGAGTGGTTTCCATGATCGAGATGGAATATGACTAAGGGAAGTGATACATATCACCATAGTATTGTTGTTAAAGTCGTGATGCAATTGGACTTTGATGTTACATACTGATACTATGACACTGTATAAAAATGATCGAGAATCTCGATTTCTCTCATTGTTATAGCTACGGATCTTCAACAACGGTGGTGCTATACTTACAACCTTTGGGATCATTGGAGTACTTGGAAGGATGAAGATTTCAAGGAACGTTGAAGATTAGACTATGGAATAGGAGCCACTAAAGTTTATCTTTTTTGTATTCCATACGTATTAATAGTTTTGTCACTAAAATTGACAAAGGGGAAGATTGTTAGAGCATAGCTCGGTCGACATCGCATGTGTTGCTATATCAAGCATGTTGGTCAATGTTAGTGATCAAAACTATGAGTCTTGATTTCTAGTCTATTATAGTTAAGTCTCGGACTAGGATAGAAAAGTGTAGTTGAGCTCAAGGACTTCATGGCGATTCATCATACAACGACGAAAATCTACTCAAGGAACCGTGGAACTTCATCAACAAAAAGGTATGTCTATCACTCAAAAGTTTATCTATTCTATCTCCTACTTCTTATGAGACAAAAAGTCGTATGCTATATAGACTGGATCATACACATTTGACATTTCGAGCTGAGTATTCACTACCTATCTTTTTCTCGAAATCGTGTGTTGGTAAAGCGTTTCGCTTTAATCAAGTTTATCTTCACCTAGTGACGAAAGTCATGAAAAGTTTCAATTACTTTGAGAATTGCTCTGACGTGAAACAGTCTGTGAATAACGGCTATATAACGTCCTCTGAGAATGTCTCAATGATTGGAATGATAGTTTAGATTACATAACCATGTATTCTTTAATCCGAAGTTTTCGAACTTTGTTGATTGAGAGAAACCGGAGGAATTGGCTTTGCCAAGTTCGCAAACCCAGTTTGCGAACTCAGTCCGCGAACTGACGGATGTTCTCTTGCCGATAATTTCTGCTGGGATTTTCCAAAAACTCGCTTGCTGGTTTAGTCCGCGAACCTAGTCCGCGAACCGGCGGAAGTCTCTTTGCCGAGATTTTATGTTGAGTTTGGAAAACTCTGTCGGTCGCCTTAAGTCCGAGAACTTGTTTGTGAGCTTAAGTGGTTATGATCTAAATATGTGCTCTGAACATGAAACTTAAATTACTAAGGAATGCTTTATGCAAACCGTAGCTATAAAGTTCATGAGCCGATTCATCGAATCGAATCATCTTTGTTTCAATTGTGTCTTGTGTAGTTACATAAGATCTCATATCAATTGAACAACTTTGTAACTAGTTCATTTGAGTCAATTGAACTAGTTATGGTGAAGAAGAACTAGGTTAATATGAATTGCTCATATGGTTAACCTTTTGGGTTACTATGTTGAACCAACATACACGTACATGTTTGGGAATGGTTTTCACGAACCCAGTAAACGTCTACCCAAGTGTGTGTGACAAGCTAAGTTTTCGATCTAACGGTTGAGAAATATTAGCTTGAATCTAAATCAGGTTTTCATCTAACGGTGAATAAGGATTTCTTTGTAACTAAGGCAAAACCTTGATTTGAAGGCTATATAAAGGAGACATCTATCATTGTGCAAAACTAATCCCAACACATATGTGTGCTACTAGTGCGCCCGCTAGATTCGATCTCCATTGACCTTTGATTTTCTTCTCTAAAATCAGGTTAACGGCTTAAAGACTTCATTGGGATTGTGAATCCAGACCGATACTACTTTATCGTAGTTGTGTGATCTAATCTTGCATCTTCTATCGTACGAGTACAATCGATTGATTGACTTGAGATCGTGAGAGTTCTCCGATAGGAAAGATAAAGAAGTCACAAACATCTTCGTCTCAATGTTTGTGATTCCTCGACAATCTGCTTGTGTAGTCAGGAAGGATTGTAGAGAGGTGATTGATTAATATAGGCTGTTCTTCGGGAATATAAGACCGGATTATCAATTGGTTCATGTTACCTTGATTTTATATCTAAAGACGGAACAAAACCTAGGGTTTATCTGTGGCAGACAAATTTATCCTCTTATAGACTTTTCTGTGTGAGACAGATCTGTTTATTATCAAGTCTGTGATTTTGGGTTACAACAACTCTTGGTTGTGGGTGAGATCAGCTAAGGGAATCAAGTGCGCAGTATCCTGCTGGGATCAGAGGCGTAGGAGTACAACTGTACCTTGGATCGGTGGGAGACTGATTGGGTTTCAACTATAATCCAGTCCGAAGTTAGTTTGCAGTAGGCTAGTGTCTGTAGCATCTTAATACAGTGTGTATTCAATCTGGACTAGGTCCCGGGGTTTTTCTGCATTTGCGGTTTCCTCGTTAACAAAATTTCTGGTGTCTGTGTTATTTCTTTTCCACATTATATTTTATATACTTGAAATAATACAGGTTGTGCGTTAAGATCATCAACTTCTCTAATCCAACTTTTGGTTGTTGATTGTAGTTGATTCATCCTTGGATATTGGTCTTTGGTACCGTCCAAGTTATCTCTCTTTGATAAAGACTCGCAGATTTCTATTTGCTTGAGTAAAGATCAAATCGAGAGATTGAGATATACACTCTTTGATATATCCTTTTATTGATTGAGTCTGACTGTCTAGTTAATTCTCATAAAAAGTATATTGGAGTTTGTCCATACATATTGCTAAGCGAAATACTGGGTGGTGTTGTTAGACCCACGTTTTTTCAATTGGTATCAGAGCAGGCAAACACGTTTAAGACCTCATCAGTCTGTGTATGTAGCGATCTGATTATATGGACAGAAATATTATCTCTGTAAATGCACCACCAGATCCTGGGATTTCAAAACACTCTTCCATGACTGATTTTCTCATGAGTGACGAAGAGTTGTTTTTCAAACCTTTAACTGGTATGAAATCCTCATAAACCTTTTCATAAATTGAGCCATTAAAGTTTATCTTTTTTGTATTCCATATGTATTAATAGTTTTGTCACTAAAATTGACAAAGGGGGAGATTGTTAGAGCATAGCTCGGTCAACCACGCATGCGTTGCTATCTCAAGCATGTTTGTCAATGTTAGTGATCAAAACTATAAGTCTTGATTTCTAGCCTACATAGATAATTCTCGAACTAGGATAGAAAAGTATAGTTGATCTCAAGGACTTCATGGCGATTCATCATACAAAGACAAAGATCTATACAAGGAACCGTGAAACTTCATCAACAAAAGGTTTGTGGAGACTTGAACTTATCTATCACTCAAAAGTCTATCTCTTATATCTCATACTTCTTATGAGACAAAAGTCGTATGCTATATAGACTAGATCATACACATTTGACATTTCGAGTTAAGCATTCATTGCTTATCTCTTATCTCGAAATCGTGTGTTGGTAAAGCGTTTCGCTTTGATCAAGTTTATCTTCACCTAGTGACGAAAGTCATGAAAAGTTTCAATCACTTTGGGAATTGCTCTGACGTGAATCGGTCTATGAATAACGGCTACATAGCGTCCTCTGAGAATATCTCAATGATTGAAATGTGAGTTTAGATTACATAACCATGTATTCCTTGAACCGAAGTTTTCGAACTTTGTTGATCAAGAGAAATAGGGAGGATTGTGGAATTGGCTTGCCAAGTCCGCGAACTGACGGAAGTTCTCGACCGACAATTTCTGTTGAGTTTGGAAAACTCAACCGATTAACTTAAGTCCGCGAACTTGTTTGTGAACTTAAGAGGTTATGATCTAAAGATGTGCTTTGAACATGAAACATTAAATTACTAAGGAATTCTTTATGAAAACCGTGGCTATAATGTTCATGAGACGATTCAATCGAATCGAATCATCTTTGTTTCAATTGTGTCTTGTGTAGTTACATAAGATCTTTTAGCAATTTAACAACTCTTTAATTAGTTCATTTGAGTCAATTGAACTAGTTATGGTGAAGAAGAACAAGGTTAATATGAAATGCTCATATGGTTAACCTTTTGGGTTACTATGTTGAACCAACATACACGTACACGTTTGGGAATGGTTTTCACGAACCCAGTAAACGTCTACCCAAGTGTGTGTGACAAGCTAAGTTTTCGATCTAACGGTTGAGAAATATTAGCTTGAATCTAAATCAGGTTTTCATCTAACGATGAATATGGATTGCTTTGTAACTAAGGCAAAACCCTGATTTGAAGGCTATATAAAGGAGACATCTAGCATTGTGCAAAACTAATCCCCACACGTCTGTGTGATACTAGTGCGCTCGCTAGAGTCGATTCTCCTTTAACCTTTGGTTTTCTTCTCTAAAACCAGGTTAACGACTTAAAGACTTCATTGGCATTGTGAAGCCAGACCGATACTACTTTTATCGTAGTTGTGTGATTTGATCTTGCATCTTCTATCATACGAGTACAATCTATTGATTGGATTGAGATCATGAGAGTTCTCCGATAGGAAAGATAAAGAAGTCACAAACATCTTCGTCTCACTGTTTGTGATTCCTCGACAAACCGCTTGTGTAGTCAAGAAGGATTGTTGAGAGGTGATTGATTAATCTAGGCTGTTCTTCGGGAATATAAGACCGGATTATCAATTGGTTCCTGTTCACCTCGATTTTATATCTTAAGACGGAACAAAACCTAGTGTTTTTCTGTGGGAGACAGATTTATCCTTTGATAGACTTTTCTGTGTGAGACAGACTTGTTTATTATCAAGTCTGCGATTTTGGGTTGCAGCAACTCTTGGTTGTGGGTGAGATCAGCTAAGGGAATCAAGTGCGCAGTATCCTGATGGGATCAGAGGTGTAGGAGTACAACTGTACCTTGAATAGGTGGGAGTCTGATTGGGGTTCAACTATAGTCCAGTACGAAGTTAGCTTGTAGTAGGCTAGTGTCTGTAGCGGCTTAATACAGTGTGTATTCAATCTGGACTAGGTCCTGGGGTTTTTCTACATTTGCGGTTTCCTCGTTAACAAAAATTCTGGTGTCTGTGTTATTTCTTTTCCGCATTATATTTTTTATATAATTGAAATAATACATGTTGTGCGTTAAAAATCATCAATTGTAAATCCAACCTTTGGTTGTTGATTGATATTGATTGATCCTTGGATATTGGTCTTTCGTACCGTCCAAGTTATTCCTTGTATTTGATAAAGACTCTCTATTGTTTTTAGCTTGAGTAAAAATCAAATCAAGAGAGAGATATTAACTCCTTGAGATACTTTAATCTAGATTGAGTCTGACTGTCTAGTTGATTCTCTAGCAAAGTATTTCGGAGTTAGTCCACACAAATTGCTAAGCGAAATATTGGGTGGTGTTGTTAGACCCCCGCTTTTCAAGACTTATGTTGTGTATGAGAGCGATGATGATTATGACTTCTTTGTGAATAACACCCCTAATTCAGAGATTGTAAATACTTTGAATGAGAAGTCAACTTGTGATGAAGACCGTAAGGATTACGATGACTTACTTGGAGCAGATTTCGATTCTGATGATGAAGATTTGCAAGTTATAGATATAGAAGAAACTGATGAAGAATGGCTCGTAAAGAGTTTGAATGAGAATTATGATACTTGTGATGTAGGAGAATCAATGGACTTTTTCATAAGTACCGAGGACCCCGTAATGCGTGAGATTATGCAAGGTTTGTCTAACCCTTTATGTGAATCTCTATCTAATGATGATCCTCCCAAACTAGAAGTAACTTCCCAAAGAGTTGTTAATCCATCTTTTATGAAAATACCTCATTTGGGGCTGGAATTGAATGCTTCTAAAGTTCTTTCTGAATTCCTTGCTTCTAAGTATCCACCATATGTGTTTGAGTCTAACACCATGCAGGTTTGCCAAGAGGAACCAATCAAAGTGCCTTCCACTTATGTTTTGTATACACTTCCGAGTGTAGAAATGACTAAGTGTGGGGGTGACTCTCGTGGGATAATTTCACTTTTCCCACAATTTGCTAATATTTTTGTGAAGCAATTGCTATATATGCAGGTTGTTTTGTGGGTGGATCCTCAAATTTTCAGATTGTTGATATATGGGGGAGTCTATTTTGAATGTTTCTCGTATGCATCAATCAGGTGAACAATTCAAATTCTTACTTCCTTGTCTTTTTCAAGTATTCCTCCTATTCTTTTTGCAACGGTTTGAAACATTGAGGACAATGTTTGATTTAAGTGTGGGGGTAGGGTATAATAAGAAAAAAATTGGTGTATACACAAAACTCTAACTTTTAGAGATTTTTGAACAATTTAGAATAAACACTAGCTTTTCTAAGTAGATGGAATTTTTTCTTGACAATGAGGTATATATTAGCTGAGTCGGGATTAAATGCCAACTAAATAGCTAGTTTAGTGTTTATCCTCTATTGTTCAGAAATAACTATGAGTTGGGTTATCAGTTTATGTAATTTGTATATAATTTGTAGATTTTGATGCCTTTATTTAAAAAAAAATTAGAAAAAAAATTAGAAAAAAATTGCATGATAAACTTCAAATCTAAAAAACTTGTGCCTTCAGGATGACACTAAACAATATAAGTGGATGGAACCATCTTGGTTGCAGGAGTTGAGGAACCCATTAACTAAAAAACAGAGCTCAGGTGTTAGAAATTATATGATAGTTATTACCATATCTCGGAATCGTTCACCATATCACTTTCTGTTTTATTTTTGCTAACTTTTTGTTTCTCCAAGTGATTTGGTGGGTCACTAACATCGAATTGTTAGTACTGCTAGGATGAAATAGAGGATTGAGTTACAAAAAAAAAAAAAAAAAAAAAAAAAAAAAAAAAAAAAAAAAAAAAAAAAAAAAAAAAAAAAAAAAAAAAAAAAAAAAAAAAAAAAAAAAAAAAAAAACAGTTCGACCAACCTGAGTATATAAAATAAAAAAAAATTTGAAAAAAAATGACACTTGGATAGCAATATGTGTGTGTTGACAAGCGTGGAACGCAGGATCCACGGGAATTACCATGTAATTTGCTGACAAGAAGCATGCGCTTGGATCAAAAAGATCTAATCATGTTGTCAATTCGAAGAAAAAAAAATAAAAAAATGTGAAAAAAGAAAAAGATAAAAGTTATTATTATTATTGCTCAATTAATAAATCGACCGTTCGTTCCCTTGTATTTGCCAGTCGAGTTGATCTAGAATTAGTATTATCGACCACTGATTCCCTTGTATATCCAAGTTGAGTTGATATTAGATTTCAGACCAGTATCTCACTCCATTAGGATTCATAGGTTCATCTTGGCAGTGACCTTCAGACAGATATGCGAAACACCGTTCACTTTAGTCAACATTCGCAAACATCTATGTCTATATCCATCTTCTTAATCTATTCATGTGTGATTGTGGTTAGTTAGATTCTGAGTATTGTCATTTGTCCAACTTTCTGAGTAGAGCTTTGTTACTTGTATATGAATTGGATTTGCAACTGGGTACTTCATCATGTAGTCATTTTGGGTTCGTTCATAGATTTTTCACAGGTAGTTGGAATTTGGAGTAAAAGGTTTTGTAGGTACACCTCTTGTAAACCTTCACGAGACTATAACTCGTCCACTAGGGACACCTAGGGGTTTAAAGGCTTGTTATTTATGCTATGAGTAACCGTAGCCTCGACGACACGGAGTTGTTGTATTTTAGTTTTGTTTTGTTTGCTCGAGGACTAGCAAAGATTAAGTGTCGGGGAATTTGATAAGTGCCTAAAATATATCATTTGAGTATCAATTTCTTATGCTTTTCTTAGCTATTTTCTCTTGTATTTTTGTATATTACGTTTCTTTTGCATTTAGTAGGTATTTTGGAGTCATGCAACAAGAAAGAAGGCAAAAAAAGGCCAAATTTTCTAGTTGGGACCTTGCTTGTTGGCACAGTCGAAGCATAGAATCTCTATTGTGCCTAAAGTGCATAGTTACTGAAGACAAGGCCTGAAATCGTTATGGGGTATCCACTTTATTAAGATGTTACTAAAGACAGGCAGTTTCTCGCTAAGGGCCACCACCCTCTCAGCCTTATAACCTAGCAGCTGAAAGTTAAGTCGAGCAATTCTGTTTCATGACCAAGTTCTTTGCCAAGGTTCCACTCCCTTGTTGCTGCAATATGTTCTTCTGCCGGCTAGCCATAAGTTCAATGGTTCGTTGCCAAGGGTTAACGCAAGTTTACAAAGGCAGAGTAATACAAGGAATTGTGTCTCGAACTGTAAGATGGTTGGGCAGAATTAACACCGGAAAGACAGTGAAGCTCAAGTTGCTGCCAATGATCTCGGTCGAGTAAGGATATTGAAGTGGTATTTTGACAGATTACAGAAGTTCAGGAAGGATGGGTATGGCTTCGATTGAGTTTCGTAAGGATTTGAGTTCAGTTTTGGGCTGAGACAATAGAGAAAAGACTGAAGTTTTCTGCCATTGATATGTGATGATAAACAAGAAGATTCAGAACTATTTAATATCTGTGAAAGATTTATGAGAATGGGTTTGTGTTACAAAATCGAATTGTGCAGGGAAGGAGATATGGAATGGGTTTATAAATCAAGAGCAAGTTTATCTCCTCTTTACAAGTTTAAGGCACACAACCTGTTCGAGCAATTGTCTGAACAACTGCCAAGCTGTAGTTTCACCAGGCTAGCCATGGGTCGATGCTGACAGGGGTATGTGACTGCAGATAGGACTCAATAAGATGCCGAGAAGAACAGGGCTTACGGACAGTTCAAGTTTTTGGGTCGTTTGATCCGTATTTCAGTCGGAAGGTCAGTAAACGAAGGGGTTATACGTAGCTGGTTGGCCGTGAGTTTGTGGGTTGTGTACAAGGGTTGTCTGGCAAAGGCTAGAATTTTATTTAGAGGCCAAAACCATCTGAAGTATTGAGTTTCTGCCATTGCTCAGGGGATTAATCGTAGAAATTGAGATAAACATGGAAACATTGGTCGAATATTGGAAGATTGGGTTTGTAAAACTTGGCCGAGAGACCAGCTGAATCTACAGCCGTTGATTGCAGGATCTGGAAGAGGAAATTGAATCTATAAAAAGAAAACCTAAAAGCTTACACAGGGATCATCATCTCATACCCTTTCACCACTGCTCGCAACCCTAGTTTGAGCGAGCTTTTGCTAGCTGAACAACCACCACCATCTGCATAAACATCTCTCCAACCATCACCACCTGCACTTCCCCATCTCACCTGCATACACCCACCAGATCCATTCATATGACCACAAACAGTCGCAGCTGGAGTTCAGTTCCATCTTCCATTTCATTCACAACAACAACTGCATCCATCACCAGCACTCCACCTGTTTGCAGGCAACTACACCAGCAGCGAGCTTCCTTGGTTCATTGTCATAATACCACCTGTTCGCAAAAGTTTCACCAGTCCACCTGTTGCTGCCGTTTGGTTTGCTTGTTTCAGTTCCATAATTTATCTTTTGTTTCATTATGAACTCCAGTAGCTAAGCATCTTGATTAGGGACGATTTCGATGTCCGGAACATGATTCACAATTGATATTTAAACTGCCTGTTTCTTGCAATCTATTTTGTTATTGCTTATTCTCTACCGTGCCAATAATGTTTATGAATTTATTTCTCAATCGTTTAAGTTGCAAATTGAATGGTTGTTTGGTGATTCTATTGCTAGTTAAGACCTCTTCGACCCGTAGTTGTCTAGAGAGTCTTAATACAAGTAGTAATGTGTGGTTATTGACGATGGGATTTTGTTAAATATCCATGTGTAGAGATTGACACTAGTAGATGATTCGAGCCTATGTATTTGTCACTAAGAATAGCCTGTCTCATGAACTTAATGCATTTTTTTAAGTCACACCTAGAGAGCGTACTTCTAGGAAACTTGGCAAGTAGAATCCGGTAGTCGAGCGCTTTCGTCTCCGGTGAATTAGGATATTATTACGGAGTATTTGAGCGTAATAAATATTCTAGAGTTATTAGTAATTGGTGATTGCAGAAACATGATTATATTGATTAGATTCACGTTTCGTGATTGAGAAAGAGTCCTTGATCATTTCATCCTCATATTTGCATTAATATTCAGAAATTGAGTTGACAACTTTAGCTCAACTCTCCCTTAGGAACGAACCTGCTTGTCCATATACTACTAGTTAGTTTAAAGAGAAGTAAGGAATTTATTTTTGCGAGTTCGACATCTCGTCAACTATTTGAATATTTATGATTGATTGATAGATTGTCTAGGTGGCCAACTGGATTGATACATTGATTTAATCTATTGATAGTAATAAGTTAGGAGATAACTAATAGTCGAATAACTTGTACACAAGTAGAGAATACGAAACCTTGCAGAGGGATTCTGTGGAGCGATTGTGTGTATAAACAACACTAAAAAGTGGACATTGATCTAAGAGTCTAACTAGTAGGATCAACCTATAAATTCACAAAAGATAAAGCGTTCGACCAAATTACACCTTGAGTGATCTACTACTAGGTGGTTTAGACGAATATAATCTGGTAGGCGAGAACTTCTGTATCCAGTGATATAAGGAATTTAGGGGATATCACTGATCTAGTTGTTATTCCACGGTTGGTGATAATCTATGATTAACGACAAGTAGGAAAGTATAATAACTCATTGACGGTTTATTAACGAAGAAGTATTCCTCGATCATATCTCTCTCTATTGCTTACAACTTAATATTTTCAATTGCTTTTATTTACTTTGTTCGAAATCTAAAACAAAACCCCCCTTTGTGACACTTTGCCAACTAAAACTCACTGCTCTTCATAGGAACGATCCTTACTTCCATTATATTACCAGTTAGTTGTGTGTAAATAAGATTATTAATTTGATTGCACTTACTACACACATCAGATCCATATGAATTAAATCAAGTGGAGATTTAGTGAGAATATCTCGAGATGATTTATGGTGAACTTTCGTTTGTTTACCCTTTTGACAGGCACCACATACACCGTCAATCTTTTCATTGATTTTGGGAACGCCTCTGACAAGTTCCTTGTCAATGATCTTAGTTAGAAGACGATAATTTAATTGACCAAAACGCTCATGCCAAAGATGTGTAGATTCCACCATGGTCAAAATGCAACAGTTGCTAAACTGAGTATCAAGTAGATAACAATTATTTTTACCGCGAGTTCCCTGGAAAATCACTTCCCAGTTTTTTCTACAATGTCACATCCATTTGCATTGAAGACAAATCTATGGCCTTTATCACAAATTTGACTAATAAAAAGAAGATTTGCAGTCATACCTTTAATGTATACCACATCATGGATTTCCGGAACGCCGGGAAGCTTGATCATACCCTTCTTGCTTATGTAGCAACAACTCCCATCTCCGAAAGTAAATGGTCTTCCTTCAAAGTCGCTTGAGGATGCAAACCAAGAGAGGTATCCAGTCATATGTCGGCTACAACCACTGTCAAGAAACCATTGAAAGGGTGATGTTGATTTTAAGGCAAAAGCTCCCATACTAACACTACTTTCCTGTTTAGGATTTGTTGTTAGCATTGTACACCTTTTTAGAGAAGTAAATAGTTGTTCAGTTTTCTTGTGGAGATTACTAGCAACTTTTACACTTTTCTGAAAGGGTGTACACATATGTTTAAGGTGATTATGAGACTCACAGAACATACATGGGCCAACATCTATAATCTTGTTTGAGAAGTTATTCCTTCAATAAAGTTTCACAAAGCCTAAACCTTGTTTATCACTTGACTTACTACGATATTTCAGAGAAGAATCAAGGGATTTATTCAACTTTATTGAAGGTATTTTGACATACTTCAAATCCTCATGCTTTGCAATTTCTGCAATAAGATCAAGGTTGATCCGGATTTGTTCATCCAACTTCCTCTGGAGAATAACTAGTTTTTTTGAACATTCTCTAAGATTAGAATTTATTCTTGGTGAAGCGTTTATAGAGACTTTACTGTCCATAGTGTCAGATCTCTACAAACACAGAATTTTGAGGTCTTAAACGTGTTTTTCTGCTCTGATGCCTATTGAAAATGCGGGGGTCTAACAACCACACCCAATATTTCGATTAGCATTCTGTATGGACTAACTCCAATATACTTTCAATAGAATCAACTAGATAGTTACACTCAATCTTAAGAAGATATATCAAGGAGTTAAATATCTCAATCTCTAATTCAATCTGCAATCAGCAAATAGAAATCTGCGAGCCAGGTTGAATATAAGAGATATAAACTTGGATGGTACCAAAGACCAATATCCAAGGATCAATCAATTTCAATCAAAAACCAAAGGTTGGATTTCACAATTGATCGATATAACGCACAACCTGTGATATTTCAATTATATAACAAAACATAATGTGGAGAAGAAATAACACAAACACCAGAAGTTTTGTTAATGAGGAAACCGCAAATGCAGAAAAACCCTGAGACCTAGTTAAGATTGAACATCACACTGTATTAAGCCGCTACAGACACTAGCCTACTACAAACTAACTTCGGTCTGGACTGTAGTTGAACCCCAATCAATCTCACACTGATTCAAGGTACAATTGCGCTCCTTACGTCTATGACCCCAGCAGGATACTACGCACTTGATTCCCTAAGCTGATCTCACCCACAACCAAGAGTTGCTACGACCCAAAGTCGAAGACTTTAATAAACAAATATGTATCACATAGAAAAGTCCACGATAATAGATAAATCTGTCTCCCACATATATACCTACGAGTTTTGTTCCGTCTTTTGATATAATCAAGGTGAACAGGAACCAATCGATAACCCGGATTTATATTCCCGAAGAACAGCCTAGAATTATCAATCACCTCACAATAATCTTAATCGACTAGCGAAACAAGATATTGGGGAATCACAAACGATGAGACGAAGATGTTTGTGACTTCTTTTATCTTGCCTATCGGAGATATAATCTCAATAAAATCTTACGACTATACTCTTATGATAGAAACAACAAGATCAGATCACTTAACTACAAGATAAGTAGTTCGGTCTGGCTTCACAATCCCAATGAAGTCTTTAAGTCGTTAACCTACAGGGTCTCGAGATGAAACCTAAGGTTAAAGGAGAAAACGACTCTAGCTTAACACAACTAATATCACACACGAGGTGTGGGGATTAGGTTTCCCAGTTGATAGAGTTCTCCTTTATATAGTTTTTAAATCAGGGTTTGCAATCAACGTTAGCTTAGTAACAAAGAATTCAATATTCACCGTTAGATGAAAACCTGATTAAATTCAAGCTAATATCTTTCAACCGTTAAATCGAATCTTAGCTTGTTACACACAAATGAAATGTATTTCATTTAGGGTTGAGTAACCGCACCTAAACGTGTACATTTAGTTGGTTCAATAATAGTTAACCGATGGTTATCCATATGAGCACTTTCATATCAACCATGCTCATCTTTGTCACAACTAGCTCAAATGACTTCAAAAGAACTAGTTGGAGAGTTGTTCAATTGCTTAGGTCTTTATGAATAGACACAATTGAAACAAAATCGGTTTGATTCATTTGAATCAATTCATGAACATTAAAGCCACGGTTTGCAAAGATTGCATTCCTTATAGTTTATATGTTTAAGTTCATGAACCACCGATTTGAGAAAATAACCAGCTCAAGTATGCGTACGGGTATGCGTACTTAAGCAACCGAATTTGAGTTGGTTTTGGTTTTCAAACTCAGCAGAAAATTTCGGGTAGAAAAGTTCCGCCAGTATGCGTACGGGTACTCATACTTTAGGTGACTGGTTAAGAGTTTGTAATCTCCAAACTCAGCAGATATTCACGGACGTGAACTTCCGCCAGTATGCGTACGGGTACGCAAACTTAACCTGTCTCCTTCACCAATTCTGTATACACACATATGCATATACTTGGTTCCCGGTTTATGGATTTATACAGTAATGTGCGAACACATTATATATGCTTATATCCAAAGATGGTTACATAATCTCAACTCTACATTTCAATCATTGAAACATTCTTAGAGGATGTTATATAGTTTTTATTCACAAACTATTTTTCATCAAAGAGATTTTCAAGATATTGAAATGTCATCATGACATTCCTCACGAGTAAAGATGAACTTGGCTAAAGAGAAAGCTTACCAACACATATTTCGAGAAATAGATAGGCGAGATAAACTCGGCTCGAAATAACAAATGTGTATAATTGAAATCTATATAATTATACGACTTTTGTCTTAAGAGTAGGAGATAGAGTAGATAGACTTTTGAGTGATAGATAAGTTCAAGTCTCCACATACCTTTTAGTCGGATGAAGTTTCACTGGTTCCTTGAGTAGTTCTTCGTCTTCGTAAGATGATCGTCGTAGAGTCTGGAGCTCAACTACACTTAACTATCCTAGTCCGAGACTTAGCTATAAGTAGACTAGAAATCAAGACATATAGTTTTGACAACTAAATTTGACAAACAAGCTTAAGATAGCAACGCTTGCGAGTTCGACCGAGAAGTTCTCTAACAGTATGAGTACTTGCGTAAGGTTCATATCCGAGAATTTCTGCTGGGTTTGGAGGTATGATTACCCGTTCGCATACTGGCGAAAACCAAACTTGGTCCGGCTACTTAAGTATGCGTACCCGTTTTCATACTTGAGTGGTTAAAGTTCTAAAATCGGTTGTGACATGAATTCATAATTTTATATAATAAGCAATGAAATCTTTGCAAACCGTGGCTATAATGTTCATGAATTGATTCAAGTGAATCAAACCGATTTTTCTTCAATTGATTTCTTGTATACTTCTATGAGAATATAGCAATTGAACAACTCTTTAACTAGTTTCATTTGAGTCATTTGAACTAGTTATGGTTAAGATGAATAAAGTTAATATAAGAGTGTTCATATGGCTAACTTCGGTTAACTACTGTTGAGCCAACATAGTGTACACGTTTAGGTACGGTTACTCAAACCTAAATGAAGGTACATTTCATTTGTGTATAACAAGCTAAGTTCGATCTAACGGTTGAAAGATGTTAGCTTGAGTCTAATCATATTTTCATCTAACGGTGAATATTGAATGCTTTGTTACCAAGGTAACTTAGATTGCAAACCCTGATTTGAAAACTATATAAAGGAGAACTCTAGCAACTGGGAAACATAATCCCCACACTTCTGTGTGATATTAATTGCAACTAGATTCGATTCTCCTTTAACCTTAGTTTTTCACGAAACCCTGTAGGTTAATATTATAGTTTTGAAAGTGGTAGTAAAAGTTCGTTGCTCGGACTTGAATAGATTTTTAAAACATAAATATATACAAAATTGTCACAGGATCAAGAGTTACTAGGATTCAGGATTCCACCATAATTATTCATATAATTATTATATTTTTTTCCAAACAGTTATAGTTCAAATAAAGGACTCTCATTCTTTCCAAGGTAGATTTTTAGAAGATTAACTGTAAATCGAAAGCATGGCATATCAAAAGTACTAAGACCAAGCATAAACCATCAAAAGAAATGACAATCAATTAAGAAAAATCATAAAACATTTAATAAAAGTGCAAGAAGTCATAAAAGAATTAAATATAATTTTTATATGCATAAAGTACGGCTTCCTCCATCATCCCAGTGTTGGGGTTTAGCCTCTCATATTAATCATGTTCTCAAAATACAATTTTATAGCCCAACAAGTTGATAAAATGATGAGAAAATGCTAAACAGAGATTTTGCAACAGTTATAAGCGTTACAATTGCGCTGTTAACTGTTGCGCTGCATAAACTTAAGTGTAGGAAAGAACGATACATACACAGTGCTGTAAACAGCGACACAGTAGAACTGCTACGGGAACTGTTGAAGAACGACGCTTCTGTAGCGTCAATTCTTCATCTTCTTCCTCTCGCCAGCAGCAGCAGAAACTTGCACTGTGTGATTGTCTTTCGCTTCTCTTTGCTTCCTAGCCTTCCCCAAACTCTCGACAGCCCCTCAACTCGACCCAAATTACCTTTATATACTCACATGCATCATCAAATCCCCCGCAATAACTCGTGAAAATCCTTCTTTACTCGGAATATTTTTTTTCTTATTTCGGAGAATAATTTCCAAAAATAACTTCTTCACGCTCCAAATATCTTCCAACACGCTCCAAATCATGTTGTAATCACCCAGAGTGTTGCTGGAGCCATCAAACTCGATCGAAACACGTCCATAACTCTCCAAAACTCGTGTTTTTTCTCCTCCCTGTACGTGTGTCTCTGTTTTGAGTTCGTGGCTTCCCTAGCCAATTCTAGCCAAATTCGATCGGACCCGACACCCAAAATATCTTCCTTAGGCTTAATCACATCTTCCTGCCAAGTTTCAGCCATTTAATCTCCCTATAACACGTTAAAAAAATTCGATCAAACTTCTGCCAGTTCTCATGCATGTTTTCCCGCCAAAATTCAGTTTTTGAAATGAAGAAGGTGGTGTCCCCCTATCCAAACTGGGGGTGCGAATAGCAATTGGGGTGGAAATAGTAATTTTGGGGTGGAAATAGTAATTTTCTGGATTCCTCCTGCACATTTCTGGGACGCTTCCGGTGCATTTCTGGGGTGCTTTAGTAATTTTCTTTGGGGTGTAAAACACTGCTTTTTGAGCCCATTTCGCCGCAAGGGATTATTTCTCTAAAAACATCTACAAAAACACAAAATAACACAATAAGTACTTAATCGAGTCTAACAATACAGAATATTGAGAACAAAATAGACACATAAATGCGTCTATCAGTTAACGACTTGAAGACTTCATTGGGATTGTGAAGCCAGACCAAACTATTTTTTTCTGTAGTTGCGTGTTCTAATCTTAATTCTACTATTGTGATTGAGTATTATCTTTGCTATGATTTGCTTGAGAAATATCTCCATTAGGTAAGATTAAAAGAAGTCACAAACATCTTTGTCTCATCGTTTGTGATCCCACAACATCTTCTTTCGCTTCCATATGATTAAGATTATTGTGAGGTGATTGATAATACTAGAATGTTCTTTGGGAATATAAGTCTGGTTTATCAATTGTTTCTTGTTTGATTTATCAAAAGACGGAACAAAACTCGTAGATATTTATGTGGGAGACAGATTTATCTATTCTAATAGACTTTTCTGTGGGAGACTGATTTGTTTATCGAGTCTTCGACTTTGGGTCGTAACAACTCTTGGTTGTGGGTGAGATCAACTAAGGGAATCAAGGGCATAGAATCTTGTTGGGGTTCAGAGACGTAAGGAGAGCAACTGTACCTTGATCAGTGTGAGATTGATTAGGGCTCAACCACATTCCAGTCTGAAGTTCATTGGTAGTAGGCTAGTGTATGTAGCGGCTTAATACAGTGTGGTGTTCAAAGATGGACTACGTCCCGGGGTTTTTCTGCATTTGTGGTTTCCTCGTTAACAAAACTTCTGGTGTCTATGTTATTTCTTTTATGCATTATATATTGTTATATAATATAAACATCACAGGTTGTGTGTTTATTTCAATCAATTAGATAATCCAACCTTTGGTTGTGATATAAATTGATTGACACTTGAACATTGGTCTTCGGTACCGTTCAATTTATTTCTCTTATTCAATCAGGCTCGCAAATTCTTATTTGTTTGATTGCGATTTAATTGAGAAATAGAGATATCGCTCCTGATATATTTTTATATAGATTGTGTCTAACTGTCTTGTTGATTCTCTTGAAAGTATATTGGAGTTTGTCCTACTCAGATTGTAGAACGAAATATTGGGTGTGATTGTTAGACCCCCGCTTTTTCAGGAGATATAATATTGACCATGTGTTTTTTAAATCTTAAAGCAATAATTTGGAGATTAACTTGTAGATTGTATTGCATAGAGCAATGGGTCTGAAATCTTCTAGCTTGTGAGATGAAGTAGTTTATGGAATCAATGTAATTCTGGTGTTGTTGAGCTTCTTTCGAAGAAAACCAGAACTCAAAAAGGCTTGAACAGTTTTACATACATCATCCTTTACTGTCTGCCATTGTGATTGATAGAATCCTAGTGAGAATCCATCAGGCCCTAAGAAAGTCCATGGATCCATTGACTTTAAAGCTTGAAGAATCTCTTGTTCTGAAGGATTAGCAACTAATGTTACATTATCCTGATCAGAGATACAAGAAGGAATATGTTGCAAGAAATGATGACTATCAGCTGGATGAGATGTTGTGCTGATTTTCTTGAAATGAGACACTAGAAGATCTTCAATAGCGTTTCTATCTTGACACCAAGTCCTATATGGATCTTGCAAATTCTGTTTCTAACTCTTCTTTGGTTTGCTCTTATATGAAAATACTTGGAATTTCTTTCCAAGTCATTGTAGAAGTGATCTTTAGACTTTTTGCTGTTTGAGTTGGCTTGCATTTCATTTAGAACATCAATTTCTTTCTCAAGATTTAAAAATTCAGCTGTGTTACTTCCTTGAATATCAACTGCTTGCAGATGAGATATTTGTTGTTGTAGATCTGTGATTCTTCCTTGGATATGACCATAAATGTTTTTACTACATTTATATAAAATATGTCTTGTATTAGACAAATTATCATTCAGGATAAAAGATGCAGAACCTATAATATTAGTTGTCCAAGCATTCACAATTTCATTCATGCAAGTACCAATTTGAAGCCAATGTTCACATTATTCAAATGCATTCACAATTCCATTCATGCGAACATTCACAGTTTCGATAAGAAGATAATATCATGAGAATGCAAATTATTCAAATGCATTAAGTGTTCTCTATTTTCTTTCCCTAAGAAACCCTGACAGTTCCAACTCAATATTTTCATGATGCAAAAAAACGAAAAAAAAACTAAACTTGATATTGAAGCTATAGAATGGAAACACCAATAAATGTGATTTTGATTATCATGCAATTATATGATGATACGTACCAGTTAAATGAAAAAGGAAGTGAACATGACAAAGGAAAGGATTTTTGCAATAGAGGAGTGAATTACCAAGATAGGATCAGCCTCGTTCATCTCATGAGGAATCTCCTTTGTTTCTTTATCTCCATCCTTAACCAGGTCGTGTTCCATTTCATTAGCCTCCGTTAAATTCGATATGCTACCACTATTACTTTCCATGATATTATCCTCCAAGTTAAGTGAATCTTGGTCATCAGTTCTGGATCTTTTATTACTTCTACTCCTTTGTTCTTCATTAGCTTGTTCAATAAGCTTTTTTCGACTAGCTTCACAAATTCTTTGCAACAACAGGTCCAAATCATCATTGATTTCCACACTATAAGTTTTAGCTAGTTCATGAATGTATGCAATGTATTGCTCATTTGTGAATCTTCTGATCATAAGGTCATCAGCAACATTGAGGCATTCTTCATCATTGTGGTCGATTATAAAGCACTTGGGACAAAGATTATGAGGTTGTTTTTCCCAGTGGAAACGAATCCAAGTAACATCCCATGTAGCTGTATTCCACCATCCTCCTCTGTGAAGAGGTTTGGATAAATCTTTCACACATAATAAAAAAAAATCAACCGTATAACATTATTTTTATAAAGGCTCCAAACTTTAATTTTCAAGGGCTCACAAGATGACAAAATAGAGAGTCATGAAATAGTAATCAACAATACCCCTAAACTTATTGATTTCGTTAAGAGTAATATCCTCCATTAGTTAGTGTCAAGGTTTAAAATAGCAATAGCGTAAAGTGATGCGTTTTCTTAGTAACGCGTAAAACACTTATAAAAGCGCTACCCCACAAAATATAAATAAAGAAGAAATGAAAGTTGAAGTGGAGAAGATGATAAGACATAAGAGGAGGAAGAAGAAGGAACTGGAAATATTAGGAGAAGAAATGTTTTTATAACATATTTTAGGTTTTTTTTTAGTTTATTTACTTGGACAGACTCTTGGGAGCGTAAACTGACTTATTTATTGGGCTTCAAAGCCTTCTTTTTTATATGCCAATAGAAGCCTAGAGCACGCTTCAGAAAGCGTTTTAGGGTTGGGGCGTAAAAAAGCGTGCCCTACACTCCCAAAACGCTTTTTTAAACCATAATTAGTGCTAATAATTAGATTGACTAAATTATGTATGATTACTAATTACGTTAGACTAATTTATAGTTAGGGTTTGAAAATCAAAATCAATTTTTTTTTGTTTTTTAATATAACATACGGTTGGGAAAATTCAATATTTTCCCAACCGTAACTACCATATTTGGTGGGGACTCCCAACCGTAAAAAAAACGAGGTTATAATACGGTTGGGAGTTTATATTTTCCCAATCGTAACTAACGTATACGGTTGGAACTCCCAACTGTAGAAAAACCCAGGTTAAGATACAGTTGGGAGTTCATATTTTCCCTCCGTATAACATGATTTACGGTTGGGAAAACCAATATTTCCCAACCGTATGTAATTCTGAAACTATTTTAATATTTCCAATTTGATTAAATCCAACCTATTTATGCAATCAAAAGCAACAAAAAATGGTGGGGTTTCGATTCTTACTTAATTGAAATAATTGTTTGCGGAGAATCGACGATTAATCGTCGTTGAAGGAAAAAAAAAAGAACGAAGAAGAAAAAAAAAACGATGGAGAAAAAGTAGAGAATTAGATTTAGGTTTGATTTTTTGCTTTAGGTTAATTATTTAAGAATTATTTTATTTTTATTATAGATGAAATATCGCATCTATATTTGAGATACTTGATTCCATAGGATCTCTCAAAATCAAAAACTTAGAGCCCGTGTAGTAGGCTTCAAAAATAAAATTCAATCATATGTGATGGATTATATATCGGGGAAACTTATTTGTAGCCCAATTTTTCAATTTTTTATATACCAAAAATCCACCAATAAGATTCTAAATATGAGTAACCCATAGTTAGTTAAAATAGTACTTAGATTACAAAAATAACCTTTCATTTTAACTATGAATTTAAAAAAGAAATAACTATAATAAAAACGTGATTTTATAACTAAATTCCTAAAATAACTCCACCTAATATTATCTTAAAGTCAATTCCTAAAATTACTCCACCTTTTACCACGCATTCTCTTTTTTTCTCTTCCTAAATTCACGTAGCTCCTTAAAATTCTCGTTGCAACTTGCAACTAGCATCGGGATTTTAAGGCTTAAATAAGTTTATTTACATTTCTAAAATAACTCAATTAACCAAAAATGAAAAATGAAATTTTTCTAAGAAATTTTTTGACCGAAAAGTAAATCTTTCCAAAAATGTTTTGTGTGATATAGCACAATTATTCACTCAAAACATTGGGGAAAAGAATGTTTTTAGTGAAACAAAAATTTTGAGAAAATAAACAAAAAACACAATTTTTCACTCAAACATTGGTGAGAAATGGATGAAAAATTTAGTGCAACAAAAATTGTCCCTAATAAAATAGATGAAAAAAAAAATTATCACTCAAATTTATCACATGAGTAACATGTGACCATTGGATTTTTCACATGTAAATAAAGTGAAAATTTGATCTTTCACCAGGAAGAGCGGATGAAAATTAAATTTTTCACTTTTCACTTGATAAGAAAGGAGAATTGTGATTTTCACCAAAATAAGTTCATGGGTGGTTGATGAAAACTCCAGTTTTCACTTATAAAACTTCACTTATCACCCTATCTGATTCGTGAAAATCATAATTATCCCCAATTTAATAACCCTAAATTCTTGTACAAAAAAATCAAGTATCAGTTAGGATTTTCCATGGTTATCTTCCTTTTCTCCTTTACTAATCACGGAGAAGATTTACCTATGTTATCCTTTGTGGAGTTTATGTAGAAAAATACTAAAGCTAAGAAAAGATTTATAGCTAAGCACAGTAAAAAACTTAGATCGATGAAATCTCAAATTATTTCACGAAGAAAATTAATAATATTGATCAGCAATGATGTATTTTTAGTGTTACACGATTTGGATGAAGATAATAATCATATCTTCCGTAATGGTAGATATTGTGTTACCATAAGTAACGCCTAACTAATTGACCAAATTAATGGCAGATATTTTTGACCATAAAAATAACGACAATAACTAATTGAACGGATATAAAAAAATAAATAAATAATTGTTAGTAATACTTAACTAATTAAGGTTAGTTTAGTCCAGCCGAAAATGTAAAAATGAAACTTAAATCTAAAACTATTAATCTTAATCGTAGATTTTATACTTTGGTCTATACATATATATACCATTCTAACGATGGATTTGTAAAAGAGAGAGGAACTAAACTTGGGTTCTCATAAATTTCCACATTATATATCGAATAGATTTTAAAGAATAAAGTAGCAAGTATCAATATTGAAAAAGAGAGACTTCTGTATGAAAATATCATGAAATTTCTAGTTAATGCGATCATTTAAAGGTTTGGAGAAATTTTGGTGAGTGCTTTGAGCCTTTGAGGTTCTTCCTTAGAATCTTGCCGGAAGGGGACCTAGGGATACACTCCACAAAAACCACTTTCCTTATCTTCTTGTATGGAGCCACCTGTTGACCAGACACCAGAGTATCAAAAATGTACATTTTTTTTTTGTTGGTAAGAATTAGATGTTTCAATCTTCATGAAGAAAGAAAGAGAAAGTAGATGAGGACCAGAACCTTGTTAGCCATAAACGCCACAATATCTTCTCCTCCAATTTCACTCTTCTTATTTCTCACCACATAAGCCATTGGGATTTCTCCTGCTTCTTCATCTGGGTACCTGTAATTATCAAATTAGCTCAAACGTATGTTGATTTATTCACATTTCATACTCTTCGACAAAAGAATAGCTGCGGGAGGTGACAAGAGAAGTTGGGTGCTCTGTTTGGTTTCTTACAAATTGCTTGGCACTAACAAAAATTTCAAATTTTGTAGTTTGCTATGAACATATCAGTTTCCAACCAAATTAAAGTATTTTTACTCATTTGCAGGACGAAGGGATTTAGAATATAAAAAAAATCTTTAAGAAGAAAATGGCGCACCAATTGTCAACTACTTACGATGTCACAGCTGCATCAATAATCTCAGGGTGACCCGATAGGATTTCCTCGAGTTCTGCCGGTGCAACCTGTACAGGACAAAGAGAAGAAATACGATTAATATTTGAAAATGTAGAACAAAATTGAGTATCTTAAGACAAGCCAAATAAAACACAAATCTTCAACATATCTAGAAGGAAAAGAACGACAGAACATATTACTTGATAGGCTTTGTACTTGATGAGTTCTTTAATTCTATCAACAATATGGACGAAACCGAACTTGTCCATGAAGCATAAATCTCCAGTATGCAACCATCCATCTTTGTCTATTGCCAATAATGTTGCCTCAGCATTTTTAAAGTAACCTAAAAATCGCCAATGAAATTTTTATCTTGTCAGATGTCATCTTGGACTATAAAATCTCAGGTAATCTAAAGGTTATAAAGGATAGAAGTACTTGGGATTACCTTGGGTTACAGGGACACCTCTGACACAAAGTTCTCCAGGGCTGAAAGGTGGCAAGGGTTTACCAGTTTTGACGTGGATGATCTTAGCTTCCATAGATGGAATAAGCCTTCCAACTGATGATGCTGTAATTTCCCTAGTAGTGGTCCTGCTCCTGCCATCGCAGAGAGTGATGGGCCCATTTGTTTCGGTTAACCCATAACACTATTACATATCCAAATCGATTCATCATCATCAATCGCGTCATTTCATTTTCCATTTTGAGTTAATATAATATATGTATTTGGACGTTAAAGTACTGTATTACTGCTAAATCCACTCCAACATGTATAAATTTTTAGACTATGTTGGAGGATAATCTCACAATCAATAAGCTGCATCTCTGACAAGAATACTAGAATGACTTTAGAGTTTAATGCTCGGTATGGGCGGGTGAAGCAATTAATAAGGAAAAATAAATAGCAAGTACCTGAGTTAGGTTTATCTCGGGATAGATCTTGCAAAATCTTTCAATGTGTTCGTTCCCTAAGGGTGCCCCTGAACAGATCACCTCTTTAAGAGATTTCAAGTTATACTTACTCATCTTGTTTTGAAACCTCACCATCTGAACCACCACTGGTGGAGCTACCGGAAGCCTCGTTACGTTGTACCTCTCAATACCGCTGAGCATCTCCTCAACGGAATACTTTTTAACAAGCACGGCTGTTGATCTAGCAGCTAGTACCCCACAGACCATCATGGATAACCCAAACATGTGAAACAATGGTACAACACACATGTAAACGTCGTTTGATCCGTCATCACCACCTCCTTCAGTTTTCCAAACGTGTCTTAGTAAGCCACCCATGGAAACCAAGTTCCGGTGTGAGCAAACCACTGCTTTGCTCTTCCCGGTTGTTCCCGAAGAGTACATTAAAGCAGCAATATCATCTAATTTGATATTGCTAGGAATGCTGCTGGATGATTTAGTAGGTGTGTTTACTAACAAGTTGTACATGAATTCTTCAACTAACAGGACACGGTTCTTTAATATCATACCGTCAAATTTCGACTTAAACTCGTGGGTTGTAAATACTAGTACAGGATTTGAGTCTTGAATTTGACAGTGTAATTCTTGTGTGCTGTATAATGGATTAGCTGTGGTAAAAATTGCTCCCATTGACATTATGGAAAGAATTAGTAGAGGGAAATGAATGGAATTTGAGGAAACCACAAGAACAATATCGCCTTTTTTAATACCGAAAGAAGAACGTAGAGTGCTGGCTATGCCAATTGAGAGTGATCGAAGCTCTTGGTAAGTGAGGGACTTACCAGAGACCGAGTCTATATAAGCTGGTTTTTTCAAGTGTCGAGGGGAGAGTTGGGAGAGAAGAAATGAAGGGAGGGAAAGAGACGGAGTTGTAGGAATGTTTGGTGACTCCCATTTGCTGTAGTAGATACCTGTTAATGAACAAAAGCCACTCTCACTATCCCTTGTGGATGAGATTATTGTTTCCATGTCACTACCAATATCCCTTCCTTGTATCTGATAACAAATTAAGCTCTAGATGGAGAGGCTCTTTGTATGATCAGATGTTCTCCCTCTCTGAAACTCCAAATGAAAGACTACTATATATATATATATCCTATGAATATGATGGTGCATGTAGTTAGTTGATTTGTTGGGTGAGTCCTGTGTGAGTGAGTGAGTCACTCATCTTCTTAATCGAGACCGTTCTGTTGCATGCAATCTCATGTTCTAAATTTAAAAGTAATTAGTCCCAGCGAAGAGTGGTACAAAGGTATACAAAGTACTAGTTCTAGTTCTTAACAATAAAAGGGAAAGCATGAAGGACTAGCAGCACAAAATTACTGCAGATTGGGTGCACAAAATCTTTTTGAGTTTTGATGCCATACCCCTGAAACTTAACGATATCTCAGGCAAAGAAACATGTACCGGATCAGGGCCGGGCCAACAGGGGAAGCAGGGAAAGCCCCACTTCGGGGCAACAAGGCCGAGGGGGCAACAAAATAGTTGTTTTGATATTTGGGTTTTTGTTAAAAATAAAAATATTTTAGGGGCTTATTCATAATTGTGTTATGTATCGGACAAAATATTGAATAGTCAATGCTAAAATGGAAGTGTGTTACACATTCCATCAGATAATTATTACCTGCGGGATTACAAAAGAAAAAAAAAACAATAAGAGCTATCAGGACTTAGGAGTGAAGTTGTAAAGGTTTTCTAATTATCATCTTCAATCTCTCATTCTTCTTTTATATGCTTGTATATGTTCATTCTCTTGATAGTTCACTATTGTTACTGTTCCATCATCGTAGAAAAAATGATCATTGATGTAATTATGGGGGCAACAAAAAAAATTACGCTTCGGGGCAAAAACAACTCAGGACCGGCCCTGACCGGATTGTATAAATAGTACATTGAACATATAAAAAAGTCTAAGAAAAAAAATATTTAGCAGTAAATTTTAATCTAGAGAAGTTCCTGAGGTTTTTAAAAACCTTATTTGTAATATGGAGAGTACATTTAAATGAGAAAAATCCAAAAATTAGAGGAGGCGTAATGTCGGGTTAACGACAACCTTTTTTTTTCTTTTTTTATTTAAGTGAGAGATGTTCATTAATGAGCACAGCACAATCGCAAAAACAGGTAGGGAAATTGGTGGATTTTAATGGGCTAGTAGTTCCTTCTTTTTTTTTTAATATTTTCTTTTTTTGAAGCATGAAATATATTAAATTACTAAGAGACTGTTACACGAGGGTATATAATACCCCAAGATTCATCAATTACAATAAGATTGGTAAGCCGTAAATCTCCGATAACATGATATTGGAGTGGAATAGCAGTCTTCGGATCGGAGTTGCATCTGGGCCGAATGTTGGTGTCGAAGGTCAAAAGTCCTTCGGTCAATGCTTTCCACAAGAAAAGCTGTACTTTTGATGGACGCAAAAATGTCCACATAAACTCTGGTGGTGATAGAGGTGTTTGATGCAATAGATTGACATTGTTTGTCATGCCTCCGTGTCTTGATGCTGCGATTTGTTGCCCGAGTGATTGATATCTGCCTATTCATTTATTTTTCTTCTTTTTTTTTTTAATATGTGAACAAATGAATTCGGGAGAACATCTGTGTCCTATAAACTAAAGAGTACTGATGACAAAGGTAAACTTTTCACTGCACACAAACCATACACCACTGTATACGAACATGTGTCTAAGATTAGTTAGTTATCCAACTTATTACCTCTGTTTAAAAATAGTTACCCACAAACCTGCCTATTATTTTAAAATGGAGGGACTATATATCAAAATAATTGGAGTAATTTTGGTTGTTTGACTTATACTCCATACAAGTTATTTTTTAAATGGGTTTGCCTAAAAACGGAGATGCATTAAGATTAAATTTCTACCGACCTTGTATCCTAGAGAGTCGTGCTTATTAATCTGAACAAAATCTTACAAAGAAGCGAGAGAAAGAGAGCCGCTAAAGCATCCCTAGCTAGTTTTGGATCAATGGAAAAGAAGCAAACTACTACTTTTATTCGGGGCATGGTTAACACACCATATCAGAAGAAGCAACTTTCTAGTTGGAGCCCTTGGGAATCGATGTTGTTTCAGTTTAGATATAAATGCTAAAATAAATAATCCAAATCATTAAACCTGGTATTGGTACATCAAGATTGGAAACTAAAAGTACACCCCTCATAATACTCTTCATCTACAACTACCACCAAGCAAGTACACGGCATCTAATTTCTTTTCCAAAAACACAGTACAAGCATCCGGTATACCTGCTGTAAGTGTCCATGCGCCAGTGCATCCCCAAAGTCAAGTGTCTTTGTTACCCTCTAAATCTCTAGTTTGGTATTGGCAGTGACTTCTAAATTTCATTCTTTCAGCTGTGCCAGTGAGTGAAATTGTATACACATATTCTTGGTGAAACTGAGTCAATTACTGAACTTGGTCTAGGATGTTCAAGTACTTCCACATAAAAAAAGTGGAAGCACTCTGAATTGCACAAGTGGCTTCTCAAAAGCTAGACTAAAACGCATTCTTTTCCCAGAAGCAATCTTAACATCTTATAGTAAACTTCTAAAACCCATTAGACTCGTTGCATGGGACGACTTGCCACTCTACAGACGCTCGTATTTAAATTCTCGAGACAAAAGCAAACATGGCGAAGAATCCTAATATTTAAAATCATTTATATGGATGATAATATTATCATGAGATTAAGATAACTCGGAGTATCGTTCATGGAGCAGATTATCAAACTTATTTCTTACCTTCTGCTTAACCCTGATTTGTGGAGAGCTCAGTTCCACATAAATAAGGACAGCAATAAATGTACCAAACACCTTCCATCAACAACAACAAAAAAAAAAAAAAAATAATAAGGACAGCAAACACCATGTAATGGGTTTCTTAAAAGTAAGACAATAGAGTAACACAGGCCCTGCATCACCATGTGAAGCTTTATCTCCAAACAAATTCAAGTTTCTTAAAAGACAAAACAGTAAACCCTTAAAGTTGAAGGTGAGAGACAGTAAGTGAGTTGTAACATCACACCCCAAAACCAAACCTACACAACATTGGGACCCAAATAATAAAAGCTCTAACAGCTTAACTCAAATTTGTTCTTTTCATTCCTTTTTAATTCAGTTTCCAGCAAAGAATACTTCACCAAGAAGAAATAAAAATCATTACAGTAATGAGAACTTCAACAGTCCCTGGCACTTCCTTTCATTTTCTCATCAATTTATGTATATTTTCTCATTCATTACTGACAAAAGATATCTGGCAACCAGTTCACTTATGAAGTGTATCTTTATTATGGTATGCATCATGCCAACAGAAAATATAACGAGAAACAATGACCAACAAAAATAATGTGCAAATTATTTATGCAACTCAATAACTTTTTTGTTCCTAGTTCCTAGTTTCGACACAGTTATCTCTTCCAGTTCACTGAGGAAGTAAAGAAGAAAATGGTAAAAATACCTCTTCTTATAGCAGATGTGACTCAACAACAGCTCGGCCAAACTTTTCTTGAACATCTTTGGGAGTTTCAATCTGAACAAAGGAAGTTTAACAGAAAAATCATATTCCATAGTACCGATTGCAATTGAATTTGTCAAAGAATTGTCAGTGATTTAACTCGTATAATGCAACTTGTGTTATAGTCTACCACTTACCGCATTTAGAGCTTTAAAAAGTGCCTTAACTGTGTTATGGGGGTTTCTTGATCCCACAACCTACACGAAACAATGAACATCAGGTACGAAAACCAAATTGTGAAAAAAGATGTGTTAAGAGTCGCACAATGTCATCTGTTTGATGGTTACTTACCTTTGACTTGACATTTTTGAAACCTGCTAGATTTAGGACGAGTTCAACAGTTTTGCCGGCTTTAATCCCTGTTGTGGTAGGGGCGGGCCATAGGTATATCTAGGAAAAGAAACAAGTCCCAGTCCAGCATTTTAGGAAATGAGGGGAGAATAAACAAGTTATTTCTAAGTTAGGAAATGCGAGGAGAGAGAGAGAGGGAGAGAGGAGAAATATGCCTGTACACGAACCTTTGTTTTCTTATACTCGGTTTGCACTGCATGTGTAATCGTGTGCTCCTCGTGTCGCTCTACATAATGAAGATTCTGGAAGCATCTCTCATATGCCTGAGAATCATAAAAGCAGTTAGCAACTGAGAAAATGAGATGACCAGAAGATATAAAAAAGAGTTAAAAAATGCATACAACAATGTTAAGGAGAAAAACAACTCCTAAATATAAATCGAGCCATTAAGAAAGATAAGGATCTTTTATCAGTTAACTAGTGGATTGCCCGTGCCATAATGGCACGGGGCGGAAGGGGTGCTGGTGATCTAAATATCTAATGCCTTCGTTAGTATATCGGGGTCAATAATTAACACCACCAAAGCAAGTTGGCAATCATACTTGTAACTGTCAACAAAAAGGTACATATAGCAAAATACTACCCAAATGGGAAACTAAGCCACATATGGGGGTTTACTGCTCCATCTTACGCTTGGCACCAACCCAATTGGAACTGGAGTTACCCTTCCAGCTACCTTATATACCTGGCTAAAACCTACGTCGCCCCTGGCCTGTAACCGGTCCTATGACGGGTCAGCCACAGCATTCGTCCCAACTCGATAACAGCAGCTCCGAATTTATTCCCATCACCCTTAACCATTATGTTACAGTTCAAGTCAAAGAATTGGAAACAACAAATAGAAGGAAACACCACATTCAAGTTTACATGCAGTCATATAAGTACTGATTTTGTGTGTTTTCTGTATGATTTTTGTTCATATCTTCTCTAACTTAGAAAAGCTAATAAAATTACATAAGCCATACACACTTCTGATAAAAATGTGAAAGAATGTAGCTTTTTGCGGAATATAGACTAAAATCAACTTTCTAGAAGCCAAGCCATCTAATACTATAACAAATGAAGAAGCATGAATAGCAGAATCTCCACATAATAAATGCGCTTTCCCAGCTGCAGAAATGGAAAAGTCTGCTTCATGGATGATGCTTTCAAGACCGGGTGACTGGACAATAATCACAGTAGCATCAACTTTCAAAAGAAGCAATGCAGGTAAACCAACTACAACTGCCCTCTTTCCCGTCACTCATATACCACTACGACTTAGGTGTTCAAGACATGCCTATAAAAAAATAACATCTTTTAAAACAACACTAATCGAAAATCTAAATAAAGAATTAGATTAACACAATTTTTACATTCTTTCAATAACATAAGATGCAACTTTAAGCAATTGTCCTACCCGAAACGAAAACAATAACAAAGAGGTAGCAAATCAAAGTGTAAATTCAGAACAATAAGGCTACGAAAATGGGAAGCTATAATACAAAGTTTCTAAGGTATATCATTTGGTATTCTCATCATCTGCTCACATCGAAATCTCCAATTAAGAAAGAATAGCAACAACTGGTCTAGTTAAAAGAGATGTCATTGACAGGCAATAATTCCATTTACAAATTAATCAGAACAGAAATTTAGCAGAAGATTTTGAATTAAGAATGAGTTTTTTTTTTGGTTTGTAAATGTTTTGAATTAAAAATGAGTTTACAAACTAAAATGAAACAAAATGGCATTCAATTTGGCATTTACACAAACAGGTAATGTTCACAACGTAATCTTTCTACACTACAACTAAGGATGAAATCCAAAACACATGCCCAACTGAAATTCAATTTGTTACCCGATTCTTACCAATCTGGATTTCATTTGAAAAAGTTATCAAGGGAAATCGGTTGCCTAGTAAGTTAGTTTAGGGTCATAAATTGCTCTATGATGATGAAAAAAACCAAACATAATGGCATAGAGATTATTCCCAGGATTTCCACACTCCTGAAAACCATTTCAAATTTCAAACAAAACCAAATTATCAACTGGAAAATCAACAACATAAAATCTAATACCACGGAAAAAAAATTGTCAAATTATTCAGAAACAAAATAATTACCTAGATCAACTTGCTTGGCTCTACTAAAGTTCTTCATTTTTAAAATACCCAAGAGCCAAGATCAAACTTGCAGGATAGATCAAAATCACAAAAGCATGATTCATTAACAGGAATTACCGACTGCCAATAACCCAAAAGGTTAAAATGAAAGTTCAAAACTTGAAAGAAAAATAAAAAATCAATGCATAGACAAAGTGGATACTGAACCGCATGATGAACAACAGAAAGAACTAAACCCCTAGATGCGAGAAAAATTATTATCCCAAAAACAGATCTCAACTGTTGTTTGTGTTAGGGGTTACCTTCTCCGATGACCAAAATCTAATCTTCTAATTTGAGAGGGAGCCGATTGTAAAAACAATGGTTGATGCTTCTCTGTGAAGTACCCAATTTCGAATTCAGAGATCGTGGGATCATTCACCAAATTTTACACAATTAATTCACCCAATTTCTATTTTAGAGTTACAGGTTTGAATGATCAATCAAATCAAAACTCTGAACTCTAAATTAGAAATTGAGTAAAGACGAAATCATCTTTAGGGAGAGAAATCTATATTCATGTTGATGAAGATAAAGAAGAAGAGATTTCAGCGATGGAGAAGACGAAATGAAGAAAAGAATTAGAGGATTTCGGTTCTTTTTACATGTTTTAGATAGATAAGTAGTAATTTTCCCCTGGATAGAATGATAATAACGAAAACGTATGCAGCAGTATTAAAAACACGGAAGGTTATTCTAGAAATTTCCTGTGCGACGGTGGAACCGGAGAAAAATCGTTTTCGCTTATATTATAGATTTCTTTTCCTAGTGGCTTAGAAGTAATTATCCAGTGTTCTGCTCATGTGCATAACCAGATAAACTCATAAAAGTACCTGAACTCTATACAGCTATTTTTAACTGCAGCTGCGAGAGTAGTGTTCTGATAATGTGACAGATGTCTGTGTTAGAAGTTAAGCAGAAGTTAACCCTATCTGAGATGGTATCGACCCTACTTGAAGTAGGGAAAAGAATATAAAGCAGCTGTATTACTAGACTAGAGAACTTAATACCTTTTGAAGTGCAATGGGAGCCGCTGGACCTTTTCCCTTTGCAAAACCAATGACTCCATTATAGTTCCCACAAACTAACATAGCTGTGTACTTGAAAATTTGTCCACCCTAGAACACAGAGGACGACAGAATAAATATCGGCAAAATAACCAATACAGAACGCGAGTAATTTGACAAAATATAGCTTTCATACCTTAGTTACTTTACATGTTCGGTTCATATCAACTAATCGCGTATCAAAACCCTGATATAATAGAAAAACATTAGCAGGGAAGAAATACTGATAGACATCAAGATATTGGGAATGCAGTATTAAGCGCTGCAAAATCTATATGCATAAAGTTCCCATCACTGGTTTCAGAAAGAAAAACGAAATTATGATAACAACAGTGACACAATATCAGCTTAGCAGACTTCCATCAAACGGCATATATACGTTATGGAGAAAAAAAAAAGACATACAACATATATATGCAGCATTAGAGAAACATTCAATTTAAGCTTTGCGAGCCAAAACTTGAACCAAAGCTTAATGCCAAAATACTTTCAAAAGACAACCAATGACTAGAAGACTAGAAGTAAGATATCCACGACCCTAACTCAAAATGGAATGAATATGTTGCAGACTCTTGGCTTCTAGAGAAAAATCTACAGAACCTACCATTGTTTAGCTTCAATTCCAGAAATGGAAAATGACTCTAACTAACTTATTAACTCTTATGGTTGCATGTCTAGTGTATGCATATGCACCTCCGTCATACTAATCAAATAAAATGGATGAAATGTGCAACGAAAGTATCTGAAAACATGCCGATGCAACAGACGATTGCACAACGAAAAGTAATTCAGAAATGAGTTAAACACTATTAACCATTGGATATTATGGCATTCTTTATCTAATTCATTATCAGATTTTGTAAATGGAATTTAAAAGTAACCTTATATGAATACATACAGAAACATACAAACTTACTTTCCTGTAAAGTGGCCTTCTTTTCTCCTCAGTTAAACTATTTTTCTCCTCTGCGAGTTCTTTAATCTCCTCCTCCAAAACCCTCCCCTTCTTTCCAAATGTATGATCCAATGCCGCTAACTTCTCTTCAAGCTTGCTGTCAATGGCATTGAGCTTCTCCATCAATATATCATCCTTATCATCAATGAAATCTTTATCCTCATCGTCATCCATAAACCCTTTAAACAATTGCCTTTCTTTGTCAAATCCTCCTGAATGCTCTACAGAAACATCCGCATTGCCTCGTCCTTTATCGTGCTGAATAAATCCAGAATTTGCAGGATTATTAGGATCATAAGTCTCTTTCCACTGTACCATTCTCATGGCTCTATTCAGTTTCTGAAGAATCATAAACCTCTCCTTCCCAGTCGCGTCTTTCAAACGGTTCATCAGCTCTCCTATAACCGTATACTCAAATGGAAGTTGGAGATGCTTTTGCTCAAAGTGGTCAATTTTATGCATCCAGTTGTGAGCTTCGTCAAGGGTTTCTAAAAAGAAAAGAAAAGGCATAAATGGTTGATAATGAAGTACTTCACATAGACACATACTGATACACTCAACACCATAAATATACTAGAAACTCATTTCTTAGAACCATTCAGTTTCTTCCAAATAAAACCAAAATGAGTTGAGATATTCAACTGTAACCCATGAATACGTGAAGCCACCAAGTTCAGCTGGAAGGCAAGTGGAGTGCATCCCCCTTGCCATGCCTCTCCACTGAGGAGTTGGTTCACACCTTCTCCTCAAGCCGAAAAACAAACACAAGGAATGCCATTTTAATCAAGTCATAAACATTCGGCTGATACAATTCTCAAACTCTAATATAACAAAACAATCCAAATGTATTTCATCTAAAGCAATATCCTATAACATATGACTAAGTAACTAGAAAAGAGACAAATTTTACCAGAATGAGCAAAGCTGGTGAGCAATTCAGCATGACGGTTACATTTCTTTTCAAATTCATCGGATCGTTTCTGAACAGCATCAGGTTCCCATCTCTCATCAACTTCACTTTCTGAATCAGTTGGTTCTTCATGTTGCCCAAGTGGCCCTTTCTCTTTAGCATTTTGCTTTTCAAGTTTCTCAATCATTGGACCAACGCTCATATAATCTTCTTCTTCTACATCATCATTATCATCAAGCACACCAGCTTTTCTCTTCTCATCTTTCTCTTTTTGTTTCGCCGCCTCCGCCTCCTCCAGAAGTTTTTGGATTATTCTATCGCTAGAAGGAACAAAAGACGAACTGAATCTGTAATGAGATAATGACAGATTTGATTTAGGTATTTGGAAATGATGAATTTTGGGGCTAGAATTTGGGATTTTTCTGCATATATTTTTGTGAGGAATGCTAGGGTTTTTTAAGGATGGTGATTTTAGGAGTATTCGTGACCATGTTCCTCTCGATTTCCTTATTGATGCGGCCATTGTTGTGTCGAGGAGATGTATCAGTACACCATTTGAATGAGAAGTAAATCTCGTAAAACCCTTGAGAGTGAAAAACGGAGGGGTCTAACTCGGGGTGTGAATTCAGAAGTATAAGATTTGTAACTCGGACGAGTATCAACATCTATAATATATAAGCGAAAATGAAAATTCTCCGGTTCCACCGTCACACAGGAATGTACTAAATTAGCCTTCCGTGTTTCTAAGACCACTGCATACGTTTTCGTAAATATTTTTCAAACCAAGGGCAAAAAACCTATTCACTACTTATCTATCTAAAAAAACATCTGCAAAAACAATCGAGTTCTCCCTTCTCTTCTCTTCTTCGTCTGCTTTCTTTCTCAATCGAGATTTTCTTCTTCGATTTCACCGACGATACCATGACCACCACCAGAAGCAACATCACCACCACCACAGAGCCAACACCTCCACTGTCACCGCCATCCACCTAATTTAATTTCACCAGTTTCGATTTCAGTTCATACTCACCACCACGGCACCACCGCCTCCTTCACTTTCAATTTCAGTTCAATTCATACCAGCCTCTTCTTCCTTCTGAATCTTTAACTAACGCCTCCGTCCAATTTTATCATCTTCATCAATTAATTCAATTTCATTATTTAACCCTATTTTCATTATTGAACCCTAATTTTATTATTTTGATCCCAATCAATACAAACCATAAATTTCTACTACAATTTTGTTATTAGGTTAATTGCGAGGAAGAACAAGAGAATGAATGAAAAATCGAGAGAAAAATTGAAAAATCTGATGACTAGAAATATTTAGTCTACTTCTTCGAAATTTCAATTCCTCCAACAAATTTTCCTGCAACCTCTTCTAATCATATCAACATATTTCACCCTCCACCAATCTTACTAAGGTAATAAACTGAACTGAACTTTCTCTTAACCAATTTTCTTTCATCTTTTTCATGATTGCATCCATATTTGGTTGATTACAGTAATTCGATTTGCTGCCATATTTGGTTGAATGAACATTACGTGATCCATTTAGCTGCTGTCATTTGGCCTATCTGGTTGAATGAACACTTCAAGTAAAACCCGCTCTTCAACTCCACATGTTTGTAAAAATGCTTCATAGTATCACTCTTTTTTCTAATTTGGCTATTTGGTTGAATGAACACTTCAAGTAAAATGTATGTGAAATCTCATATTTTGAAGATGATTAAGGCACATGTTTTGGCGGGAAAAAATAGAGATGAGTCTTGGTTGCTGCCAAGGTCTGCGGTCAAGTTGGAAGAGTTTACAGAGGATGGTTTTCTCAAATTTTAGTTTTGAGCAAGAATTCAGTGGATAAAGTTGTTGTTTTCAAAGGAGCTAAGCATCCTTTGAAATCTGATAGTAACTTGAGTTTGTATGACTACCAACTTTATCTACTGACTTTGTATTTTTTTGCAATGCAGTATCTTTGTGTTTTACGATAGGGATCTCTGTGCATATTATTAGCAAGCTGCACCACCTCCTATTCGTTGGGGATCATATTAGCAAAGCTAAATATGAACTGTTGATGGGGGAACAATTAATATAATCACCACCACTATTAATGGCTGAGAATTCTGTCACTGAAAGTAAGTTGATAGCTTTACAAAATTTACGATCTCCAAACACGAAGTATTCGAAAATAATGTTGTGGATGGTGTTTTCATTTGTACTATTTTTTAGCGTCTCAATTTCGTATGGCGTTGTATTCTAAACAGTGAGAATTTCTTACTGTTAACATGAATTCTCTTACCACCCCTTTTTCTCTTATTTATCCCATATGTTACTCTCTGTTACCTAACACATTAGTTATTATCGATGAAATAACAAGGCATATCAGTTATAGTTTGATACATAATCGCTCTTATATATAGTAACATTTCCACATTACTTATTTCTGTTTCCATGTCGACTGTAACAGGTCAACTTACAGGGCATATATAAATTCGGAATCTATTTTGAACACAGAGTACAAATGGATGCTTCTAGCTCTGGACCCGTAGAAGCCCAAGGCTCATCGAGCAGGCTGAACATCATGAGCTGGAACATCCAGAAGATAAGAGAAATAGACTGGAAAAGGAGCGTAATATTTACCAGAGAATAAGAAACACTTTTGCATCAGAGAATGATAGGGCATTAATGCTGGAACAACGGCGTATCCGTGAAAGAGGGAGAAAAAATGCATTGACTGAAGAAGAAATACAAAGAGATCGTGAACGTCGTCGCATTGCTTACCATAAACGGCCGCATCAAACAGTTGAAGGCGAGATTAACGATACGAAGCGGCAAGCAAGTACTACAGCTCATGCGCCATTTGCAACATCTACTTCACAAAGTACAGAGGTATATCAACTAAAGTTTTAGTTTACTGTTGTCATGTTAATTCAAAAGTTCAATTCTAAATTAAGTAGATTTAGTTGATCAAAAGTTTAATTGATCTATGTATGTACCATAAGTAGATTTAGTTGATATAAGTAGATAAGGAAAGGTTCTTATCGATTTCACAATCTAATCTCTATAATTGCATCGCAGTTCCTTCAGTGGGATCCATTTATTCCTCAATAAAGAAATCCTGTGAAAGTTTGACACGTATTGCTTCTTCATTGGAGTGCCACCAGGCCTCTAGCTCCAGACCTCGCAAAAGTCCAAGGCTTATCGACCAGGCTCAACGTCAGGAACTGATAGAAGCAGAAACTGAAAAAGGTCAGTTGTCTTCTAATTGCTTTCAGATTGTTTTTCCACATATTTATTATCTATACGTATACATGTAAGAAAAGGGGAACGTCGTACTTACCAAAGAGTATGATACACTTTTATTCCAGGGAATGATAGGGAATCAAAGTTGGAACAACGTCGTGTCCATGCTAGAGAAAAAAGAAGTGCACTGACTGAACAGGAGATAGATAGAGATCTGGAACGTCGTCGTAATGTTTACCAAAGGCGGCGGCAACAAACAGTGGTAGGAATTGAGGGGAACCTGCCCACAAGGTTCAGTAATCTTCGCCAAAGCCCCGGGTTCCTCAATCGAGATAGAATGGATGAACCAGGACCAAGTACTACTGGTGCTTCAACATCTACAACTTTTACTTCCCAAGGTATAACCTTTGACCACATAAAGGATTGGAAAATAAGCAAATTCTGACTCATATTGGATCAAAACTTCATTTCCATTTCTTCCCTGTTTTAACTTTTTGCAGCAACATTCATTCCACGGCGAAGCCCGAGAATTTCAGGGCAAGTTGAACGCCGAGAAGTGGATATCGAGAAAGAAAGAGATATCCATCAGGGAATGACAGGGGCAAGTTTCAGCAATAACTCTAAAGGTAAGGCAGTGGCTTTGGTTCCTGGGATTGTTGAGCATCAGCATGGTGATGTGCACGCTGCCGAGGCCTCCCGAAAGAGAAAGGGTAAATCGGTTGCGGTATACCAGGTACGCCTATGGATGAAACGTAGTTCACTATATCACGTATCCGAATCTTGAAAACTTAGTCACTATATCTTGCCTTTCCCTACCTCCTCCACCACTTCCATAACCTAAAAATTCAAGAATTATCCATCTTTACTCAGTCACAGAAATGCTTAGTTCAGTTTGCCATATTTTTCTCAAAGTTCAATGAGATAGTATAGGAATTTTCTCAAACTTAGTCACAGAACTGCTTAGTTCAGTTTTCCATATTCTAGCCTTCCCCTACCTCCACCACCTTCTCCCATACACAGATCCAGACACTTCCGGCATCACACTCTGAAACACTACCAATCTCTTGTGATTTTGATTATTATTTTTTTTTTCTGTTGTTTGATACAGTATCTCGATACTCGCAGGCACCGAAACAACGCCGAGCAAACAACTGCGTACCTGGTAGAAACACTTCGAAAGCCATAGTCATTGGTTCAAGAGATGGAGAGAACGACAACCGTGATCAAGTGGATCACGATATCAGTAGTGACGATGGGGATCATTACAAGATGTATGTACCCAACTTTATTTATAAACATAAATATCAATTACACCTGTTCATGCTTCTATTCATGTTTCCTTATGACTTGCAGAGATACAAGTGACGATGATGTTGTGGCAGATGATGCAAACCAAATTAGAAGATCTGTCTGACCACATGACAACGAAGCCGGAACGAGTACAAGTAGCACCGTTTCTGAGATGGCGATTCTCCGTCGAAGCCCCAGACTTCGCGAGCAACCTCAACGTCCAAGAAAATGGATGTAATATGTGTGGATTGTGGAGCGATGCACTTCATGTTGGAAAATATACTAAGTAACAATGCAGGGGACATGTTAATGTAAGAAGCAACAAATTTATGCAAGTCAGTTACTCAAACTTCTACTAAAACCCATTGAGACATTAATACAAACACCTAGTTTGCACAGAAATGTATACAGATGTTAACACACTTCAACACCAATTTGTATACCACACCTGATATGATAGATTATTCAATCAATACCCAACTGTGCAGTCTCAACAAGGGTTACGAAAATTGCATCAATAATAAAATATAAGCATTCATTCATGTTAACATAAAGAGAAAGACAAGGATAGAGAATAAGAGATGGAAAATTCAGACAGTGGATTGAGGCTAGAGAATATCTCTATGTCCTTAAAACGATTACGCCCCCACAATGATGCCGTATGGTTGATTGGTGTTCGTTTCCCAGGATACAACAATCTCCTTCTTGGTTGATGTAGCACTTCAAACAATCCAAGAAACACCAAACTAAATTGTGCTTCTATGTAATCTCTTGACACTTGAAACTCAAAACAGAACCGGAGTAAAAACTGATATTCAACTGGGAAATCAATAGAGGTTTTATAAGAGAAATGGTGACTGAAAACCAAGGGAAAGAAACTGTTGAAAGGGATACCACGTCTGGTCCCAGAAGACACAATCTTTCGCAAAAGACACCATACAATTCTGTAGTTAGGAACTGTTTTAGGTCGTAAATACTTGAATTCAAATATTTGACCTGTTGACAATCGGCCCAACCCTTGGCCCAGATCCTTTTCATAATTTCTATTCAACTTTGATTAAGGAATTAAACTCTAAAATTCCAACAATCCCCCACATGAATAGAAATTACCTACTGAAAACAAAACAAACAAATGAAATTACCTACTGAAAACAAAACAAACAAATGCAGTATAAAAACGGACACCGAGATTACATAGTGAAAGCTACAGCGTCGAGATAGGTGGCTTTTGGCTTTGAACCTTCCCTAGTGAATTTTGTCGAATTTACTAGCCGCCTAGTGACCATTGGTCTTGAACTATTCAGCTTTAAAATGTAAATTGAGACAACAAAATTCACACTGTTTCTTTCGGGCACCTTTAGTTCTTACGGTTGTGTTCATTTTGGTCCCGAACAACTCCCGGATTCATGAGTGCTTTTAGAGAATATAGCCTAAGTATTCTCATAGAAATGGCCACGTTTCTCACTCATATAGGTGATCTCCTATTTAAGAGTAATTTTTCTTACTCCACTTATTTCTAATTATAGGAATCATTAAAAGCAATGCTTACCCTCTATCACTTGTACAGGCAACACTGTTTGGGTTTATCATAGGAAAGAGTAGAAGAGGTTTTACATCTTCTACAGTGTTCTACTTCGAACTTTACAAGTTTATTGTCTCTTTGAACCAAGATCATGGGATCTCCAATCAACAAGGTAGAGTTTCTTTTACGAAAGTTCATGTTACAATAGGCTAAAACCCATTCCCCTCGATAACATTTCTCTAGACATCAAATTTATTCTTACATACGAAAGTTCATGTTACGCGGTCATTAGAGACTATTCTCTAGAGAATCTTAAACTTTGTAGCCAATATACAATGAGTTTACAAGATCTTGGATTCCTTTTCCAAGTTCAATCATCTGGCTACAAACCATTTCAATAAAAACATGCTCTTGATTAACACATAACACCGGCAATTTGTGACACCATAATGCCCCCATTTCTGATACTCAGTCGGCCGCCATGTATCATGTTACTGCATCATTTTCACTTATGCCTTAGTTACTCGACATGAATTATTGAAATTTAAAAGTAAATCCCCTCACAGTTAGAGGATTTATTACCACACAACGGGGGTTTGATTCTGGTCCATAAGTGCTCAAGTTTCAGTAGTTAAAACTGAGCACACCAGTACCGCCAGTACTACCAAAATCATCATCCATCTTCATGGTTTAATTGTGTCACCCAATGAACACTAGTGTCAGGTTTAAACCTTGCAAAGGTTAAGTTAGTACCTAATGGACACCACCATTAGAGTAGGTACTATCACAATGATCAACCATCTCTATGGTTGTGTAACTTAGTTAACCTGTGTCACCCAATGGACACCATATTAGTTTCAGGTTTAAAGTAAACCTCCCTTATCATGCCTTTTAATTTCTCATAGATGGCCTTTGAGATAACCATATTATCTGCCACTTGAGACTTTATTTTAACCATACATCACAATGTTTGGCCAAGGTCTGAACCAGGCTTACACACTTACCAACCAAATTAGAAAATTAGAAAATGTATGTTTCAGACTTCGTTCAAAAACAACATAATTTCCTAACTTTTGGTACATACAGTGAGGGTCAAAAACACATATGAACTTAGTCTTTTAAACTTACTGTATCATTTTTAAGTACATGGTAAAGATGGAAATATGGTTTCACAATAACCATCCAAAAATGGTTTCACACTAACCATACTGTCGGTATACTATTAAAGAAAATAGTTGCCAGGCATGAGCAATGATCTTAGAATTATGTTTATCTCTCGCATAGTAATTCCAAAAGGTGAATTTCAAAATAGACATTGAACATAAGATCCTGATCTACAAGTTAAGTTTTACCGTACAATCAAAAGAGCAACAGGGGGATTGGAAAATCACTTTGAACTAGGTTGATTTTCCCGCTCTTCAGAATTTTCGCAGCAACAACACTCAACTTTCTCAACTTTCTAAAAATACTTCCACTACTCCAAAAATTCCGAAATTTGGTAGGGAGTATCATCAGGATGTCTATTATGTACGGATAAAAGGATTAATCAAAAATCCTTTCCAGTAAAAAGATATACCTAAATATCTAACTGATGCTCAAAACTGAACGTTTTACTAAATTCACCATAATGATCCCAAGTTTGTAAAATTTAGAAGAAACAATTCTAAAATTTTTATATACCTTTTTCGCAACAATTGTCATGCTAATCCTTGTCAAAACTTTAGCTTTAGAAGGATTTCCTTTGTGCGCCTTAACTTCATGGTGGTCACTAAACAACGCCATTGTTCTCTTCTTTTTCTATGATCACAAAAACCAAGTAGAAAATAACTTAGTACATTTCTTAAAGATTAATCGTTTTAAGAATGTTGGAAAATATACTAAGTAACAATGCAGGGGACATGTTAATGTAAGAAGCAACAAATTTATGCAAGTCAGTTACTTAAACTTCTACTAGAACCCATTGAGACATTAATACAAACACCTAGTTTGCACAGAAATGTATACAGATGTTAACACACTTTAACACCAATTTGTATACCACACCTGCTATGTTAGATTATTCAACCAATACCCAACTGTGCAGTCTCAACAAGGGTTACGAAAATTGCATCAATAATAAAATATAAGCATTCATTCATGTTAACATAAAGAGAAAGACAAGGATAGAGAATAAGAGATGGAAAATTCAAACAGTGGATTGAGGCTAGAGAATATCTCTATGTCCTTAAAACGATTACGCCCCCACAATGATGCCGTATGGTTGATTGGCGTTCGTTTCCCAGGATACAACAATCTCCTTCTTGGTTGATGCAGCACTTCAAACAATCCAAGAAACACCAAACTAAATTGTGCTTCTATGTAATCTCTTGACACTTGAAACTCAAAACAGAACCGGAGTAAAAACTGATATTCAACTGGGAAATCAATAGAGGTTTTATAAGAGAAATGGTGACTGAAAACCAAGGGAAAGAAACTGTTAAAAGGGATACCACGTCTGGTCCCAGAAGACACCATCTTTCGCAAAAGACACCATACAATTCTGTAGTTAGGAATAGGGGTGAGTGTGGGCCTGTATGGACCGGTTATCACCCACCGGCATCCAATCCAATACATTACGGATTTCAAATTTGGCATTCGCATCCAATCCACATCCAACGGATTTGCATCCAATGTATACACGGATGGACGGAATGGATACGGATAATCCAATGGATTTGTTTTAGTTAAAATTTATAATAAAAAAAATAAAGCCAACACAAATGACTCCTCATAGAACCTACATATCTTATATATGTATAGGAAGATAAAAATGTCATGTATAACACCCCAAGCAAACACCTTAAGAACTCTTAAATGATCCATAGTATTTTTTAGAACTATATAAATGCACTTAATTTAACGGATATGGATGTCCAACGGATTTTCAAAGTTGCATCCAGGCCCTATCCGTAATCCGTTGGATTTCAAAAATTCCATTTGTATCCAACCCATTAACGAACGGTCCGGGCATCCATCCGCAAATGAACGGTTGGTCCCGGATAAATCCGCGAATTACGGGTCAAATGCTCACCCCTAGTTAGGAACTGTTTTAGGTCGTAAATATTTGACATGTTGACAACCGGCCCAACCCTTGGCCCAGATCCTTTTCATAATTTCTATTCAACTTTGATTAAGGAATTAAACTCTAAAATTCCAACACTTCATGGAAGAAAGGCTCACAAAGTCGACCCTCAAGGAGCCAACCTTCGGGTCATGTTGCTTGGAGGGAAAGATCAAACTTCCAAACTTGAGAGTACCGCCCGAAGAATTTAAAAAGTTACTGGAAGGAAAAGATGCAGAAGCAAGGAGTTATCGAGAAAACATTCGCAGGGAAGAAACATTTATACACTCTCATTTTTTCACGATAACACTCGTGATGTACACTGCCATGATTACATCATGTTAGAACCGAACTGAATTTTAGTAGTATGTGCGTAACCTCCAGATTTCAGAGGGTACAGTTATACCTTTCTCTGTTAGCTTGATTATTATAGACTATTGTAGCATGAACTACAAGCTCAGCAGCAATACATATCAATTGACAAAAATATCTTTCTGTGTTACCGTTGCAGTCAGTTTAGATTCTAACAAATCCCGTTTTATTTATACTATGTCCTATATATATATATACCATTAACATAATTGCTTTTCGATAATGAACCAACATAGATATAACATGGCAAATGCATTTACAAGTTGATACGTGTCGTAAGTGCAATCAAATTAATAATCTTATTTCCACACAATTAACTGGTAATATAATGGAAGTAAGGATCGTTCCCACAAAAAGCAGTGAGTTTTAGTTGTCAAAGTGTCACGGGGAGGGGGAGGGGGTGGCGTTTGTTTTAGATTATGAACAAAATAAATAATCAAAGCAAATAAAATTGTATTGTAATCAATAAAGAGAGATATGATCGAGGAATCCTTCTTCGTATATACACCGTCAATGAGTTATTATAATTGCCTACTCGTCGTTAATCATAGATTATCACTAACTGTAGAATAACAGCTAGATCAGTGCTTTCCCCTAAATCCCTTATATCACTGGATACGGAAGTTCTCGCCTACCAGATTCTATTCAACGAACCACCAAGTAGTAGATCACTCAACGTGTAATCCAATCGAATGCTTTATCTTTTGTGAATTTATAGGTTGATCATACTAGTCAGACTCTTAGATTAAGGTCAACTTTTTAGTGTTGTTCATACACATAATCGCTCCACAGAATCCCTCTGCAAGGTTTTGTGTTCTCTACTTGTGTACAAGTTATTCGACGATTACTTATCTCCTAACTCAATACTAGCAATAGATTGAATCAACAAATCAATCCAGTTGTCCACCTAGACAATATATCTATCAATCAATCATAAACATTAATTAGTATAAACAAACGATAATCATATGAAGAACTTCAAAGTAGATTAATATAATAACTCAAATCTTATTTACAACTTAGAATTGATCTTCAATCAATAGGTGTTTAGCTACTCATGGATGTAGAAACATCCATGACATACATATGAGAAAAGTAAGAGATAACGTTACGATTGACAATCGCTCCGTGTGATGTTTCTTCTCTCCAAACCCTAACAATTTCGTGACCTAATGATATGATATGATTTCACATAACCTAATACCTTTTTATATGTTTTACATTGCTTGGCGTTCACGTATTGGGTTCGGTTCAAGAACCCGACCCAAAATAATGAATTAACGTTCCCAAACGTGCCCTTAGGTCTTCCAAGGAGTAAATACATGTTTCCCCTTTGCTAAGTGTGCGAACCTAGTCCGCAAACTTCAAAATCCAGCAGAAATTTTCGGAAATAAGTCCGCGAACCCCGTTTGCAATCCCAGTTCGCGGACTGCACTATCTTCGGTTTTCAATAAAACTGTTTTGGCTACAACTTCTTCATCCGAACTCGGAATGACCTCATTATTTTTGCATTATTTTTATCTTTAAATTTTCTTCAAGATGGTGATGAGAAATCCTTAATTTGAATGAGTTAAGATCGGTTTTTGGCCCTTCTATTGATTATGTGTGTTTTGCTCCTTTTCGTTGCTTTTCTTCCACTTCTCTTGGACTTTGGCACTTGGATACTTGGAATACTTCTCTTCTTAGATATTTTCAGGAATTTATAGCTCCTTTTTGGATGATTCACCTAATAGAGGCAAACAAGAGAAAATAAGAGTAATAATACCAAAATATGCAAGAATAATAGCTAAAACAAGTATGGAATGGACACTAAAATCATATGAATTATGCACTTATCAAATTCCCCCACACTTAGCTTTTGCTATTCCTCGAGCAAACTAGATAAAACTAATCATAAATACAACAACTCCATGTCGTGAGGATACGGTTACTCTTAGCATGAATAACATGCCTTTAAACCTCTAGGTGTCCCTAGTGGATGAGTTATAGTCTCGTGAGGGTTTACAAGAGGTATACCCACAAAACTTACTCCAATTTCTCGCCTTGGAAGAACCACTAAGGATAGACACAAAGCAAAAAGCTAAATAATTAGCTTACATACGTTCTTTAGCTATAAACATCCCACATACATTCCAATCATCACACATAAGCAATTACTTGCGTGTGACATTCAACCTGTTTGCAAAACTCTACTAAGATAGTCATCGTACTTGTTGCAACGTTTATCACAACACTCGCATACTGAAATCACATGGATGGATAAGAAAATGAAAATAGAAAAGTGAAGTGTGCGAATGTTGACTTAAGTGAAAGATGTTACCCACAATACTTGTATGAATGTCGTCAAAGGATATATATTTATAGCGCACTATTTGAGAGAAGCACCCATTTAACTCGACCTCATGATTATATATTCTAAGTGTATGTTCCTTTTCAGCAAGTATGTGATAGTTTCCTTGGATCCTGCACTCCATGCTTGCTTAGGCAAAGAAGACAGGGACAATGTTTCACACATACTGCTATCCAAGTGTCAAGAACCTCATCAATAGTCTTTTTTTTTGACTTGCTATATAATGATGATATGGTTTTTGTTTTCATCGACTATGATTATCCGCGATTCCGGACCTATTATTTATTAGTGTCGATAAATGAAGAGGAGGCTTATAATTTTCTTTTCTTTTTTTTTCTTTTTTTTTTTCCTTTTTCCGGCTCACTCTTTACTATTTAAGATTGTAAGACAATTGTCTTATGGGTCTTTTATATACTCAACCAATGATTACCTTTCTACAACATCCATGGCAGTATTAGGATCCCACCAAATCACTTTAGAGAAACATAAACTGCAAAAATAAAAAGAAAGTGATTCAGTAATGATTAATTGCGAGGATGACTCTTTTAAACGACTATCATAGCTTAGTTTCGCATTCAATTATGAACGTATATATTTAAGGATTGTGGAATTGATAAAGTGGAACTCAATCTATAGCCGTAAGAACTATTTCAACCTTAAAAGGGTTTAGGGTATCATCCTAAATAGCTCATAATTAACTCCAAAAGATGAAGTCTCAAGAATGCAATAAATCAAAGAGTATTATTTTTTTATTTTGTATGCAAACTAAACATGCTTAGATGCTCCCCCACACTTAAACTCAACATTGTCCTCAATGTTCAAAACCGAAAATTCTGATTTCTGACATAACAGCCCTGAAAAACTCAAAAACTGTACAAATGGGTAGGGAACTAGGAAAAACATCCTAAACGAAAGTTGTTCGACTAAGTCTTTTCCATAACGTGTTAAAAGGGCACAGTGTTTCAATAAAAGGTCTGACTTTTATGACCTCCGGACTGACTGACATGCAATCTGAAAAAGTTCTGGAAAAATACTGAAACTCAAATGTCCAGGCCTATCGCTCCAACTTAACAGACTACGAATTCAGATTTTCTTTTTGGAAAAGAAAGGTATGTTTATCCTCTTTAAAATTTGGGGTCAACCTCTCAAATCGGACTTCGTATGAAGTCTCAAGAGCTATTTTCATAACAAGTGCGCAGTCAGAATTTCCTGACGATAATTCGTCAAAACTTTCATTATAGATATACGACTTTGTAAAATATAAGATGGTAATGCAAGATATGATATGAAAAACTAAGAAAATTAAAAACAAAAGGGATAGAGATACAAAACCGATGGGTTGCCTCCCATTTAGCGCTTAGTTTAATGTCCTCATCCCGACTTGGTCATTCTTTTAATTACTCCTCCAAAGGGAGATAATCATGAAATTCTTGCACATCCATATCCACATGATCAATGCTTTCATAATATGGCTTCAATCTATGGCCGTTCACCTTTAAATTTGTTCCATCTCTAAGACTAGAAATTTCAACTGCGCCATGAGAATAAACATTAGTAACAACATACGGTCCAATCCATCTGGACCTTAGCTTACCAGGAAATAGTTTAAGACGAGAATAAAATAAAAGAACTTTTAGCCCCACAACAAAATTCTTTCGAGAAATCATCTTGTCATGGAAAAGTTTCGTCTTTTCCTTGTATGTACGAGAACTCTCGTACGCATCATTGTGTATCTCATCTAGCTCATTAAGTTGTAACTTCCTTTGTTTCCCCGCATTGTCATAATCCATGTTGCACATCTTTATCGCCCAATATGCCTTATGTTCAAGTTCAACCGGAAGATGACAAGCTTTTTCATAAACCAACCGATATGGAGACATACCAATCGGTGTTTTGTATGTCGTTCTATATGCCCATAATGTATCATTAAACCTATAACTCCAATGTTTCCGTGTAGTGTTTACGATTTTCTGAAGAATGGATTTAATCTCACGGTTTGAGATTTCGGCTTGCCCACTAGTATGTGGGTGGTATGGGGTACCAACCTTGTGTGCTATGTTTTACTTCTTGAGTAGAGCATGGAAGGATTTCTGAAAATGCGAACCTCCGTCACTGATAACCACTCTTGGTGTACCATGTCTATAGAAAATATATTCCTTCACAAACTCACAAACAACTTGAGAATCATTAGTAGGGGTGACTTTAGCTTCCACCCATTTCGAAACATAACCCACAGCAAGAAGTATATAAAATTTTCCATTAGAATTGACAAAAGGACCCATAAAATCAATTCCCCACACATCAAATACTTCAACAACAAGAATTGGTGTGAGTAGCATTTGATTTCGAGCACCTATATTACCCGTTCTTTGACATCTATCACAAGATTTGCAAAAAATATATGCATCCTCAAATAAGGTAGGCCAATAAAATCCACTTTCAAGTACTTTGAAAGCGGTACGTTTAGAACCAAACTGACCACCACATGCATAAGTATGAGAAAAAGTAAGAATAGATTGAAATTCAGAATTAGGTATGCACCTAAGGATGATTTGATCAGAGCCGTATTTCCACAAGTAGGGCTCATCCCACACATACTGCTTGGCTATTTTCTTAAGTTTAAGCTTTTGAAAATTAGACATTGTACTAGGTACTTGTCTTGTAACCAAGTATTTCACTATATCCACGTACCAAGGTGTTGAATCTTCAATTGAGAAAAGTTGTTCGTCTGGAAAACGATCTTGTAAAGGAAGTTCTTCTTCGGAAACAACAAGTCTGCTAAGGTGATCAACAACAGTATTTTCGACACCTCTTTTATCCTTGATTTCATAATCAAATTCTTGCAACAGTAGTATCCACCGTATAAGTCTTGGCTTAGCTTCTTTCTTCTTTAGTAAGTACCTAAGTGCTGCATGATCAGAATATACAACCACTTTTGAACCCACCAAATAGGATCTAAATTTTTCTAGTGCAAACACTATAGCCAAAAATTCTTTCTCGGTGGTAGAATAGTTGATTTGTGCATCGGTTAGGGTCCTAGATGCATAATAAATCACATGAGACAGCTTGTCTACTCTTTGACCCAAAACGGCTCCAACTGCATAGTCACTTGCATCACACATTAATTCAAATGGTAAACTCCAATCTGGTGAATTGATAATTGGTGCAGTTGTCAACAATTGTTTCAATTTGTCAAAGGCATCCTTGCACTCTTTGTTGAAGTAAAAAATAACCTCTTTTTGCAATAATCTGCACATTGGCATTGAGATTCTAGAGAAATCCTTGATAAACCGCCTGTAAAAACCTGCATGACCAAGAAAAGAACGAATTTCCCTCACCGAAGTGGGATATTGTAAGTTTCTTATTAAGTCTATCTTTGCTTTGTCAACTTCAAGCCTCGAGAGGACACAATGTGACCGAGCACTATGCCATGGTTTACCATAAAGTGACATTTCTCCCAATTTAAAACAAGATTAGTGTCTACGCATCTTTTAAGCATAAGTTCAAGATTTTGCAAACAATCAAATGAATCACCATAAACACTAAAATCATCCATAAATACCTCAATAATGCGCTCCACATAGTCAGAAAATATACTGACCATACACCTCTGAAAAGTTGCAGGTGCATTGCAAAGACCAAGCGACATTCGTCTATAGGCAAACGTACCAAAAGGACAAGTAAAAGTATTCTTCTCCTGATCCTCCGGCGCAATAACAATCTGATTGTAACCCGAATAACCGTCTAAAAATCTATAATGTGAGTGTCCAACTAACCTCTCTAACATCTGATCAATGAAAGGCAGAGGAAAGTGATCCTTTCGGGTTGTTGTATTAAGCTTTCTGTAGTCTATGCATACTCTCCATCCTGTTTGAACTCTTGTAGGAACAAGTTTATCATCTTGATTTCTAACAACAGTAACACCTGATTTCTTAGGCACCACTTGAACCGGGCTAACCCATTTGCTGTCAGAAATTGGGTAAATCACCCCCACACTTAGTAATTTGAGGATCTCTTTCTTCACGACCTCCATCATTGGGGGATTAAGCCTACGTTGAGCATCACGTACTGGCTTAAAATCATCTTCCATTAGGATTCTATGCATGCACATGGATGGACTAATGCCTTTAATATCAGCAATTGTCCAACCAATAGTTGTTTTGTGCTCTTTCAGAACCCCGAGGAGGCGTTCTTCTTGTATTGGTGTGAGGTTCTTTGCAATAATCACCGGAAGCTCTTATTTATCACCCAAGTATGCGTACTTTAGGTGGTGTGGAAGCGGCTTCAATTCAAGTTTCGGTGCCTGCACAATAGAAGGTAAAGGAACCTCATTAGTTATGGGTAACGAAATATAAGAAATATTACCCGGTTTTGCTTCTGGTAGTGCTGTTAAGGAACCACACATCTCCACTAGATCTTTGGATATCTCAATGTCCATGTTCGGTTGTCCATGAACGTCCAAATCAATGTTATTCCGTATCACAACTCCAAGTTAATTTTCATCATTCAATTCAAACATTTGTTGCGCTAACGAACCAATAACATCAATGGGAAAAGCTGAGTGAACATCACTAGGGTAGCGCATGGTTTCAAAGATATTGAACCGTATGATCTCCTTATTAAATTCCATAGTGAGCACCACTATCAACATCAATCTTCGTCTTTGCAGTTTTCATAAACGGTCTCTCAAGAAGTAACGAAGTAGATGAACAATTATCTCCATTGTGCATATCCACAATGTAGAAATCAACCAGAAAGATTAACTGATTCACTTGAACTAACACGTCCTCCACGACTCCCTTAGGATATATATTGGACTTGTTATCTAATTGAATAGTGATCTTTGCCTCTTTTAAAGGTCCGAGATTCAAAGAATCATAAACATCAGCTGACATAACACTTATGGATGCTCCCAAATCAAGCAAAGCACGCTCAAATCGTCTCTTACCAATGGCAACGAATACTGTAAAACCACCAGGATCTTCACACTTTGTAGGCATCTTCTTAAGTAACATAGTTGTAGCACTTTCGCCCACTTGATTGATCTCATTAGCAATCAACCTATCCTTCTTTGTACACAAATCCTTCAAAACCTTGGCATACCTAGGTACGGTTTTGATGGCCTCGATAAATGGAATGTTGATGTGTATCTTGCTGAAAATATCCATGATCTCCTTGTCTTGAGCTTCTTTCTTGGATTTGGAAAAACGACTAGGGAAAGGAGGTGGTATGGTAAAAGTGGGAACCGTGTCCTTAGGTTGGCCATCTGAGGTTGGCTTTTCCTTTGGGACGGTTTCCTCCTCTACTTCCTTTTCAATGTCGTTACTAACCTCTTTTTGTTGATGTGGCTCTTCAGTTTGTCTCCCACTTCTTAGAGTTACTGTATTAACGTGCTTTCTTGGGTTCACTAAAGGTTGTGATGGCAACTTTGTTGAAGCTTGCGCTTTCATTTGATTCATATCTGTCGCCATTTGCCCCATTTGAGTTTGCAAATCTCTAATAGAGTTATCAGTTTTCAACTGATTTTGATCGACTTTCTGTATGAACTGATCAGTTTTCTGCTGACTTTGTTGGAACAAAGAGGTAATACCTTGCATCATAGCACTCAGTTTATCATCAATAGAGGAATCCTGCTCTTTATGTTGTTGTGGTTGCTGTAAATGTTGTTGAAAACCACCTTGTCTTGCATATGGGTTAGGGGCTGCAGCTTGTTTGTTAGCGTAACTGAAATTAGGATGATCTTTCCAACCAGGATTATAAGTATTTGAGTATGGATCATACCCTGGCCTTTGATTGGGAAATATAGCATTTACCTCAGCATCATCTTCATATGTAGGAATAACTGCAGAAGCTATCCGTTGAATTTCCCTTTCCATGCTCCCCATCCTATGCTCAAGGTATGATGATGAATCACTAACTTCATGCACTCGCCTAACTATTGGTTCATCTCTTGTGTAGAATTGTTGCGAGTTTGCTGCCATACTTTCAATCAACTCGGTAGCTTGAGCTACCGTCTTTTTCACTAGTGCACCACCACCCGCGGCGTCAAGAAGAGATCTATCACTTGGTTGAATACCTTCATAGAAGTATTAGAGTATCATAACATCACTGAGTTGATGGTGTGGACAGCTTGCCACCAATCTCTTGTATCGGTCCCAACATTCATTCAATGACTCTCCCACATTTTGCTTTATCCACAAATTTCCTTGCGAAGTTGAATAGCCTTTGATGCGGGAAATATCTCTCGAGAAAAAGTTTCTTCAACCCATTACATGTTGTGACACTTCCGGAAGGAAATAATATAACCATTCCTTAACATTGCCTGCCAAAGAGAACGGAAAAGCTTTCAACATTGCTCCATTCTCATTAGTCTTCGGTGGAAGCATGGCCATGACTATGGTATAGAAGTCCATAAGATGTTTGTTTGGATCCTCGTTCACCATGCCATGAAACTTTGGTAACTCTCTAATCAACCCCGGCTTGATTTCGAAGGTTGAGTTAGTTCGGATACACCATTGTTGCGTGTCGAGCTTGTGAGAAGCTATGTCCTTGAGTGTACGATCACCCATTGCTTCTTTGTCTATGGCTGAAACTGCGAACTCACTTGATGAAGAAGGAGGAAGCGGAGTATTAACCGCTCGAATGAAGTATTTTAGTTGAGTGCAGGATCGAAGACGTATTGGACTCGGTCTGCCCTCTTTAAGCATTCACCAAAGATATAGTACCTGAAACAAAAATCTAGAAAACAAAAATTAAAAACTAAAAATAAATAACAAAATAAAAATAAATAACAACTAAAGCTACCGATTGCTCCCCGGCAGCGGCGCCAAAATTTGATGCGTGTCGTAAGTGCAATCAAAGTAATAATCTTATTTCCACACAATTAACTGGTAATACAATGGAAGTAAGCATCGTTCCCACGAAGAGCAGTGAGTTTTAGTTGTCAAAGTGTCACAAGGGGGGGTTAGATTGTGAACAAAATAAATAATCAAAGCAAATAAAATTATATTGTAATCAATAGAGAGAGATATGATCGAGGAATCCTTCTTCGTATATAAACCGTCAATGAGTTATTATAATTGCCTACTCGTCGTTAATCATAGATTATCACCAGCCGTAGAATAACAGCTAGATCAGTGCTATCCCATGAATCCCTTATATCACTGAATACGGAAGTTCTCGCCTACCAGATTCTATTCAACGAACCACCAAGTAGTAGATCACTCAACGTGTAATCCAATCGAATGCTTTATCTTTTGTGAATTTATAGGTTGATCCTACTAGTCAGACTCTTAGATTAAGGTCAACTTTTTAGTGTTGTTCATACACATAATCGCTCCACAGAATCCCTCTGCAAGGTTTTGTGTTCTCTACTTGTGTACAAGTTATTCGACGATTACTTATCTCCTAACTCAATACTATCAATAGATTGAATCAACAAATCAATCCAGTTGGCCACCTAGACAATCTATCTATCAATCAATCATAAACATTACTTAGTATAAACAAACGATAATCATATGAAGAACTTCAAAGTAGATTAATATAATAACTCAAATCTTATTTACAACTTAGAATTGATCTTCAATCAATAGGTGTTTAGCTACTCATGGATGTAGAAACATCCATGATATACATATGAGAAAAGTAAGAGATAACGTTACGATTGATAATCGCTCCGTGTGATGTTTCTTCTCTCCAAACCCTAACAATTTCGTGACCTAATGATATGATATGATTTCACATAACCTAATACCTTTTTATATGTTTTACATTGCTTGGCGTTCACGTATTGGGTTCGGTTCAAGAACCCAACCCAAAATAACGAATTAACATTCCCAAACGTGCTCTTAGGCCTTCCAAGGAGTAAATAACGTTTCCCCTTTGCTAAGTGCGGGAACCTAGTCCGCAAACTTCAAAATCCAGCAGAAATTTTCGGAAATAAGTCTACGAACCCCGTCTGCAAACCCAGTTCGCGGACTGCACTATCTTCGGTCTTCAATAAAACTGTTTTGGCTACAACTTCTTCATCCGAACTCGGAATGACCTCATTCTTTTCGCATTATTTTTATCTTTCAATTCTATTCAAGATGGTGATGAGAAATCCTTAATTTGACTGAGTTAAGATCGGGCTTTGTCCCTTCTGTTGATTATGTGTGTTTTGCTCCTTTTCGTTGCTTTTCTTCCACTTCTCTTGGATTGGCACTTGGATACTTGGAATACTTCTCTTCCTAGCTCTTTTCAGCACTTTATAGATCCCTTTTGGATGATTCATCTAATAGAGGCAAACAAGAGAAAATAAACGAAAATATGCAAGAATAATAGCTAAAACAAGTATGGAATGAACACTAAAATCATATGAATTATGCACTTATCACAAGTCTGGGATGCACACTAAAACCACGGAAACTCAAGGGAACAGGTAGGTTATTCTCTACATTTATGAAATGAATGGTTAAAGTTTAACCATTAGTTGTCTGAATTCTCAATATTTATAAGTTTAGGTATGCAGTTGTGAATTTCAGGGGTTTGGGTAATGTTACAATAACACAATTCCCTTCCTTGATTTCGTTGACAGTAAATAATATCCATGCTCTAGAAGAATGGGTTGGTCCTTCTACTTCCTTCTTTAAAAGTATTGGAGTTGAATGACATCAATGATATGATACTAAGCTCGATCTTACTGTAGAAAAAGAGACTTGACTTCTCTGTTTGTGTGCCAGGATCAAATTAATCCTTTCATGACTTTAGTCGGTTTTTTTTATTTTGCATACTAAGCGTTTTGATGTTATTCACTTAAGCATTGCCTTAAGATGCTTTTTTTTGTTTCAGAATCTTACTTTAATGTATTAATTTGGAGTTTCGACTGAACTCGACTTTTGATACTTTGTAACAGGTCCACCATTATTTACTATTCATGGACAGCTACGACACAAAACTGGAACGCTCTTACCTGAAAATGATAAGAGCGTTACATACTCACAGCTGTACGTATGGGATCCTAAGGCTGCATTATCGAAACGGTGTGAGCTAAACCCAAGGTTAAATAGTGCGGTGCTTTCTACCATACAAAAGGTTTTGTCCGTCAATAATGCCTTTGTTCAGAAATACATCCAAGCCTCTGAATTACTAAGAATTAATGAGTCGAGAGGTGATGATGTTCATTTTTCCCTCCAATACAGTAAAGAATCGGATAAGAGGCGCCACAACCTTCCTACAGCAGATAAGATAGCCGTTATACTTCCTGAAAACGGTCAAACCATCAATTCCGGGGCGCATAACATTGTACTTCATCTGAAAGGAAGTCGTGCTCTACAGAGAATTAACGAGTGTCATCCAGCGTATTTGCCTCTACATTATGTTCTTTTGTTTCCGTATGGTGAATTAGGATGGGAACCTGGGATGATACATTGGGATGTAGACCTAGATAAGGCTACATATACACGGCTCACGCAGATGGAGTATTATAGTTACAAACTGTTTCAGAGACAAAATGAGTATTCAACGATATTAAGAGCGGGCATGCTCTTTCAAGAATTTATAGTGGATGCTTGGGCGTCGACCGAGCAGAATCGTCTTAGATGGATTCGGAAAAATCAAAAAAAATTGCGAGCTAACAACTACAAGGGAATTACTGATCTTGGGGTTTCTGGTAAGAAAGGAGGAGAAGTTGGTCAACCTGTCATACTCCCATCCACATTCATAGGTGGTCCTCGGAACATGAACATGTAGGAAATATATCAAGATTCAATGGCCATCACCAGGTACAACCAACACCTAATATAACTACTCTTTGTTTCTATTTTGATCCTTTTGTTTGACTTGATAGACTGCATATAATTAAGTTGCACTTTCTAATTTCTCTCTTTTGGGATATTATTTGGCACCAAATGAAACTGAAAAGTAGTGTTTGAATATGATGTTTTTTTTGTATTTCTTTGCTCCTTTTTTCCTTTTTTTTTGTTTATTGGAGGTTAGTGTTTATAAATTTGAATTTGAGTCATGTTTATAGTTTAATTAGTGCAAGTAGATGTTCTTTATTTAAGGCACGATTAGACCAACAACAAAAGATCAAATACCGTTCGTAAAACTTTTTACCTTTTCATATTTATGTTGAATTTATGTATGATGAAAGGTTTAGGATGGATATGGTGTTAGCTCACTCATGTGACAGAGAATGGAGATTCCTAATGGTGTTGAAATTGTTCACAGACTAGAATTATCCTAATCGAAGTTCTGCATATTGTTTCGAACATCAGAAATCTATTCTGTTTTTTCTTATTTAAGTGTGTAAAGCTTAATACTTACTACTTTTATACTATTTGTTGTGTTGCTTTGTGGGTATTGAACTTGATTATTGTGTTGGAGGATTTACTTTGTTTATTGGTTTTTGCTAAGGTATAACCACCATCCCGATATATTTCTCACCATGAGGGCAAATCCACGCTGGGAAGAAATTACAAGTGTTTTGTTTGAAAACCAACAACCACATGATAGGCCTGATTTGTTGGCAAGGGTATTTGAGCTGAAACGTAAGGCGCTAATAAAGGAAATAGAAGAGAAGAAAGTGTTTGGCAGGGTGGTTGGATATGTCTACACGATAGAGTTTCAGAAGAGAGGGTTGCCGCATATGCACATGTTTATTTTTCTGGACAAGGAAGATAAGATACACACCCCGGAGCAAGTGGATAAAATAGTATGTGCTGAGTTCCCAGATGACAAGCAAGATCCAGAACTTTTCCAAACAATACAGGTATAACCACCATCCCTATATATTTCTCACCATGACAGCAAATCCACGCTGGGAAGAAATTACAAGTACTTTGTTTGAAAACCAACAACCACACGATAGGCCTGATTTGGTGGCAAGGGAATTTGAGCTGAAACGTAAGGCGCTAATAAAGGAAATAGAAGAGAAGAAAGTGTTTGGCAGGGTGGTTGGATATGTCTACACGATAGAGTTTCATAAGAGAGGGTTGTCGCATATGCACATGTTGATTTTTCTGGACAAGGAAGATAAGATACACACCCCGGAGCAAGTGGATAAAATAGTATGTGCTGAGTTCCCAGATGACAAGCAAGATCCAGAACTTTCCCAAACAATACAGAGATACATGGTGCATGAACCGTGTGGTGCTAGGAAACCAAGTGCATTTTGCATGGAGAATGGAAGGTGCACCAAGAACTATCCAAAACAATATGCAGAATCAACTTTAATTTGTGACAATGGGTATCCAATCTACCGCCGACGTTAGGATCATCGTGTTTTCAAGTATCGGAACCAGGCGTGGACTAATATAGATATGTTCCCTTACAATCCACACCTTAGCAGGATGTTTGATTGCCATATCAATGTCGAGGATCCAGTGTCTTAGCCGTAAAGTACATACACAAGTACATTTACAAGGGACATGACTTGACGACTATAGTTGCTTCTGCTGGTTCCAACGAGATACTTCAGTATTTGAATGCAAGGTACATAGGAGCGTCCGAGGCAGCTTGGCGTTTGCTTGGAAACCGTCTACATAAAGAGAAGCCCAAATTGCAGCGGCTTGCAATCCATCTTCCAGGAAAGCAACGAGTTGTATACGATCCAGAGGATCCATTGGAGGTGATACAAGATAAGGGATAAAATGTTGTAACCACCTTGATGGGGTACTTCGACTACTACAGGTATGATATTCCCTAACTACCCCTCTCTGTTTTCAAGTAAATTTCGCGTTCGTAGTTACTGTGATTCTTTCAACACTATCTCTTCCTGAGTTTCAATAGTCAGAATCCAATGCGTTTTTTTGAATCATCATGCTTCTGAATATGTTCATATCACTCTGTCAGATATCACTCTGTCAGATGATAAGGTATGGACTCCTCGAAAGCAAGGCTATGCTATCGGGAGAATGTATTTTGCCCCCCCTCCCCCCCAACATCGGTAAACTACATTACCTAAGGTTATTACTCACAGTCAAAGTCGGGGTAAGGTCGTTCTGTCTCTTGAGAACTACGATAAAAGATGGTGTTTGATGGGCGCCTAATATTGCATACATTCTTATCATGTTGTACGTGTTTATGCCATTTTATTGCGCTAATTGCTTGTATTTTCGCCAAATTATGTATTTTGTAGTTCTTGTTCGTGCAAGTAAAATGTGTGGCAATTGTCCTGACTTTTGTTTTGTAATGCTAGGGGAATGAAAAGAATGGTCTGAGCATGTGCTATGAAGGAAGTGGAGCCACAATGCCCTGTCAAGCTAGATACCAAGTCGATGTTAGGCAAAGGCGTGTAGTGGAAAAGGCAGCCAGGGTGTCAGCAGACTTATGAAGCTAATGGATCTACTAGTGGATGAGAAGCTCAAGAAGAATTATCTGAGCATGAAATGAAGTAATGGTCCATAATCCAAGTGATATCCATGTTGGAGCTAAAGAAAATAAGCCTAGCCCAAGTTTCATTCTCATACACCCAAACAGACCCTTAATCCATCCTTCATTTCACTTTATTTTACTCTCCCGAAAACCCCCCGTCAATTATCAACCCTAACTTTTCCATTCTCATCGACAACAAACTTCATGTCAAATCTATCAAACCCATACTTTTATCACCACTTTTACCCTTTCGAGACTAGTTGCTTATATTTTCTATTATCATTTCTGTCATAACCCCCCTAGGATTTGACTCATACAAATAGGACAAGCTAGGGATTTAATTTTGTTACTATTTGCAATCATCATCAACAGAAGCGCGCAATCGACATAAATAGTAGTTGTGATGATTAAGCAAATGGCAGTTAGGTATGAGTTCAAAGAGCGACAACATCAGTCATATGGATGAAGATAAGTGCAGTGGCGGTGCATGAATGAAGACTATTACATAGTGGTGAGTTTCGAGAAACAAAATCCCTAAATTTTATATTGTATTTGTTGGTTGTGCGGATGAGAATTTGGGGAGAAATTTATGTATAAATAGGGTTGTCATATATGTAATGGGGTATGCAGTGAGTGTGGTTTAAAATAATCTTAAGTAACTTCATTTGTGCTTAGTGTTCTTGAGAAATCAGTTTGAAAGACAATAAAGTTCAATTTCATCAATGGGATTATCTATATTTGAATTCTATTTGTCTCTTGTTCTCAATATGTTCTAAATTCTTAGCTAGGGCATAGATGAAGCCCTTAACTTACTACTAGGTGATTCATGTTTTCGTTATTGTTCTTGTTGTGCTTTACTGAGTTAAGAGATGTTTAACTTTTGAGCTGCAATGTACTACTTTCACCTAGTATATCATGTATCCTAGGTTGTTAGAACACCTGTATATTGTCGCATCAACTTATGTTTAATTGATATCTTTAATCTTTGATTAGTTGTGATGTAAGAAGACATCTAATACTAGGGATTAATGCTTTAGGTGACGTTAACTATCCATCTGTGAAACCCCTTTGGAAAGGCGAAGACTCGTATCTTCACCGCTGATCCGTTATAAGGGAAAAGAACAATTTCTATTGCTGAATTTTTAGTAGAGGTTAAGTGGTGGACTCAACTGCCCTAGTGCCTCTCAATTGATTTTTGGGTTCGAGACACATATACATGTCTTTAGTGCTTCCACTCATATAAGAGTCTCAAATTAAAAATATGAGTTACTTTAATTTTGATTTTTCAACTACTCATACAAGTGTCTTAAAAAAAAAATTTAGAAGTGTCTTAAATATTTATAACTTATTTTTACATATATCAATTTATCATTTAATTCTATTATATTACCCTTCAAAACACCAAAATTCCCTCTCTTCCAATTTTCTATAATTTCTCTCAAATTATTTCCCTCACAAATTCCCACCCGTATCATTGTGTCACACCAAATTATTTTGAAATTTAATTAACATGATAAGCTTTGGTTCCCTCCATTTATTTTGGGTTCCCCCCATTTATTTGGGTTGTCCAAAATTTAGACAATATATTAAATTCATATTTTTTTGTCTTTAATTTTAGACACTAATGTTAATTTTCTTTTGATAAAAATCTAACTCTCCAGATTCTTTCTTTTCTCTTTCTTTCTTTCTCTTTCTTTCTTCTCTTCACTTCGTCTCAAAGAGTTAAAACCGTAAGAGAAAAATCGAGTGAGAGAAACCAAGAAAAAAACCCCTCTTTACAATATATAAAAGATAGATTCATACCTAAATCGATTGAAAATCCCTTTTGTAGATGAATATGCATGTTAGAACTCAGATTTATTCCTCTTCTTCTGATTCCAAACCCTAAATTGAACAAAACTTGTTTCAAGCATGTTACCGGAAATAAATACCCGTTTTTACTGAGCTTGAATAATCTAATTTCAGGTATGAGACCCATTTTACAAATTTGTATATTCTGATTTTCTAAACCCTAGAAATTGATTTTTAATTTTTAATTTTGAAACTGCAGAAAAAGATTGAGGTACAGACACCTAGAAGATTCGGGTATAAAACCCTAACCTTATTGATTGTTTTGAGTTTGATGTAAGCTTAATCTGTGAGCAATATAGTTCGTATGATATGCTTCTCTCTAGATTTTACAATTTCTGTGCTTGTTTAGTTGATTTCATAGAGTTTTGAATCATGGGTATTCTTATAATTTCAATTTTTTGAAGTGAGATTTTTAGTTTTGGTCATGTCTCTGAAGGGTTTAGATATTTAATTTTTGATTTTAACCTTTTAATCAACTGAAAATGGTAGTATTTGTTTTGATATTTTCTTGTTTGTATTGTCATGGAAGATTTTGAGTCTTGTATTTTGTTTGTGAGCTGAGAGAGGGGTTAATATATTAAGTTTCAACTTAATATTGTTGTCTTTTCAATGTAGATTGAGTGTTAAAATAATTTTGAAACTGAAAACTTGTGTTTCTGCTTTAGTTGTCCATGGAAGGTGATATGTGTATTTTGTTGTAACCACTAATGTCCTTTTATCATGTGTAAGTTATTTTTCTTTCAGTGTTGTGAAATATGGTGGTTATACATATAGTTTGCCCACCCTCAGCGGTATCCTTTTAGCTAGTGGTACTGAAAGAATTATTTTATTTTAAGCCATGTATGCTTTCGTTCGTGGCTACCTATACACATGTTCTTATTTCTTGCTTTGATTTACTTTTCAAGTTGATTGCTTTCATGCACTGCGGAGGATCGAGCCTTTTCAAGCAAGGACTTTCTTCGTTTATAAGCATCCACTTGAAATGTTCTTTCTGCGTACGTCTTGGTCCCTCTCGTCCTAACGGTTTGATGACATAATTATCATACAATTACATCCCTGCTTCTTTCTCGAAAACCAACCAAATTATTCCCCTGCTTGCTGGTGTAGTTTAATAACAATTACCAACATACTTATGCGATCATGCAAAAGTTCAGAATTTCTGTTGTCAAGTCATGGAGTGTTATCATCCGCTCTTTTCTAGGTGAGAATAATCACATGTGATCCTCATTATCCCTCCGAGTTGTTCATCCTTACATATTATGAAATATTCAGTTTTCATGTTTCTTATCCACTTACTTCGTTCGTTCAGGGTTTACTACCTGAAGCATGCATTCACGATGAAGTGTTACTCTCAGCTTTCCTCAATCAGTTATCAACAGTCTCGCCTGGTCTATTACCAAATTTTTCCGTTTTCGTTCGTGAGATACAAGAAAAATACAGGTCCATACTGAATTTCTATATCTTTCATGACATGGGATCATGATTTTCAACCTAGATAATGGCCTATACTGAGAAGAGTTATAGTAGGCCCCAGTTTTGCAGGTTACCATGTAGTTATCAGTGCAATTGCTAATATGAGCATGAGTCATGACAGTTTTGTCACTCTTTTCTTGCTTGATCTTATCTTGAATCCATAAATTTTGTAGCTCATATACACAATGTTCGCTGCAGGTGGTTGAGTTGCAGCAAAGAAAATATGGAGAGTAAAAAAAAAGACTTGCTTTATTTACGTGCATTCTGGATTTTATCTATATGTTGAGCACCTGTAATTTTCAACTCGTCCTTAGGATTTCAACTCAGATGCGGTGTTTGTCTTCAACCAGTTCAACCTCGCTTTCTCAAGATTCAGTACATGCGCTATTTGCAGCGGGTTCATCTAGAACTCTACATACCTGTCGAGGAACAAGATTTTTTGTTAGAGATGAAAGTGTGAGCATGGATTTACTTTTTACTCTTCCTTTGGGTAAGTAACAGATCTCCCATGGTGTCATCATATATTTTATAGTATAAGTGTAAGATTCCCTGATTGCCTAGGAAAAATATTGGGGGTTAAGTAATGTTAGTTGAATTGATATTTTAAAGCAGCAGGTTAGGTTGGTGGGACTGTGGGAATATATCTCTAAATCTTGTGATTGCATTTCCTCCACCTGATTAAACCCGTAGACTCAGATAGTTCTCCCACATGATAGTGACTCATTATGTTGTCTAGTGACACAAATGACAGGCTTTTTTATTTGGCTATTTACATGATTACTATGTTGTTTTTGGAGTATCTGAAAGTGCCAACAAGGCAGATATAAAGAGACACTATTTTAGTACATTTGTGCTTAGAGATGCTAAAATATCTCCCTTAGATTCTCATTTATGAACACTTACTACACCGGGTTCTAAATATAGGTGCATACTTTTTTTAAAGTAGAGTAATAGAGGTGGTTCCGTTTATTGTTTCATTTTTAAGTCTGCATTTTAATTTTTAGGGATAATTGGAGTTTAGCACTCAAGTTTTGACCAACGCTAGGCTTTGGTCTAAAATTTGTCCAACGTTAGGGTGGACTGGACGTTCACTGTTATTGACTAGGTTAACTATTAATTTATGTATAAAAATTATTAAGTAAATTAAAAACAAAAAATATAAATAAATTAAAATTCGACTTTACTAATATAACCTTCTACCTAAGAAGGAATAGCGTCTTTCTCTTCCTTCTTCCTTCTCACCACGAGCAACACCATCACTTTCCATATTCTTTTACCTACCACTGTAACACCACTCCACCATAATCACAACCACCAGTTGGAACAAACCACAATTTTTCATACCACTGTAATACCACTCCACCATAATCACAACCACCATTTCGAACAAACCACAATTGGGGTTTTAATTCAGTGAAATTCGGGTTTCAATTTAATGATATTTGGATTTCAAATTAAATCATTAAATTGGGGTTTGGTTTTTTCGAAATATAGGGTTTTGGTTGATTCAATAATTGGGGTTTCCATCTAATGAAATTGGGAGTTTGTTTGGTTCAGAAATTGAAGTCTCCAATTCGTGAAATTATGGGTTTGATTTAATTGGTAAATTTGGGTTTTCTGTAAAGCTGTTGTTATTAGATGTGGTGTTGCTGTAATTTTTCACTGAAGGTTAAAGTTTGGCAAAGATGATGGTTGTAAACCGAGATCTGATGGGTGTTGTTGGTGTTTTCTCGATGGGGATTGTTGCCATTGTTTGTGGTGGTGAGCACTGATGGTGTTTTGATTTGATATGATAGCAGAGAAGGAGCAGTTGTAGATGATTTGTTGGACAAGACGAGAAATTGAGATAGATATTAGGGTTTCTGAACTTTTTTGGAAGAATTAAAGGGAGTGATTCATGATGAGATACAAGAAACTGATGGTGGAATCGAGATGAGTTTTAACTGAATTTGATGGGGATAATTTTTGTTGTTACACGGGCAGTTTAAGATTGAGTTGTTGGTATAGTGAAGATGGAGGAATTGGTCGGTGTTGCAGTTGCAGAAGAAGAAGATTGAGGTGATAATGGAGTCGGAGGAAAAAATGTTAGAATTAGGTTTAATTGGTCTGCATACATCGGATCCGTAAATTTTCTTTTTGTTTTTTAACCGTTGGATCTTAGATCCGGGGATAAACTTGTAATCTCAGTATTTTTACAGTATTTTATTTTACCAAATTAATTAAAATCATGTCATAGACGGTCAATTATAGTCAACATCCAGTTCAGGTACCAAAGCCTAACGTTGGAAAAATGTTAGACCAAAGCCTAGTGTTGGTCTAAAATTGAGTATCAAACTCCAATTATCCCTAATTTTTATGCTTATTCAGATTAGATAAGATAGCAAAACTGGTTTGGTTGTAGATGCTTGAGCCAGAGCTTATCAAACTTTTATTTTGATCAAGCAAGGGTTTAGTTGGCTTAGTAAACCCACATAAGGGAACATCCCAAGTGATTTGGTTACTTAATATTATTTTTTCAACTTTGAAATTTGTCGATTATTGTGAACTTCATATAAGTATTGAGCTACAGTCACATGTCTTATCGCAGAATTTCAATACATCGAGTATTTATATCAACAAAAATCAATGAATACTAACTTCTAAGCTAATATTTCCAAGCCAGTGCACTTCTCCAAAAAGATCTCGATAATGCTAAAGCAAGCATAGAGGTCCTTATTACTGATAATTCTTAAAGGACCAGGTGATGATAACAAAGGTATATCCGTGACTTCCAACTCTCTCTTATCATATTTTATTTGAACTCTTTCGCTAATCATTAGATGTTGTTGTGCCAGATCACCATCACTTTGTTGTACAACTGGATGTTTACCAGCGCAGGATTAAACAGGTTACTGCTATTGCTATCAGAGACTCGCGAAGTTTTCTAACGCTTAACCTTCGTGTAGTTACCCTAGTCAGAGATCTGGTATAATTGCACACCAAGAACTTTTTACACTTAAAATTTATTTTTCTATTGTAATCAAAGTTGTCTTGTGTAAATGGAAGGAACTACATATGGGAGTTTAGAGGACACCAAAGTCAGACTCAACAAGATTTCCGTCTTAAGTATCATTGTTGGTCTTTCGGTTAGTCCACCCTCTTATTCTCCCTAGTGAAATTCGATTTCATATTCTATGAAGCATTATATTGAGCAAGGTTAGACTTTATATCATGGAAAAAAATAGAAAATCAGCCGAGTTTTATATTAAGGAAAAAAAATAGCAAAAGTTGAATCTGTCTTTAATTTTACTAGATTTATTTCCATTTGAGGTATGTAGGGTTTCTGATATTCTTTATGATGATGCTCAAACTTGCTTGTGTCTTCATTTGCTTGTTTGAACTGCAGTGGAGGCCAAAGAAAAAGATCAAGTAGATGCAATCCTAAAAATTTTGGTGGGTGCAGAGCCGGAGAATTTGTTTTCTAGCATTTTAATTGGTACTTTTACTTCCAAACAATTAAAATTTTGTGTTTTACTCAAGAATATCATATTTGAAATTTGTGTAACAGGTCTAGTTTTAGTATCTGTTACTGGTAATCACATATCGAATCATGTTTTTCAAGCCAAGTAAAATTCTTGAAATCCACTATTCATTTATGATGTTCTTGATAAGGATCATTTTGATCTGATTTGGAAATTTCTTTGTTTGTAGGTGCAAAAGCTAAGCCTTTGAAGCAACCCAAGGCACAACATAAAGAATATGATGAGGTATGACTATATACTTTCTTATCTTGAAGTTAGTACAATAATTGTTTTAGAAGCTTGACCATTCTGTTACCACTTACCATTAAGCAACCCATCCACATATGACTTATCCATTCAATGTGCTTCAACCTATGAAATTTGAGATATTTGAACCTGAATTTGGATTTTAACATACATATTTCACATCATTGGGGTATTGATTTCCCGTATGTTTCCACAACTGTTAATCCACTTTCAGAACTGAAAACTGTCTTTTGACCTTTTTACTTTACATATAGCACCAGGTCTCTAACATTTTTCGTTATTTCTATTGTCTCTCTCTTTGCAGACTGACTTGGCAAATCTTCAGAAGAAGAAAAGGGAAACTTTATGTTAGGTGGTGCTGGACTAAAGAGAAGTGGAAAGAACAGAACAAGATGCTCCATAAAGGTATGTCTGGAAATCGTGCCCACTTGATCTTGTCCTGTTTTTTGTTCTGGTTCTTTGGTATGTAAACTGACTCCTAGAGATGGTTCATTTACTTCAGGTGGCATTATAAGGAAATCAAGATGACAGAGTTGGATAAGTCTTGTAGAAAATGGGTGAAGTCAGGTGACATTGATTGAACAAGAAACCCAAAATATGCTCAACTTTGATCCCAAATTGTAAAGACAGACCTGTCATCCATAGTTTATTTTGTTAAAATTCAGTCATCTTACATCTGTAGTAGTATTGATTGATTGTATGGATGGATACATGTTATAATAGAATTGATTGAATAATGGTTTCATATTTGATTGGGAATGGAGTGGCTAGATACCTATAATCTGGTGTAGGAAATCAAATGTGCAGGTGCAGGGAATTGTGAATATAATTTTTTTTTAAGTATGATTTTTATTTGAGACAAATATAAGTGTCTCTCAATTAATTTTTGCGTCGCTTTAAATGACCAGAAATAAACCGTCGGTAAACATTTATGCGACGCATTCGAAAGTCTCAAACATTAATTAAGCGATCTTTATAAGCGTCTCTATATCAGTCTCAAAACATTCCCTACGCCAAAATTGAGACACTAATATGTGTCTCAAAAAATAATGACAACACATATGTATGTCTCAAAACCGTCAATTTGGTGTAGTGTTATAGGTGGTCCTCGGAACATGAACATGTATGAAATATATCAAGATTCAATGGCCATCACCAGGTACAACCAACACCCTAATATAACTACTCTTTGTTTCTATTTTGATCCTTTTGTTTGACTTGATAGACTGCATATAATTAAGTTGCACTTTCTAATTTCTCTCTTTTGGGATATTATTCGGCACCAAATGAAACTGAAAAGTAGTGTTTGAATATGCTGTTTTTCTGTATTTTTTTGCTCCTTTTTCCCTTTTTTTTGTTGGAGGTTAGTGTTTATAAATTTGAATTTGAATCATGTTTATAGTTTAATTAGTGCAAGTAGATGTTCTTTATTTAAGGCTCGATTAGACCAACAACAAAAGATCAAATACCGCTCGTAAAACATTTTACCTTTTCATATTTATGCTGAATTTATGTATGATGAAAGGTTTAGGATGGATATGGTGTTAGGTCACTCATGTGACAGAGAACGGAGATTCCTAATGGTGCTGGAATTGTTCACAGACTAGAATTATCCTAATCAAAATTTTGCATATTGTTTTGAACATCAAAAATCTATTCTGTTTTTTGTTTTTTAAGTGTGTAGAGCTTAATACTTACTACTTTTATACTATTTGTTGTGTTGCTTTGTGGGTATTGAACTTGATTATTGCGTTGGAGGATTTACTTTGTTTATTGGTTTTTTGCTAAGGTATAACCACCATCCCGATATATTTCTCACCATGACGGAAAATCCACGCTGGGAAGAAATTACAAGTGCTTTGTTTGAAAACCAACAACCACACGAGGCCTGATTTGGTGGCAAGGGTATTTGAGCTGAAACGTAAGGCGCTAATAAAGGAAATAGAAGAGAAGAAAGTGTTTGGCAGGGTGGTTGGGTATGTCTACACGATAGAGTTTCAGAAGAGAGGGTTTCCGCATATGCACATGTTCATTTTTCTGGACAAGGAAGATAAGATACACACCCCGGAGCAAGTGGATAAAATAGTATTTGCTGAGTTCCCAGATGACAAGCAAGATCCAGAACTTTTCCAAACAATACAGGTATAACCACCATCCCGATATATTTCTCACCATGACGGCAAATCCACGCTGGGAAGAAATTACAAGTACTTTGTTTGAAAACCAACAACCACACGATAGGCCTGATTTGGTGGCAAGGGAATTTGAGCTGAAAAGTAAGGCGCTAATAAAGGAAATAGAAGAGAAGAAAATGTTTGGCAGGGTGGTTGGATATGTCTACACGATAGAGTTTCATAAGAGAGGGTTGTCGCATATGCACATGTTGATTTTTCTGGACAAGGAAGATAAGATACACACCCCGGAGCAAGTGGATAAAATAGTATGTGCTGAGTTCCCAGATGACAAGCAAGATCCAGAACTTTCCCAAACAATACAGAGATACATGGTGCATGAACCGTGTGGTGCTAGGAAACCAAGTGCATTTTGCATGGAGAATGGAAGGTGCACCAAGAACTATCCAAAACAATATGCAGAATCAACTTTAATTTGTGACAATGGGTATCCAATCTACCGCCGACGTTAGGATCATCGTGTTTTCAAGTATCGGAACCAGGCGTGGACTAATATAGATATGTTCCCTTACAATCCACACCTTAGCAGGATGTTTGATTGCCATATCAATGTCGAGGATCCAGTGTCTTAGCCGTAAAGTACATACACAAGTACATTTACAAGGGACATGACTTGACGACCATAGTTGCTTCTGCTGGTTCCATTGAGATACTTCGGTATTTGAATGCAAGGTACATAGGAGCGTCCGAGGAAGCTTGGCGTTTTCTTGGAAACCGTCTACATAAAGAGAATCCCAAAGTGCAGCGGCTTGCAATCCATCTTCCAGGAAAGCAACGAGTTGTATACGATACAGAGGATCCAGTGGAGGTGATACAAGATAAGGCAGAAAATGTTGTAACCACCTTGATGGGGTACTTTGACTACTACAGGTATGATATTCCCTAACTACCCCTCTCTGTTTTCAATTCAATTTCGCGTTCGTAGTTACTGTGATTCTTTCAGCACCATCTCTTCCTGAGTTTCAATAGTCAGAATGCAATGCGTTTCTTTGAATCATCGTGCTTCTGAATATGTTCATATCACTCCGTCAGATGATAAGGTATGGACTCCTCGAAAGCAAGGCTATGCTATCGGGAGAATGTATTTTACCCCCCCAAACAGCGGTGAACTACATTACCTAAAGTTATTACTCACAGTCAAAGTCGGGGTAAGGTCGTTTTGTCACTTGAGAACTACGATAAAAGATGGTGTTTGATGGGCACCTAATATTGCATACATTCTTATCATGTTGTAGGTGTTTATGCCATTTTGTTGCGCTAATTTCTTGTATTTATGCCAAATTATGTATTTTGTAGTTCTTGTTCGTTGCAAGTAAAATGTGTGGCAATTGTCCTGACGTTTATTTTGTAATTCTAGGGGAATGAAAAGAATGGTCCGAGCATGTGCTATGAAGGAAGTGGAGCCACAATTCCCTGTCAAGCTAGATACCAAGTCGATGTTAGGCAGACGTGTGTAGTGGAGAAGGCAGCCAGGGTGCCAGCAGACTTGTGAAGCTAATGGATCTACCAGTGGATGATAAGCTCAAGAAGAATTATCTGAGCATGAAATGAAGTAATGTGCCATAATCCAAGTGATACCCATGTTGGGAGCTAAAGAAAAGAAGCCTAGCCCAAGTTTCATTCTCATACACCCAAACAGACCCCTAATCCATCATTCATTTCACTTTCTCCTACTCTCCCGACAACCCCCAGTCAATTATCAACCCTAAGTCTGCCAATCTCATCGACAACAAGCTTCATGTCAAATCTATCAAACCCATACTTCTATCACAACTTTTACCCTGTCAAGACTAGATGCTTATCTTTTCTATTATCATTTCAGTCATAACCCCCCTAGGCTTTGACTCATACAAATAGGACAAGCTAGGGATTTGATTTTGTTACTATTTGCAATCATCATCAACAGCAGCGCGCAATCGACATAAATAGGGTAGCTGTGATGATTAAGCAAATGGCAGTTAGGTCTGAGTTCAAAGAGCTACAACATCAGTCAAATGGATGAATATAAGTGCAGTGGCGGTGCATGAATGAAGACTATTACATAGTGGTGAGTTTCGAGAAACAAAATCCCTAAATTTTATATTGTATTTGTTGGTTGTGTGGATGAGATTTTGGGGAGAAATTTATGTATAAATAGGGTTGTCATATATGTAATGGGGTATGCAGTGAGTGTGGTTTAAAATACTCTTAAGTAACTTCATTTTTGCTTAGTGTTCTTGAGAAATCAGTTTGAAAGACAATAGAGTTCAATTTCATCAATGGGATTATCCATATTTGAATTTTATTTGTCTCTTGTTCTCAATATGTTCTAAATTCTTAGCTAGGGCATAGATGAAGCCTTTAACTTACTACTAGGTGATTCATGTTTTCGTTATTGTTCTTGTTTTGCTTTACTGAGTTAAGAGATGTTTAACTTTTGAGATGCAATGTACTACTTTCACCTAGTATATCATGTATCCTAGGTTGTTAGAACACCTGTATATTGTCACATCAACTTATGTTTAATTGATATCTTTAATCTTTGATTAGTTGTGCTGTAAGAAGACATCTAATACTAAGGATTAATGCTTTAGTTGACGTTAAACTATCCATCTGTGAAACCTCTTTGGAAAGGCGAAAGACTCGTATCTTCACCGCTGATCCGTTATAAAGGAAAAGAACAATTTCTGTTGCTGAATTTCTAGTAGAGGTTAAGTGGTGGACTCAACTGCCCTAGTGCCTCTTAGTTGATTGTTTTCATCTCTACTTGCGTCCATATTTCCATTTCACTTTTCTACTTTGATCCTTGCCAACATCCAGTCGTTTCGACAAACCTTGTGATTTGAATTAGTAAAGCAAGACTTTGAATTCAATTTCGCACTGCCCTAGTCTCTGTGGGTTCGACCCGTATTTGGCATGTTTACATTGTTGACACTGTGCGCTTGCGGTTTAGTATAATTTTACGCTAAATTTCTAGTCCTACCAAGTTTTTGGCGCCGCTGCCGGGGAATCGGTAGCGGTGTGTTTGAATTTTCTGTTGTACTTTCACTGATTCTTAGTTTAATGTGTGTATATATGTGTCTAGATTATTTAGTTCCTACTGCTTTAGTGTAACTCAATTGAGTCAATCCATCTGTAGTGTAACTCTGTAGCTCGTTTGAAGTACCCTAGCATGATTTAGTTATTGTTGTAATCTTTTCATATCCTGTAACATACTGTGTTAATCTCTGAGTAGTATTAGTTGTTCTCTGCACTACTTTAGCATAACTTTGATTTTAGGTTAGAAAATCTGTAGCTGTAGTTTTGCTGTGTGGTAGTAGATGTAATCTCTAAACTTCAAACCACACTCATCTGTTTAGTCTTCCATTCTCAGAGCCCTGTGTCTTATACTGTAGTTTAATTAGTTAGTTGTTCTCATAATCTACATCTCAATACTCATTTTAGCTGTAGGATTTGTAGTTTAGTTTGTGTATTCGTAGATTTCTGTTATTTTAGCTTTTTTCAAATTAGTATATATTACAATTTGTAGTTGTTCATTAGTTAGCATCTGACCATATAGGATTCTGTAAATCTTTTTGAATTGTTTTAGCTCCTTATTGTAATCTTATTAGTATATGTTATCTTACTCAGTATTAGGTTTAGTCACAATCATTGAGTTTCAGTTACTTGAATTTAATCTTGAAACTGCAAAGCCTGAGTTGTCCATATCTCAGTTGCATTGTCGTACCATTCTGAGATTGCTGAAATTTTCCACTGTGGCAGCTAATTCCTGAGTAGTGTTTGTTGCTACTCCTTATTGTGTCCTCGTTGAGGATTGTAGTTTCTGTGAAAAGTTCTTTCTTGGTACTGTGTTAGCCTAACTCAGAAAATATGTAATTTAGATCCACATTTGCATCTTAGGTTTGTAATCTTAGCTGTGATTTTGTAGCATCAGTGTCTTGTATCATTCCATTCCTGCAAGACAAATCCAGTGAGTCAGTTCAGCTGTATCTAGTGCTTTTTGTGTTTAAATTAAATATTCGTCTAATTTTCAGTTGTTTTTAACTTTCTCATCCTGTAAGATATTACCCCCTGTAGTTTTTATCATTAGCATCTTAGCTCGTTTTGTAGCATCTCTTTTACTGTTTCAGCAGTTGTGAATATTCTAGTGTAACTTGTTCTCGTTTTAGCTGTAGTTTTAGTTTTTCAGTTCTCTGCATTGTAATCCTGTGAGTTTCCTTGGCATATTTTGTTAGTTTCCCTTTGTTTTCTTTCTCAGTTCATTGGTTTGTACATGATTTTGCTTATTAGTTTACCATAATCCTGTAACTTAGATAGTAAATCTGGTAGTTTGTGCATCAGTGTGCATCTAGTCATAATACCATTCCAATCTGTAGCTGCATCTAGTTAAGATTTCTTTCAGTTTTGTTTGCCACGATCACCAGCTTCACTATCTCGTTGTATAACTCAGTTCTATTTCAAGCTTTTTGTTATCGTCATCTGTAGTTGTTGCTGTAACTTGAAATTTCATTCATAGTTCAGGTTGTAAATTTCATTCATTGCATCATTGTCATATAGCGTACTTAGATTGAGTTATTTGCATCTGTATCTAGTGGTGTCTTATAGCTTTTATAACATTGTTATTGAAGCCTTGGTCTTGATAGTATAACTTAGCTGTTCAAATTTGCATCTTAGCCCTGTACTGTTAGCTGTGCACCAATCTATGTTTCAGTATTTTTTAGATTTCTTAGTTTATAGTATAATACCATCAGTAGATCATTATTTTCCAGCTATTTGAACATAACTAAGCACTAATTCATCTGTGATGTAACCTGCATTATGTGGTTAGATGCATCTCATAATATTCTGCATCTGTAACTTTCTGTAGGAGAACTTAGATTTCGAAGTCTTCTTTCTTGTAATCTGTGTCATCAGTCCCTGCATCCCTGTATTTCATTTTGCCGAATCACTTTTCTGAAAGTTTCAGTATTAGTATTTTTGTATTCTTGCTTCAATTGTTCAAATCTGGGAACTGAAGGTTTTTGTTGAGCAAGCAGGTGCTTGAAATCTCTGCCACGCAAATCAAAGGCTATGAGAAAAAGAGCGAAACAACCTGTACTTGTTGGTTGTGCCTAAACCCGGTCTTATACCGGCGATATCGTTCTCTAAACTTTAATATTCTTGTCTTGAACGACACACCATCTTGCATGAAAACTGAACTAGTTGCTAAGCATTGTTAAACCCCTGCCACATATAACATCTTTGTGTATGATCCTGTGACATTTGGGTAACTTGCTTGCTAGCTGAACTGTTATTTCACTGTGCTTATCTCTGCGAAATACTGTGTCTTTGTCTATACATCCGCAACCTGATATCATTTGCATAAAACCTGAGTTTTTGACTTGTGTATGTGTTATTTGAATGGGTGTTATAACATGTTAAATGGTATGTCCGTTAGGCTATGATTGTGACTTTTTGAGACCTGACCAATCGTCTAGTTAGAATTCAGCGAGTAGTTGAAATTCCTGTGTCTGTCGAAGAAAGACCTGACCAACCTGAGACAATGGGTGATGAGGTAATCCCACCCCGCAGTCTCAAGGACTACATGTACCCCACGAGGACAAGCCAGCCCACTTGTATTGTTCTACCAGAAACTGCTGGTCATTTTGAGTTAAAGGCGAGCACGATACATATGCTAGATCCTTGTGTTTCGAGGGGTTGATGGTGAAAACCCTTACCACCACGTGAGAGATTTTGAGGAAATCTGTGGGACTCTGAGATTCAATCAGTTGACAGAAGACTCCCTGAAATTGCGTTTATTTTCTTTTTTTTTTTTAAAGGAAAAAGCCAAATCTTGGCTATATGCTTTGCAGCCTCAGTCCATTAGAAGTTGGGATGAACTTACGAAAGAATTTTTCAAAAAGTTCTTCCCAAATCACAAAACAGCCACCATTCTTCAGGATATCAATAGTTTTGTTCAACTAGATGGTGAGACATTGTCCAAGTATCTAGAAAGGTGATTTGTTACTGCAATGTCCTCACCATGGTTTCGAACAGTGGAGACTATCAACAATTATATATGAAGGGTTGGATTTTTCCACTCGATCCATGGTTGAAGCAATGTGCAATGGTGAGTTCACAGATAAAAGTGCCGACGAGTCATGGACCTTTTTACATGAAGTTGCCAAGAAAACTCAGCAATAGGAGTCTGTTAGAGAACCTAGGAAGTCGACCAACAGGGTTAGTGTTCATAAGATGTAGTCTGAGTTTGAGGGTAATGCTAAAATAACATCATTGGCTAGGAGAGTTGAGGCTTTAAAACTGGAGAAAATATAAAATCTTCTGCTTCTACTTCTTGTAACCAAGTTGAGGTTTCTATTTGTGTTGTGTGTAATAGTTCTGATCATCTTGTTGATAACTGCCCACAATTGCATGCATTTCAACAATCCAGACCTGAACTGGCCCATGTTTTGTATCAAAAGCAAGAACATAACCCTTATTCATAGACCTACAACTCAGGGAGGAGGAAGCACCCTAACTTTTCATGTTCCAAAGTCCCTGTACAAGGGGGTGCATCAGGAAATGCACCAGGATATTCATATCCTAGAAACCCCCATGTACAATCCTACACACAACATCCTTCTGAAAAGAAATTATCAAGCATTGAAGAAAGTGTCGGTCTGTTGACCCAAAATCTTTTGCAAAATCAGAAGACCACTGACCAACGTTTTACAAGTCTAGAACTTAAGATAGGTCAGATCTGTGATGCGCTTAATGACATGGAAAAGGGTAAGTTTCCAAGTCATCCTGAACAAAACCAAAAGGCACATTTCAGGCAAGTTCGTCTACTTGTAATGAGACTGCACATGTTGTTACTACTCTTCGTAGTGGTAAAGTAATTGATAACAATGTAAGCATGCCTGGAAAGAGTGAGTCTGTGTCTAAGTCACAATTTCATAAAAAATCGCATGATACACCAGTTGTTGAAAATGAATCTAAGCATGTCCCTAGATCTAAAAAATCTGCTGATGTTAATGTTTCTGTGCCATCAAATGTGCCTGTAGCTCCTTTCCCTCAAAGGTTAGAGCAACAAAAGAAAGGAACGCAGTATAACGAGATATTGGAATTGTTCAGGAGAGTCAATATTAAGATTCCATTTCTCGAAGCAATCAAGTAGATTCCTTCTTATGCTAAGTTCCTGAAAGATCTGTGCACACAAAAGCGAAAGCTTTACGTGCACAAGCGTGCCTTTCTGGCTGAACAGGTAAGTTATATTATTCAAAACAAGACTCCATCTAAGTTTAGAGACCCAGGTTGTCCCACAATCACATGCAAGATAGGTGACCATACGGTCAATAAGGCGTTACTAGACTTAGGGGCTAGTGTGAACCTACTGCCATATTCGGTATATGTGCAGTTAGGTCTTGGAAAGTTAAAATCAACACATATAACTCTGCAATTGGCGGACAAATCCGTCAAACTTCCACGTGGTGTGGTAGAAGATGTTTTGATTAAGGTTGATAAGTTCTATTTTCACGTGGACTTTATTTATTAGACACTCAGCCTGTGCAGAACCCAGATTATCACATTCCTGTCATTCTAGGACGTCCCTTCTTGGCGACGTCCAATGTAATTATTAATTGTCCTAATGGAGTGTTGAAGTTTTCATTTGGTAACATGACTGTGGAGTTAAATGTTTTCAATGCTAGTCAGCAACATTTAGATCTTGATGATGATGATGATGTGCATGGAATCAACATGATTGAAAGTTTGGTTCAGGATTCATTGTCTAGTAACATGTCTGTTGATCCTTTACATGCTTGTTTGAATAATTTTAACTTGGATCTCTTTGATGATGAGTACATAAGTGAAGTGAATTCTTTGCTTGAATCTGCGCCTCTCATGGACACCACTAAATGGAAAGCTAGAGTGGAGCCAGTTCCACTCTCGGAATCCAAGTCTGTCTCGTCTCTTGTTGAGCCACCAAAGCTTGAACTGAAACCATTGCCTGATACTCTTAAATATGCATTTTTGGGTTCTTTCCCTGTAATCATTTCGTCTGCTTTAGATATAGAACAGGAGAGTAAGCTTTTATAAGTACTTAGAGAGCATAAAGAAGCCTTAGGATGGACAATCTCGGATATTAAGGGTATTAGTCCCAAAGTTTGTATACATCACATAAATCTTGAAGATAATGCTAAAACATCTAGGGAAATGCAGATGCGACTAAATCCTAACATGAAAGAAGTTGTTAGCGGTGAGATCCTTAAGCTTCTTGATGCGGGTATCATATACCCGATTTCATATAGCAAATGGGTTAGTCCCATTCAGGTTGTGCCGAAAAAGTCAGGAGTTATTGTAGTTCAAAATGATCAAGATGAGTTAGTTCCTACTCGAGTAACCACAGGGTGGCGAGTTTGCATTGATTATAGGAAGTTGAATGCAGTTACAAGGAAAGATCACTTCCCTCTACCTTTCATAGATCAAATGTTAGAAAAGTTATCTGGACATAGTCATTACTGTTTCTTAGACGGCTATTCTGGTTATAACCAGATTCACATAGCACCAGAGGATCAGGAAAAGACTACATTTACATGTCCTTATGGTACGTACATTTGCTTATCGTCGCATGCCCTTTGGGTTGTGTAATGTACCCGCCACATTTCAACGTTGTATGATGAGCATTTTTCTGACATGATAGATAATTTCCTTGAGATCTTTATGGATGGTTTCTCTGTGTTTGGATCTTCTTTTGATGAATGTTTGAACCATCTCACTCTTGTGCTGATTAGATGTAAAGAAAAAAAATTTGGTTCTGAACTGGGAAAAGTGTCATTTTATGGTGAATTCAGGCATAGTTCTAGGACATATCATCTCTGAAAAAGGAATTGAAATAAATTAAGCTAAAGTTGACCTCATTCAACACTTGCCGTAACCTCGCTCTGTGAGGGAGGTTAGATCATTTTTAGGCCATGCTGGTTTCTACCGTAGATTCATTAAAGATTTTAGTAAGATCTCAAGGCCACTGTGTAATCTACTTGGTAAAGATGTTTCTTTTGTATTTGATGATGCTTGTGTGCGTGCATGGGAATAACTCAAAACTCTTCTAATTTCAGCCCCTATAGTCCGACCACCTGACAGGAAATTGCCATTTGAAATCATGTGTGACGCGTCTGATTTTGCTGTTGGTGCTGTTTTAGGACAACGCGTCGATAGACTTACATATGTGATATACTATGCGAGCAATACTCTTAATGATGCTCAACTTAACTACTCAACTACTGAGAGGGAATTGCTTGCTGTTGTTTTTGCATTGGACAAGTTTAGGTCATACTTGATAGGGTATAAGGTCATCATATACACTGATCATGCTGCTATGAAATTTCTTCTTTCTAAGAAGGATGCTAAAGCCCGTCTTATCTGATGGATACTGTTATTGCAGGAATTTGATCTCGAAATTTGAGACAAGAAAGGTTCGAAAAATGTTGTTGTTGATCATTTGTCTAGATTAAATGTCGAGTCCAGTGATGAATCCGTGCATATTAGAGAGTCTTTTCCTGATGAACAGTTGATGCTTGTGTCTGAGTTTTCTTGGTTTGCTGACATTGTGAATTATCTTTCCACGGGAAGAATGCCTTTGCATTGGTCTAGACAAGACCGTTCTAAGTTCTTGGCTGAAGTTAAGTACTTCTTTTGCGATGATCCGTACATGTTTAAGTATTTCCCGGACCAAATCATTAGGAAATGTGTCCCCAACAGTGAACAAAAAGATGTGATATCTTTTTGTCACGACCAAGCATGTGGAGGCCACTTCAATGCCAAGAAAACTGCTGCAAAAGTCTTGCAGAGTGGGTTTTATTGGCCATCGTTGTTCAAATACTGTCATGCTTATTGTATTGCTTGTGAACGTTGTCAGAAACTAGGAAGTATTTCAAAGAGAAACATGATGCCTTTGCACCCTATCTTGATTGTTGAACTGTTTGATGTGTGGGGAATCGATTTCATGGTTCCGTTTCCTAATTTTGAAGGTAAGCTTTACATCCTTGTTGCTTTTGATTATGTTTCTAAGTGGGTAGAAGCAATTACGACCAAAATAAATGACCATAAGGTAGTGCTTTCGTACTTAAAAGAGAACATATTTTCTCGTTTTGGCACACCTAGAGCTATAATCAGTGATGGTGGTTCACACTTTTGCAATAGGCCTTTTGAGTCATTAGTTCGCAAGTATGGTATAACTCATAAAGTCGCAACCCCATACCATCCACAGACCAGTGGCCAAGTAGAGGTCTCAAATAGGGAGATTAAGCATATTCTTGAAAAGACGGTTAACCCGTCTAGATTAGATTGGTCTTTGAGATTGAATGATGCTTTATGGGCTTATAGAATATCATATAAAAACCATATTGGCATGTCCCTTACCGACTTATGTATGGAAAACCTTGTCATTTACCTGTTGAACTAGAACATCGAGCATATTGGGCAGTTAAGAAACTTAACTTTTCTCTTGATAAGGCAGGTACCCAACGGAAACTCCAACTCAACGAGTTGGAAGAACTGAGGAATGATGCTTATGACAGTGCAAAAATATACAAAGATAGAATGAAGATGTTCCATGACAAGCGCATTTTGCGCAAGTCATTCACGCATGGCTAGAAAGTTTTATTGTACAACTCACGTTTGAATCTCTTTCAAGGTAAATTGCGTTCTAGATGGACATGCCCGTTCATGGTGCGAACAATATTCCCTCATGGAGCTGTAGAACTCGAAGACGTAGCAACTAAGAACGTCTTCAAGGTTAATGGGCAGAGACTGAAGCCGTTCCTTGAACCAATTCCACCTGAAATTGAAACAACTGATTTTGCAGATCCCATCTATGTGGACTGAAATGGTTTACCCCTTGTACATACCACAGGTTTAGAATTCCATTATCTCTCATTGCTTTCTTTTGGTTTCCGTTTGCTAGATTAGATTTTGCTATATATAATCTTTGTTTTTGTGATATCCACCTTGCTGCTCAACTATCTGGTTTGGCAACATTTTTTGGATCTGGTACTCTCTAACCTCTTCCTTCTTTTCATGAACTTCATGCCATGTTATCACTTTGTGAAACTTTATAAACATTGAGGACATTGTTTAACATAGGTTTGGGGGTACAAGTAGATATCACATGAACTTTGTAGCGATTTGGTATGTTTGAATCTTGTGAATGGATAACACCTTAAAAAAATGAAAAATGAAAAATGGAGCTCATTTACCTTGATCTGTGATACCTGTGCATGATATAATATCTTAGGATTCTTAATCTAGATGATGAGGCACCCCTGATTCTAGCACAATTCACATGTGATTTAGAAATTTTGCACATGCACGATCAACCAAGCGTGTATAGCGTCGGTGTTTCATAGGTTCAGTAGGCTGCCAATCATCTAAAATACTGAATGAGACTTGACTAGCTTGTTCTTTGGTTGGCTGGGATAGAAGTTGGAGGATACGTTAAGAAAAGAAACCATTGAATTTGACCGGATGCATCGAAAAGGGCTTCCTCTTGTTAAAAGTGTCATGTAATCTATGTTTTCTGTTTTTGTGTAAAGTTTGTTGTGTCACTTTGTATCTTTCATTATTCCAAAATCAGTTGAAAAATAAAATTTCAGAAAAGAAAAGAAAATTCAGTTATCAAAAAAAAAAAAAAAAAGAAGAAGAAGAAAAGAAAAAGTACTCATCCTCTGTTTTATTATGTTCTATTTCAGTAAAACTGTTAAAGTGTCTCTCTTGTCTCAAAATGAGAGAGTAGTCAATGTAAATATTGCAATCAATGTTCTTTGTTGTTATGTGTTGTAAATAGTCTTGTAATATGCAAGGAGGGTGTAGCCATCGATGTACAACGCGGGTAAGCTGAAATATCACCAACTCTTAGGTGAACATTCATAGTTCTCGTAAAGCCGGACAGCTAGCTTGGCTTTGAATTCAGTTCTTAGCCTAAAAACTATCTCTTAGCGATTGGCAGTCATAACTTCCTAGAGTAAATAATTCTCTGTGCATGTCCCAGGGAGATACACTTTACACTCTTATCACATGTCTTTAGTTTTTTCAATGCTAAAATCGTGCCTTTGAAAGCTAGATTGACATATCCATTTTGTTGTGAGCTAAAAATGAATACAGGTATCACTTTCATGGAATCTGAGCTTATATTTTGTCCTAGAAATTTTTGGGTGTATTTTGTACAGCGACAGTGGTGTAGGTAGGACTTTTCATTTTGTTTTGTGTTTTACTCGAGGACGAGCAAAAGGCAGGTTTGGGGGTATTTGATGGGCACCGAATATTGAATACATTCTTATCATGTTGTAGGTGTTTATGCCATTTTGTTGCACTAATTGCTTGTATTTATGCCAAATTATGTATTTTTTAGTTCTTGTTCGTTGCAAGTAAAATGTGTGGCAATTGTCCTGACTTTTGTTTTGTAATGCTAAGGGAATGAAAAGAATGGTCTGAGCATGTGCTATGAACGAAGTGGAGCCACAATGCCCTGTCAAGCTAGATACCAAGTCGATGTTAGGCAGACACGTGTAGTGGAGAAGGCAGCTAGGGTGCCAGCAGACTTGTGAAGCTAATGGATCTACTAGTGGATGAGAATCTCAAGAAGAATTATCTGAGCATGAAATGAAGTAATGGGCCATAATCCAAGTGATACCCATATTGGGAGCTAAAGAAAAGAAGCCTAGCCCAAGTTTCATTCTCATACACCCAAACATACCCTTAATCCATCATTCATTTCACTTTCTCTTACTCTCCCGACAACCCCCCGTCAATTATCAACTCTAACCCTGCCAATCTCATCGACAACAAGCTTCATGTCAAATCTATCAAATCCATACTTCTATCACCACTTTTACCCTGTCAAGACTAGTTGCTTATCTTTTCTATTATCATTTCAGTCATAACCCCCCTAGACTTTGACTCATACAAATAGGACAAGCTAGGGATTTGATTTTGTTACTCTTTGCAATCATCATCAACAACAACACGCAATCGACAGAAATAGGGTAGTTGTGATGATTAAGCAAATGGCAGTTAGGTCTGAGTTCAAAGAGCGACAACATCAGTCAAATGGATGAAGATAAGTGCAATGGAGATGCATGAATGAAGACTATTACATAGTGGTGAGTTTCGAGAAACAAAATCCCTAAATTTTATATTGTATTTGTTGGTTGTATGGATGAGAATTTGGGGAGAAATTTATGTATAAATAGGGTTGTCATATATGTAATGGGGTATGCAGTGAGTGTGGTTTAAAATACTCTTAAGTAACTTCATTTGTGCTTAGTGTTCTTGAGAAATCAGTTTGAAAGACAATAGAGTTCAATTTCATCAATAGGATTATCTATATTTGAATTCTATTTGTCTTTTGTTCTCAATATGTTCTAAATTCTTAGCTAGGGCAAAGATGAAGCCCTTAACTTACTACTAGGCGATTTATGTTTTCGTTATTGTTCTTGTTGTGCTTTACTGAGTTAAGAGATGTTTAACTTTTGAGCTGTAATGTACTACTTTCACCTAGTATATCATGTATCATAGGTTGTTAGAACACCTGTATATTGTCGCATCAACTTATGTTTAATTGATATCTTTAATCTTTGATTAGTTGTGCTGTAAGAAGACATCTAATACTAGGGATTAATGCTTTAGTTGACGTTAATCTATCCATCTGTGAAACCCCTTTGGAAAGGCGAAAGACTCGTATCTTCACCACTGATCCGTTATAAGGGAAAAGAACAATTTCTGTTGCTGAATTTCTAGTAGAGGTTAAGTGGTGGACTCAACTGCCCTAGTGCCTCTTAGTTGATTGTTTTCATCTCTACTTGCATCCATATTTCCATTTCACTTTTCTACTTTGATCCTTGCCAACATCCAGTCGTTTCGACAAACCTTGTGATTTGAATTAGTAAAGCAAGACTTTGAATTCAATTTCGCACTGCCCTAGTCTCTGTGGGTTCGACCTGTATTTGCCATGTTTACATTGTTGACACTGTGCGTTTGAGGTTTAATATAATTGTAGGATAAATTTCTAGTCCTACCAATGTTGAAGAGGTTCACCCGTCTTTCAGATCTGCATGTATTGCTCTGAATTTGTTGGAAGATGATAGAGAATATCATAAATGCCTAGAAGAGTCTTCCGTCATCAAAACATGACACCAACTACGAGAATTATTTGGTATTATACTGACAAAGTGCAGTCACATGCGTCCAGAAGTCTTATGGAGGAAATATGGAAAGCATATATGCGATGATCTACAATATCAGATTAGACAACTATATGGATATGAAAATCCAACAGATGAGGATGCTTTGGATTACGATTTGTATCTCATGGAGAAAATAGTCCAAGAGGAAGGGAAAGAAATGAAAGATGTTGAATGCCGAGACACACCGGTAATTGGAGTCAAATTTTTGGGAACCGCTTAATATGTGACCAGAGACAATTGCAGCTTGAAGTTCAAGAATCAACGGTGGATTCGAATATGGAGAAATTCAAATACTGAACAGAGATTTGCGTTTGAGACAATATCAAGTTCTGTGGATAAAAATCTAGGAAAAATGTTCTTTTTAAATGGTAGTGTTGGGACGGGAAAGACTTTCGTGTATAACACGCTGGCAGCATCCTTTAGGAGTAGGGGCGACATCGTTCTGACTGTCTCTTCATGCGAAGTTTCTACATTGCTTTTAACTGGTGGAAGGACGACGCATCAACCTTCCACATACCTTTTGAGCCTCAGTTCGACTCTAAGTGTAATGTGAATACTGAATCGGAGGATACAAAATTGTTTAGGGATGCTACGTTGATAATATGGGATGAGGTAGCAATGCAACACCGTTTTTGTATTGAAGCTGTAGATCGTACTTTGAGAGATGTGAGAAAAAGTGACGAACCATTTGGAGGAATCATTTTTGTGCTTGGAGGAGACTTTAAGCAAACCTTACCGATTGTACAAAGGGGTCGAAAAAAACAAATCATAGACGCATCAATTAAAAGTTTTGTTTTATGGAGAGACATGAATGTGTTTAAGCTGACGCAAAATATGAGGCTTGAAAGTCAAGATCTTGATAACATTGCATTTGCTGAATACTTGCTAAAGGTATGTCATCTATACATGAAATTCTTCTTTTGCTATTATCCAAAAATTATTTTTCTAAATTTGTGCTTATAAAATGTTGTTCACTATATTAGAAGTTTATGAAATTTTTTTCTGTATTCATGTAATTTAACAGTGTACTGCATCTTGAAAGTTCTCTTGAAAGACATGCCAAGAGTGACACCAACATCCTCTTGATCATAGAATCTTCCATCAAGTTGCACTTTTGTTCTGTATAGAATTCCCAATACTTTTGTTCTGTATAGAATTACCCCATCAAGGCGTGCATGATTAGGATTCACAATCTGCAGAACATTTTTACACATAGAATGAGAGTAATTGGTTAATCATGTTCATCATGTTCTGCCCATCTTCTGGAGTCCCAACACTATATAGGTTGAACGAATGTGGCGTTCAAGTTGGATTTTGGTTGGAATTTTGAATTTTGATTGCAGTAGATGGAATTGAATCTTGCCCCAATTGCGTGAATGGCGTTGATAAAACTGGTGATTGTTTCCAAAGCCTTGACAAGAATAGCTTCAATATTGACAAAATGCCTGGTGATTGTTTTCCGAAATTGTACTGTTTTCCCTTATCATCCTATTTGATACTAGAAAATGTTTTTTTCTCTACTGCAGATATCTGCCTATATTTTATAGTATGTTTTTCAGGCTCTATTAAAGTGTCTATCTCCATCTCATGTCATTTTGTAGGTGGGGGAGAATACAAACCCAAAAATTAACTTGCCATCTACTATGTCAAAGTGTGTTGATCTACATGAGCTGATTTCAAAGATATATCCAGGAATCAAAGAGATGAGCATGCCCACTCCAGAGTATTTTACCGAGAGAACAATATTGTCTCCTAGAAATGATGAGGTCTCAGAGATCAATAAAATTGTCTTGGAGATGTACAATGGTGAATCTCACACGTTTCTTGCAGCGGACAAACAAGAGCAAGTTAATGGTGAATCATCAACAGGTACAACCTATACGAGTGAATCATCAACAGGTACAACCTATACGAGTGAAACATTAAACCAACAAAACCCGTCAGGGTTACCGCCATTCAAGTTGGATCTCAAAGTCGGTTGCCCAATTATGTTGTTACGCAATCTAGCACCTCGAAGTGGACTATGCAATGGTACCAGGTTAAGGGTAGAGATTTGCGAGCAACATGTTATTATGGCTACAATATTAACATGAGACAAAGCCGGGAATGCTGTTTTTATTCCGCGTATATCGCTAACACCATCTGCATCAAATGTTTTCATTCGAATGACGAGAAGACAGTTTCCAGTCAGGTTGGCTTATGCCATGACAATAAACAAATCCCAGGGTCAGTCGGTGAAATATGTTGGGGTTGATTTGAGGAGCCCAGTATTTAGCCACAAACAATTATATGTTGTAGTTTCCATATGTACAACCGCCGGGAGGATCCATGTGTTACTTTCGAAGAACAACTCCAGACACGAAACTGCGAATGTGGTGTACCCAGAGATCCTGCTATAGGTTTGGCAGACCATTTTTTTTACAACATCCTATTGCTTTGATAGAAAACTCAACATAAACATTTTTATTTAGATTTGTCATGTTTAAACAATTTAGCGAGATATTTTATGTAATGGCTTAGAAGAAAAAAAAAGCCTTTAGATCACCAGCACCCCTTCCGCCCCGTGCCATTATAGCACGGGAAATCCACTAGTAACTTAATAAGAATTATGTTAATAAGATTTGTCTCTTGCAGGAAGAACTGATTCTAAGGCAAGATCCAATTCTCAACAAGAATGCTTCAAGGAGAAAGAAAATACTTTTCTATCCAAGTAAAGCATTTAGAGGATGACCTTCCTCTGCTCTGGATAGAAACAAATCATAGGAAAATTTTAAGTTAAAAAAATTTAATGATAGCACAAATAATTTATCTCTTGTTGTAGAAAGGAAAAAGTCGTCATGATACATGTGGCTTGGGATATGAAAAATGCGACATTTCAATCTATGACAAAGAGATAAAATTTGTGAAATTCTCAAACATCGATGATTCTACATCTTAATATGTAGAAACTAATGATAACAGACCTACAACTGGTGATCTACCAAGCGAAGTATCAATAGAAAGCTCCATTGTAAATAAGAAGAAATCAAAACCTTCAAAGCGAAAGAAGAAAGGGTCTCCACATAAAGGTAACAACCAAAATTACAAGTTTTTTTTTTAAATTTTGATACAACATGCGGGGTTAAGGAGACCCCAACCAAACTAAGAGACAACTTGAAAAAATAAAACCAAAACTGCAAACAAAACAAAACTCAAAAAACAAGAAAACCAGGAAACTGAAGCCTAGAGCTAGGCCAACTACACCCTATAATACACCTTTCCATCTTTATCATCTTCAATAATCTTCTGAAGAGCAGGGGAAAACTGCTTAGTGACCAACTCCACAAGTTTCTGAGGAGGAGGAACTTTAGACAGGAAAGCAACAACCTGATTAATTTCACGATAACAATGAGTAATCTTCATTGAAGTGAATTTAGACAATAGAGTCATTACTTTTCTCTAAACTTGCAGGACATTTCAAGGAGGCTTTGGATCAGCACGATTGAGCAGTTGGCAAACAGTCCAAGAATCAATAGTATGTGTACTGAGCTTCAATTTTAATAGCAAGCATTAGACCCAACTTTGCTCCCTGCATCTCATGGGTAGTAACAGAAATAGAATGGCTTCCTCCATAAGCAGCAACTAAAGGATCACCTAAAGAGTCTCTGATAAGGGCACCAAACCCAGCAGAAGTATGTCCTTTTGAACCATCAATGTTAATCATAACATCATAACTAGTGGGAGCTTCCCAAGTACATGGAATATGCATACTAAGGAAAAATTCACAATCAAATCTCCGCCTGGCTATAATTTCTCTATTGGAAGCAGAATCATCAGTCTTCAAATTCAAATCACTCATCTTGAGTCGGACTTCCTAAATTATTAAGTAGCTAACAGCCTCAATAAAAGAGAATTTGGAGAAAAATATTCTGGAATTCCTTTCCCTCCAAATATGATGGATGAAACTATTCAACACCATTCTTCTGACAAAAGAGACTAAACTGTTACCTTTGAAATTCTCAGCACACCATGTCACTTCTTCGGTCAAACTCTGACAATCAGTTCTAGCAAACCCTATCTTGAGAAGAAGACCCTTCCAAATTTGAGCAGCAAACTCACAACCATGGAAAAGATGACTCTCCTCGTCTAAGGTATAATCACAGAAAGTGCAAGGAGCAGAGGCCATAAGACCCCAATGCATAATTTTTTCTCTGGTTTTAAGTCTGTAGAGAAATCCAAGTGATAAAAGTGTGTCTAGGGATGTGGTGTTTAAACCAAACAGGAGGACTCCAATGAACATAATCACCAAAACTAACTAAAGCATTATAAGTGGCTTTCATATTAAACTCTCCTGAAGGGATGACTGAGCAAACTAACTTGTCTTCAACATCATCACAAATATCAGCAGTAAATATTTGAGAGAAAACAACAACACCGGCTAGATCAGCACACTCAGGCAGACTCCAAACTCCATGATCAACAAAGTCAGCCACATTGCAGTCCCTACAAGGAAAGAATTCCTAAATAACATTCTCATCCACCCAATCTATGATCTTACCCTTTGGATGCCATATGTCAGTAAGGAACTTGGTAGACTCTCCGTTTCCCAAAACAGTAACCACCATATCCTTTGCAACAGATCTCTGATCAAGAATTCTACACCAGCACCAAGAAGCATCTTGAGGAATTTTGATTGACCAGAAATCCATGTTCTTAAGAAAGTTTTGATGAACCCAGACAGTCCAAATTGTTTTTTTTTGCCAGATATAATATCCCGGAGATGCCTTAAATTGGTTGCATTATTTGAAACTTCAATATCTCTCACACCCATGCCCCCTTCATTATAAGGATGACAAATACTAGACTAGATAATTGGGCAGTTCTTATTACCTACACTACTGCCATCCCATAGAAATCTCTTGAATATATTATTTAATTCATTTATATCCCTCTTAGGAAGGATGAAACAAGAGAACCAGAAAGACACCATACCAGCTAGCTAACACATATTTAATGAGGAGAAGCCTACCAACATAGGTCAAATCTCTATATTTCCAAGACTTAACTCTAGTATTAACTCTGGATATCAAAGGTTGATAGTCCATGTAAGATAATCTAGTTGAGAGAAGAGGGACTCCTGAATACCTGATAGGCAAATTGTCCTGAGCACATTCCAAGATGCTGAGCACATACCAAAGTTATAAGTTTCATCATACTATATATTGTTATTTTTGTGGTAACAAAGATCATTTGCAAAGAAAATGTAAGATTCGTAGAATGCAAAATGCTCTTCTTTTTGTGTCAAAATAATTGACAAAGATTCCGTATCCTTCAGAGTGTTTTTGCCATTCTCACTTTAAAAACAGACAAGTAAACTACTGCAATAGTCCATGGTCTGTTCATCATGTTTTAAAATCATTTTAGAAGGGATGCAAGGAAAACAATTTTAAAATTGCTAAGACATCATATATTGTGTCTAAGCGGAGAAAGAATATATATAGGTCATCCAATGTGAATGATAACATTATTCCTCATAAAAAATATAAAAGGAAAAGCAATCAAGAATAATTGACTTCACCCAAAGTATCTCTTGTTACCCAATCACCTCTCAGATTAAGAGATATGTTTGGTTACTTTGGGTAATCCGAACTATTTCCTTATGTAAGATTTTCTTTTATCTACAATATTTATGTTTTTCGATTCAATAATTACCTTTTATAGGGGGTTAATATCTTATAAGAGTCTGATGTGTGTTCGAAATATCATTTTCTTTTATGGCTCTCACATAAAACTATGCAAAAGACCTAAGAAGAGTTTTATCAAAGTGATATACTCTTATAGATTTCAAGATCTCTTAACCATAAAACTTCACAAAATTCTTTTCAAAAAGGATGAGAAGGTTCATACTAGGTTTGTTTGAGAATATTGTACTGAGCAAGTGGAGATCATTCTCGACATCTCCATGAAGAGAATGATTGGTTTATGCTCTAAACTCCGTCCCTTTGAGATTACACCATCTCCCTATAAAGTCAGAGCATCCGGTCTTTTTGAGGGAGTTCTTGAACTTATTGGAAGAAAAGAACTCTTAAAATCACTTTCCTCAAAAACTCATGATGAAATTGTTTTTCATGCTGTAAACTGGGCAGCATATAAAAAAATTCATGATCTACAAATGATTAGCGTTCACACTACTAATCTTACAATGTTTGAAGAAAAACTTGAAGAAGTCTCTGAATTTGAGGAAAACAAGGATGAATAAGATCGAACTCTTATTTAACAAGAATATACTATTCAGTTTTTTGATTTATTTCATGAATTGTATAAAGTCTATTTGAATAAAACTATCAATATTAGTATTTATGAATAAAATTATTATTTTATAATTTTTGTTTCAAATATTTGATAGTTTTCGATTGCATAGACTGCATACGAATGTTTATATTGTTGCTATGAGCTTTCAGATTTATGAGATGTATGATTTCGGTTTTCCAACCCAAATATTCGATCTCATATTGTGATGCCCTTATGGTTCGTATGGTTTTTTGATTTAGGGGGATTAAGTTCTAGCCCATGTTTCTAGGCTTTATCAAAGGATCATAAGGAGTTCCGATTTAAACTTATGTAAAAAGTCACAATATGTTGATATCAAATTATGTTACGCAAGTTGTGTTTAGCATAACATATGAATTCTGGGTTTTCAACTTTTGTTATTGACACGCATTAGTTAAATCTGTTTCAACCTTTCTCTGGTAAAGGTTGCTCTTGTTGTTGTTCTTTTGTTCTTGCGATAGGATAACAACACATAGGGGGAAAGTTCTTATTTGAACTGGTGCTTAATGATATATCTCTCTGGGAGAAGTGGTTGTTGAAATTGAGGTAACGATTTTATTTGTTAGTTAATCGTTTTTCCTGTATAATAAAAGCTTGTATTTATTGCATATATTTTGTTATTTTTTTTTAAAAAAATTTGGTACAATTAATATGATCCATTATTGTGTATGGATTGCTTTATTTGATTCAATAGTTTCCGGTTAAGAAAAACGGTGTCAATTTATTTGACTTATGGGTTGGTATCTTCTTTATTGTCAAGTATCAAGTGCTTTTTCTTAACGAAATTCGGTGTAATTGCGGTGTTGTAATGTTTATATTTGTTTTAATTGCTTCTGATTAAAGAAAAAAATACAAGTCAATTTTTGGTTTGTATCTGTTGTTTTTGGCTTAACATAATAACTGGATCATTTGTTTAGTCCAAATTAATTCCGAATAAGAGAAACTAAGTTAGTTATGATCTTAGTTAGACTTCAATTGGAGGATTCGGTTATTCAAGTCTAATTGAATTCCTTGACAAGAAAAACCAGTTAACTAACCTAGTGTTTGTCTTGTCTAAAGGGAAAGATATAAGTTATCTTATGGAATAACTAGAGTCTGATGAGAGAAATAAAGTTAATTATGATCCTGATTTTGGTCTTATCGAAACAAGCGATTGTACATACATAATCAGTTCAACAATAGAATTAAGTATCTTAGTCGATTTGTTGGACTATATGGAAAATTTCTTCAGGCAATTGTTTCCATGATAACATATTGAAACTGAATTACTTTTGTAGTTTCGGTTTTAATATTGGTTATCTAAAATGGTATGTGAAACCTCTGTGCTTACTCTTATAGGTTGTATAATCCTTATAGATTTGTAAGATCCTTTCGATTTGTCCTTTGTTTGCTCGAATCTTCGTCATTTTGTGACAAAAGGGGGGATAAATATATGAAGTAAACAAGTGATTTTAAGTCACTAGTAAAGGACAATTGTGCTGAACGTTATATCCAACGAAAGAGTAAAGCATAGACTAAGGGGAGAAACATATCATATTGTTGTATAAAATTTCATGCTATAAAAGGGGAATAACAAAGATGTTCGGATTGAATATATACCTAGCTTACCTTTAGGGGGAATAAAAGATTTTGATTGAATATATGCAGGTTATTGTACTGTTGAAATTTGGAATCAAGCGTACGAAGAATAAATTATTTTTTAATTTGTTTATGTCCATATGTATATGTATATAGAGTTTTGTCACTAAAAATGACAAATGGGGAGACTGTAAAGCATAGCTCGGTTGAACCCGCCAAGCGTTTATATGTCAATTTTGGTTGTCATATTTTAGTATCAAACTAATCTAGAGTCGCTTGATTAAATACTAGAGTCAACTTCGTTTAGGTTAGACTAGAAAGTCTAGAAATGTTAAGACATACAAGTAACACTCAGAAGACCTGAAGAATAAGAAGAAGTAATGACTATAAAGAAGACATCATCCTTCCACTTGCAGTTAGTGTTAGAGCACTGCTCGGTCGAACTCGCAAGTGTTGTTATCTCAAGATTTTTTGTCAAATTTAGTTGATCAAAACTATAGTCTTGATTTCTAGTCTACCTATAGGAGTCTCGGACTAGGATAAAATGTGTAGTTGATCTTTATACTTCACGACACTTACAACTGAAGACGAAGATCTACTGAATAACTCGGAGGAACCTCATAAAAAAAAGTTATGTGGAGACTATAACTTATCTATCACTCATAATTCTATTATTTTCTATTTTATATCCTATTGAGACAAAGTCGTGTAACTATATAGACTTTCATATTATACACATTTGAGATTTCGAGTTGAGCTTAACTCGCTTATTTATTTCTCGAAATATATGTTGGTATCTTTTTGCTTTAGCTACGTTCATCATTATTCTTGACATGTTTAGTTGGAAACAATTTATTTGTTGGACATATATGTCAAAAGATGATCATGTGAAATTTGCTTTGAAACATCTTACATGATTTGTATAAGACAATCATTTGATGTCGACTTGGAAAGTTTCATATTGATCATTCGATCACTTGAAATTTCTTATAAGCTAATGGTATGTGTGAGACATCCATTGTCGTCTTCTTAGAATGTTTCAGTGATTGAAATGGGAGTTTAGAGCAAAAAATCCATGTATGGATACATCACAGTATGCGTACTTAGTGTGCAAGCTGTTTTTGTATGATTCGGGTCCGGAAACCAAGTTTGCATACCAGTATGCGAACGGTTTTAACTGAGAAGTATGAGAACCAAGTTTGCCTACCATTATGCGAACGGTTCTACCTGAGTTAGGTCCGAAACGACAGTTTGCGTACCCATTTGCAAACTGCTGGACATGACCAAAGTCCGGAACTAAAGTTTGCGTAACAATTTGCAAACTTAGTGGTTAGAGTTCTAAAATCGTTTAAGTATGATTTCATCATGAACAAATATATTTATATATTAAGGAATGCAATCTTTGCAAACCGTGGCTTAATTTTCATGAATTGATTCTTGTATTAGTATTTTATACAATTACAAATCAATCTGATTTTGCTTCAATTGGTTCATTTTTTTTCAATAAGATAGTGAACAATTGAATAACGCTATGGAACACAATTAGATTCATTAGATTATCTTCCATGATTGATTGATCATCATAGTTGATCTAAATATGCTAGAATGTTTGATGTAGTTTTATAGTGGTAAGTAGAGTTGTCGTTCACTCGAACTTGTGTAGACTCGATTCTGGACTTAAATATTAATTCTAATAAATATATACAAAAATAGATAGCAATATCGGGAGAAACTAGGACTCAAGATTCCTCCAAAATCATTACATAAGGTTCAAATATTAATTCTTTTAACAATTATAGCTCAATAAATAAAGACATGGACTCTTATTTTTGCCAAGGTAGATTTTAAAAATATTAGTTGTAAATCCTAAGCATGAGACATCAAAACATCTAAGCAAGCATCACCCATCAAATCAGATGACAACTAATTAATCAAAATCATAATTCAATTTTAATTAGTGCAAAAGTCATAAAAAGAATTAATTTAAATTGCCCATGTATGATGTTAGGCTTCCTCCTTCGTCCTAGTGTTGGATTTAGCTCATCATGTCAAACACTTTCTCAAAATAATAATCCATGGCTCAAAAAGGGTGTTTTACCGGAGAAAAATAACATTATAGTGGATTTGCAACGCTGTATCGGCGTTACAGAACCCGTTGTTACAATTGGAGGACTGTTACAAAGAAAGGATGACTATCTTATTATAGGATGTGATATATTCTTCTTCTTCTTCTTCTCTGATCGTGCAGAATCACTCTGCAACTCCTCCTTTCTCTCCTGCAGCTTCACAAACTTCAATCAATGTGTTCGTTCGGTTCCCCAAACTCCCGATTATATCTCTAAGAACCAACCCCATCTATTTATACCCATCACATGCCGGTTAAATCCTCCAAGAATCTTTCTTTTCTTCCACATAAAGTATCAGACTTTCTTTCTTTCTTTTATGCGTAAATTGCAGCTGTAAGACTCTCTTCAAGATAATATCGAATCAACAGAGAATATCCTCACCATATCTTCACATAACTGCCAAATATTCCACCAAATATTCCAAGTAAAAACCTGATAATATTTCATTGCCCTGTTTGTGAGAAACGATGTAAATCTTCTTGATTGTTCGATTCGAAATACCATACCTTCCCTGTTTTGTAGAAACAGACTAATCCAAGTCATATCCCATGAAAGTCTCCGACAAAATCTTACCCAAATCCAATCCAGGCAATCTCAACAACCCGTGAAGCTCTCCACACCTTTGTTTTCTTCTCCCAGCTTATCTAGCCCAACTGGATCAAATCCATTGAGCATAGAAACCCTGTTTATCCTTAATAAGCCCAAACAAACTTAATCCAGCGATTGAATCTCCTTTAATCGTGCCAAAAAAATACAACCTTAATTCTGCACCGTGAAGAACAAGTTTTTCGCCAATTTTCTGTTCTATCTGTTTGCTTCAAATCAACGTTTTAACCAACTTTGATCCAATCAAACGAACATACCAGTCATGTTTAAGCTTAAGGAAGATTACCCATTCAATTTCAGCGATTTAGTCTCAGTGAAACATCATCAATTTTCAAACCCTAATTCTGTTGCTCTTTTTCCCTCCAAAATTCGAAATTCAAATGAAGAAGATGACTGCTCCTTATCCAGATCCGTTGTCCCTTTAGCAATTTGGGCTACAGTTAGCAATCTTTGGATTGCGAATAGAAATTTGTGGGGTACGAAGAGTAAATTTTGGGTTGTAAATAGTGAAAAATCCAAGGTGCCTTTATCAATTCCTTCGAGTGCCTTTAGTAATTCCTCCAGGTTTTGCAAATGCCACTTTTCGAGCCAATTCCTCCGAAAACACCTACAAAGACATAAAATACGAATATAAGTACAAAAATGGGTATTAACAATATAAATAATCGAGATTAAAATAGACACATAAATGAGTCTATCAATGTGGTTAAGACAGAAGTGTTCATATGGATAATTTCGGTTAATTAGTATTGAGGCAACTCGATATACACGTTTAGGTAAGGTTACACGTATCTAAATTAAAGTATATTTCATTTGTGTGTTACAAGATAAGACCATATAACAGTGGAGAGATATTGCTTTGGTTTTAAGCAAACTTAGCTTAAATCTTAAATCGGGATTTCATCTAACGGTGAATATTGAATGCTTCGTTTCTAAGCTAAGCAAACCTGATTTGAAAGCATATATAAGGGAAAACTCTACCAACTGTAAAACCTTATCCCCACACTTATGTGTGATACTAGTTGCGGCTAGAGTCTATTCCCCTTTAACCTAGGTTTTTCCTAAAACCATTATAGGCTAACGACTTGAATACTTCATTGGGATTCTGAAGCCAGATCCAACTATTTTCTTTGTAGTTGCATATTCTAATCTTACTTGTTCTATCATACTGAGCATTATGTTTTCTAAGATTCGCTCGATATTTTTCTTCGATAGGTAAGATATAAAAAGTAATCACAAAGCTCTTTGTCTCATTCTTTGTGATTCTACAATCACTTGTTTTACTACCATATAGTTAAGTTATTGTGGGGTGATTGATATTTTTAGGATGTTCTTCCGAATATAAGTCTATATTATCAATTGGTTCCTATGCACCTTGATTTATCATTAGACGGAACAAAACTTCATATGTATTTATGTGGGAGACATATTTATCTATCAGAATATACTTATCTATGGGAGACAGATTTGTTTATAAGTCTTCGACTTTGGGTTGTGGTAACTCTTGGTTGTGGGTGAGATCAACTAAGGGAATCAAGTGGTAGAGTCCTTCTGGGATTCAGAGGCGTAAGGAACACGACTGTACCTTGATCAGTGTGAGATTTGTTAGGTATCAACTACATTCCAGTTCAAAATTATCTTATAGTAGGCTAGTGTATGTAGCGGCTTAATACAATATGGTGTTCAAATCTAGACTAGGTACCGGGGTTTTTTGCATTTGAGGTTTCCTCGTTAACAAAATTTCCGGTGTTTGTGTTATTTCTTTTCCGCATTATATTTGTTTACATAATTTAAATATCACAGGTTGTGCTTAGTTCAATCAATTTGGAAATCCAACCTTGTTTGTTGGGTAACAATTGATTGACACTTGAACATTGGTTTTTGATACCGTTCAAGTTATTTCTCGTATCAATTAGGCTCACAGATTCTTATGTGTTTGATTGCAGATTATATTGAGAAATAGAGATACAATTCTTGGATATCTTTCCTCGATTAAGTATGATTGTCTAGTTGATTCTCTTGGAATTATATTGGAGTTAGTCCATTCAAATTGCTGAATGAAATATTGGGTGTGGTTGTTAATCCCCCGCTTTTTCAATTGGTATCAGAGCGGGCAAACACGTTAAAGACCTTATAAGTCTTTGTTTGTAGGAATCTGAATCTATGGACAAAAAAGTCTCTCTAAACGCTTCACCAGATTTGGATCTACTCAACTTCGAGTGTGTTCTATAAACCATCGATGAGGTTGAGTATCTTGATCTAGATAAAAATAATGATTGATAAGGAAAATTGATGGTCTTCATTGCGAAGTTTATATAAAAAACTCTGATCTTCAAGAATGCTCTGAAGAGGTAGTTAATCTCCATAAGAAGTTGAATGAACAAATCCGGATCAATATTGATCTTGTTGCAGAAATTAAAAAATGCAAGGATTTGAAATCTGTCAAAGTATCTTCAATGGATTGGAGAAACTCCTTTAATTATTCTCTGAAGAATTATCGTAAGTCAGGAGATAATCGAAATTTTAGGCTTTGTAAAACCTGATGTGCCTCATAATTTCTCAGATGAGTTTAAAGATGTTGGTACATGTATGTTTTGTGGTTCTTGTGAACATTTTCAGCATACATGCATACCTTTCAAGAAAAGTTTAAAGGTTGCTAGTAATCTTCACAAGAAAGCTGAACAACTGTTTACTGCTTTAAAAAGGTATACGAATCTAACAAGATATCCCAAATGGGGTACGTAGTAGTGTTAGTATGGGATCTTTTGCTCTAAAATCAACATCACCCTTTCAATGGTTCCTTGATAGTGTATGTGGATGATATATGACTAGATATGTTTCTTGGTTTGTGAATTCAAGTGATTTTGAAGGAGGTCCAGTTACATTTGCAGATGGGAGTTGTTGCTATATTAATAAGAAGGGGACGATCAAAATACCGTGCGTTCTTGAAATTAATGATGTCGTATACGTAAAAGGTATGACTGCTAATCTTCTTTCTGTTAGTCAAACTTGTGACAAAGGCCATAATGTTTTCTTCAATGCGAATGGATGTGACATTGTATACAAAACTGGAAAAGTAACTTTTCAGGGAACTCGTGGTAAACATAACTGTTATCTCTTAGATACTTAGTTTAATAATTGTTACAGTTTAACTAAGGTGGAATCTACACATCTTTGGCATGAGATTTTTGGTCACATCAATTATCACCTTCTTACTAAGGTCATTAACAAATAACTTGTTAGAGGTGTTCCCAAAATCAATGCTAAGATCGAAGGTGTCCGTGGTACCTGTCAAAAGGGTAAACAAACAAAAGTTCCACATAAATCATCTCGAGATATTATCACTAAAGCTCTGCTTGACTTAATTCATATGGAACTCTTCGGTCCCATTCAACAACCTATTGTTGCTGGGAAGAAGTATGCTTTAGTTATGGTAGATGATTACACCAGGTTCCCTGCTTGGGTGGAATTTTTAGCTCACAAGAATGAAACCCTTGGTGAATTCAAGATTATTATTAATAGAATCCAGAACCAACAGGGTTGAAAACTAAATAAAATTAGAAGAGACCGTGGGAATGAATTCGATGACACCAAAGTGTTTCAATTTTGTGATAAACCGGGGATTATCACAAAACCCTTGGTGAATTCAAGATTATCGTTATTAGAATCCAGAACCAACAAGGTCTCAAACTAAAGAAAATTATAATCGACCGTGGAACTGAATTCAAGGACACCAAAATGTTTGAATTTTGTGATAAACTTGGGATTATACAACAATATTCACCACCCATTACTCAATAAGCTAATAGGGTTTCAGAAAGAAATAATAGGAACATTCAGGAAATGTAAAGGGTAATACTCCATAACAACAACTTACCGTTAAAGTTTTTGGGAGAATCTGTTTTTACAACATGCTATCTGATCAACCCTGTTTAGTTACGGTCAAAGACCCTAAATACTCCTTATATGTTGTGGTACGGTAGGAATCCCAACTTACATTATTTCAAAGTGTTTGGTCGTAAGTGTTATATTCTAAAATATCGATAACATAAAGAGAAATTTGATTCTAAAAGCGATGAAGGTATTCTTCCTGGTTATTCATCTGACAGTCGTGGTTTTCGAGCATACAATCTCAGAACCCATGTTATGATGGAATCAACGAATGTTATCATTGAAGATATGAGAAATTTCCATCATGATAACTGTAACACCCCGTGTTTTTAGCATGGCGCATGCTAAAACATACGCCATTTGCTTGTGATGAAGCTTCATCCAAAACTTCATTTGCATAGTGAGATGCATTTGGCCCGGGCCATATTTGGTGCCAAGGAAGACACATTGCGTAGGCATATTGGCAAAATTCCAATATTGCATCATCATGATGCATCAGGCCGGTTGGGTAGGTGGCCTCGAGATTGCAGCGTAATCATTGCGTATTATGGAGTCTATTAGCCTAGAGCCAACATCGCACAATCATTGTGCATCAGGCCAAAGAGGGTTGGCCGAACGAGCGTTACGCAATCATCACGCGCAATCATTATGAACGAACACTATCATTGCGAAGGAACGCAACCATTGCGAAGTAACGTAATCATTGCGCAGTAACACAATCATTGCGGATGGACGCAATCATTACGCAGTAACACAATCATTGCGGATGAAAGCAATCATTGCGGATGAATAGTGAAGCAGGTATGTCAATTTGGTCCCCTTTCCATACTTGTATAAATTGCAAGTTAACATATATAGGGAGGGGTAGTTGGTTGAAGGTGCATATGCGGACTATGTACCAAGTAAGCTTCATAGCTTAACCGGAAGAGTACAAATTATGCCTAAACATTATTTATAGTTGTGTAGCCTTGACAATAAGGCATTTTATTCTTAGGCATCATAATGCCACGCCGCGGATCCGATAATGCATAATCATTGCGCATTTTGACGAAACGGCCTATACGGACGAGGCCATTACCATTATTGCTAAGCCACGGCCTTACAAACGAGTTTGGCTTAAGTTGCCAATCCCTTAGAGGATGAACTACGGCCTGTGCTTGATCCCTTTAGAGTAGGGAAGGGTACGTAGGCATCCGCAATGAGCTGCAGCATTGTCGGTCCAGCACATTGTCGCTCATATCATCTAATTGCGAGATGATTGCGGTAGATTGGCCCCTCATATCATCTAAGCTCGGTAGATCGATTCAAGAGATGATTGTGGTCAAGCTTGATGAGGCTTGGTTTCATGCCAGTAAGTGGATGCTCATACTTCCTATCAAGCTACAAAGAGCAAGCTATAGCCTATTGGGAGGCTAAAAATCCGAGTGTCGTAATTTATGTCAAGAGGAGTCCATTTTGATGGGAAACGTCACAAAGATCAAGACATGTCGATCCATAAATCCACATGGTCACCAGAATATGGCCAAATTCCATCGTTTAGGGCCTCAAAAGGCCATTTTTTGTCGTTTTAGGAAAGTTTTTGTTTTCTTAATAAACCCTTTGCGGAACAAGGGTAAGTTAGAACGGTGCGGAAGCTAAGTTAGTTGTATCATGCTCCACGATAATGCTTGCAAGGGCAAATGGATGTGCATTTTCCTAGCTATAAGGCGTGTAAGTAGCATCATTATGGCGCACCGAGGGAGTTATGGCCTTCGCGCCCAAGCGTGCCAGGCGTAATTTTCCGGGTCGTCACAGTTACGTGCATTTTCCTAGTTATAAGGCCTAGTAAGTAACATCATTATGGCGCACCGGGGGAGTTATGGCCTTCGCGCCCAAGCATCCTAGGCGTAATTTTCCGGTCCGTCACAGTTGGTATCAGAGCAAGTTCCGAGAAAACTCTAAGGACTGTGCGGAATGGACTTGTCCACGAGTATTTTCCTAAATGGAAACTTAAAGTTGGAGAGTAGGTCAACTTTTGCGCGGAAAGGAGTTTGGAACTGCTATGTCAGTTACTTTGCGAATCGAGTTGAGCTTGTTTAAGTACTGTGGGTTTTCCTGGCCTAAGTGGCACCCCACTTACGAGTGGATATACGGAAGACCATCTGGGACGGTGGGTAGACAATGGGACTGATAATCCCCACACGTTGGCACTGGCCAAGGGTGTGCGTTGTCAGGCCCGGCTAGCATCCCACTTATGAGTGGCAACCTGGATGACCGACAGAGACGGTGGGCACCTGGAAACTGTTTCACATAGTACTGTGCTAAAATCTTGATATTTCGTTGACACCTTTCAACTTGTGAACCTTAGGGATTCCTGGGTAGTAGTATGGGATGCCATCAAGGATACCTGGTCGAGATATCTTATTGGCACTCGCCAATTGCGATTCTTGGTATTGTTGTGGGCACTTTTGGGTTCCTGGGCAGGCGGTATGGGACGGTTGATCAGAAGGTCTAAATTGTTGTTCATGATAACTTGAAGAAAACCGTGATTTCTGAGCATCTGGTATGAGACTTTTTCTCAGGAAATCCAAACCGAAGAGATTTTCCACAATAACTTTGATTTTGAATTTCGAGGACGAAATTCTTTGAAGGGTCTGATAATGTAACACCCCGTGTTTTTAGCATGGCGCATGCTAAAAGATGCGCCATTTGCTTGTGATGAAGCTTCATCCAAAGCTTCATTTTCATAGTGAGATGCATTTGGCCCGAGACCATATTTGGTGTCAAGGAAGGCACATTGCGTAGGCATATTGGAAAAATTACAATGTTGCATCATCATGATGCATTAGGCCGGTTGGGTAGGTGGCCTCGATATTGCAGCGTAATCATTTTGTATTATGGAGTCTATGGGCCTAGAGCCAATATCGCACAATCATTGTGCATCAGGCCAGAGAGGGCTGGCCGAACGAGTGTTACGCAGTCATCACGCGCAATCATTACGAACGAACACTATCATTGCGAAGGAACACAATCATTATGAAGTAACGCAATCATTGCGGATGAACACAATCATTCCGGAAGAACGCAATCATTGCACAGTAACACAATCATTTCGGATGAACGCAATCATTTCTAAGGAACGCAATCATTGCGAATGAATATTGAAGCAGGCATGTCAATTTGGTCCCCTTTCCATACTTGTAGAAATTACAAGTTAACAAATATAGGGAGGGGTAGTTGGTTGAAGGTGCATATGCGAACTATGTACCAAGTAAGCTCCATAGCTTAACCAGAAGAGTATAAATGATGCCTAAAGCTCATTTATAGTTGTCTAGCCTTTCCAAGAGGGCATTTTATGCTTAGGGCATCAAAATTCCACGCCGCGAACCCGATAATGCATAATCATTGCGCATTTTGACGAAACGGCCTATACGGACGAGGCCATTACCATTATTGCTAGGCCACGGCCTTGCAAACGGGTTTGGCTTAAGTTTCAAATCCCTTCGAGGATGAACTACGGTTTGTGCTTGATCTCTTTAGAGTAGGGAAGGGTACGTAGGCAGACGCAATGAGTTGCAGCATTGCCGGTCCAGCACGTTATCGCTCATATCATCTAATTGCGAGATGATTGCGGCAGATTGGCCTCTCATATCATATAAGTTCGGTAGCTCGATGCAAGAGATGATTGTGGTCAAGCTTGATGAAGCTTAGTTGCATGCCAGCAAGTGGATGCTCATACTTCCTATCAAGCTACAAAGAGAAAGCAATAGCTATTTGGAGGCTAAAAACCCGAATGTCGTAATCTATCTCAAGAGGAGTCCATTTTGATGGGAAATGGCACAAAGATCAAGATATGTTGATCAAGAGATCCACATGGTCACCAGAATATGGCCATATTCCATCGTTTAGGGCCTCAAGAGGCCATTTTTTGTCGTTTTAGGAAAGTTTTTGTTTTCTTAATAAACCCTTCGTGGAACAAGGGTAAGTTAGAACGGTGTGGAAGTTAAGTTAGCTGCGTCATGATCCACGAGCATGCTTGAAAGGGAAAATGGAAGTGAATTTGCCTAGATATAACGCCTGGTAAGTAGCATCATTATGGCGCACCGGGGGAGTTATGGCCTTCGCGCCCAGGCGTGGCAGGTGTAATTTTCCGGTCCGTCATAGTTACGTGTATTTGCCTAGCTATAAGGCCTAGTAAGTAGCATCATTATGGAGCACCGGGGGAGTTATGGCCTTCGCACCCAGGCGTGCCAGACGTAATTTTCCAGTCCGTCACAGTTGGTATCAGAGCAAATTCCGAGAAAACTCTAGGGACTGTGTCGTATGGACTAGTCCACGAGTATTTTCCTTAATGGAAACTTAAAGTTGGAGAGTAGGCCAACGTTTGCGCGGAAAGGAGTTTGTAACTTCTATGCCAGTTACTTTGCGAATCGAGTTGAGCTTGTTTAAGTACTGTGAGTTTACCCGGCCTAAGTGGCACCCCACTTACGAGGGTATACTCGGAAGACCGTATGGGACGGTGGTTAGACAATGGGACTGATCATCCCCACACGATGGCACTGGCCAAGGGTGTGCGTTGTCAGGACCGACTAGCATCCCACTTACGAGTGGCAACCTGGATGACCGACAGAGACGGTGGGCACCTGGAAACTGTTTCACATAGTACTGTGCTAAAATCTTGACATTTCGTTGACACCTTTCAACTTGTGAACCTTAGGGATTCTTGGGTAGTAGTATGGGATGCCATCTAAGATACCTGGTCGAGATATCCTCTTGGCACTCGCCAATTGCGATTCTTGGTATTGTTGTTGTTAGAGCATTGCTCGGTCGAACTCGCATGCGTTCCTATCTCAAGCATGTTTGTCAATATTAGTGATCAAAACTATAAGTCTTGATTACTAGCCTATTAGAGCTAAGGTCTTGGATTAGGATAGAAAGTGTAGTTGAGCTCAAGACTCCATGGAAATCATCATACAAGACGAAGGACTACTCAAGTAACTAGTGTATCTTCATCCACTAAAAGGTATGTGGAGACTTGAACTTATCTGTCACTCAGAAGTCTATTTACTCTATCTCCTACTCTTGAGACAAAAGTCGTTTTGATATATAGGCTTTCATTATACACATTTGCTATTTCGAGCCGAGTTTATCTCGCTTATCTATTTCTCGAAATGTGTGTTGGTAAGCTTCCGCTTTATCCAAATTCATCTTTACACCAAGTGACGAAAGTCATGTTATGTTTCAATCACTTTGAAAATTGCTCTGACGAAAAATGGTCTGTGAATAACGGCTATATAACGTTCTCTGAGAATGTTTCAAATGATTGAAATGAGAGTTTAGATTACATAACCATTGGTGGATATAAGCATTGTTGTGGAAACACATATATGCATAAGTCCTATTCCTTGAACCAAAGTTTGCTAACTTGGTTGATCAAGTGAAGTTGGAAGTGGCGTGAGCCAAGTCCGCGAACTCAGTCCGCGAACTTGCGGAACTTCTCGGCCCGAGATTTTCTGCTGGAGTTTGTGTCTTCCTTCCATGAGCTTAAGTCCGCGAACCCAGTCCGCGAACTTGAGCAGGTTATATCTAAAGTCGGTTGTTCTTGAACTAATGTTTAAATAAACTAAGGAATGCTTTTGCAAACCGTGGTTATAAAGTTCATGAACCTATTCGAGTGAATCAAACCGATTTTGCTTCAATTGTGTCTTGTGTAGTTACATAAGATTTCCTTGCAATTGAACAACTCTTTAACCAGTTCATTTGAGCCATTTGAACTAGTTATGGTGAAGAAGAATAAGGTTGATACGAGAGTAATCATATGGCTAACCTTTTGGTTGACTTGTTGCACCAACAAATATTAATGTTTGGGTACGGTTCATAAACCCAAAATTTGATATTTCATTTGTGTGTGACAAGCTAAGTTTTCGATCTAACGGTTGAGAAATATTAGCTTGAATCTAATCAAGTTTTCATCTAAGGGTGAATATTGAATGCTTTGTTACTAAGCTAACATTGATTGCAAACCCTGATTTCAAAGTGTATATAAGGGAGAACTCTAGCAACTGGGAAACCTAATCCCCACACATTCTGTGTGATACTAGTTGTGCTAAGCTAGAGTCGATTCTCCTTTAACCTTTGGTTTCTTCTTCTAAACCAGGTTAACGACTTAAAGACTTCATTGGGATTGTGAAGCCAGACTGATACTACTTTTATCGTAGTTGTGTGATCTGATCTTGTTGTTTCTATCGTACGAGTACAATTGCAATAATTGGCTTGAGATTGATATCTCCGATAGGCAAGATAGAAAATTAATCACAAACAAACTTCGTCTCATAGTTTGTGATTCCGCAATATCTTTTTTCGCTGCGTCTATTAAGATTATTGTGAGGTGATTGATAATACTGAGCCGTTCTTCGGGAATATAAGTCTGGTATTATTGATTGGTTCATGTTCAACTTGATTTATCAAAAGACGGAACAAAACTTGTAGGTATATTCGTGGGAGATAGATTTATCTATTATTGTAGACTTTTCTGTGTGATACAGATTTGTTTATTAAAGTCTTCGACTTTGGGTCGTAGCAACTCTTAGTTGTGGGTGAGATCATCTAAGGGAATCAAGTGCGCAGTATCCTGCTGGGATCAGAGGCGTAGGAGCATAATTGTACCTTGGATCAGTGTGAGATTGATTGGGGTTCAACTAAAGTTCAGACCGAAGTTAGTTTGGAGTAGGCTAGTGTCTGTAGCGGCTTAATACAGTGTGTGTTCAATCTGGACTAGTCCCGGGGTTTTTCTCCATTTGCGGTTTCCTCGTTAACAAAATTCTGCTGTCTGTGTTATTTCTTTTCCGCATTATATTTTGTTATATAATTGAAATATCACAGGTTGTGCGTTTTTCAATCAATTAGAATATCCGACCTTTTGGTTGTTGATTTAAATTGATCGACACTTGGATATTGGTCTTTGGTACCATCCAAGTTATCTCTCTAGTATTTGATAAAGACTCAGAGATTTCTATTTTCTTGAGTATATATCGAATCGAGAGATTGAGATATAAACTCTTTGATATACTTTTTATCTAGATTGAGACTGACTGTCTAGTTGATTCTCTAAAAAGTATATTGGAGTTTGTCCATACAGATTGCTAAACGACATATTGGGTGTGGTTGTTGTACCCCCATTTTTTCAGTTGTGGGCCTTTTTGGATTCCTGGGCAGGCGGTATGGGACGGTTGCTCAGAAGGTCTAAATTGTTGTTCATGATAACTTGAAGAAAACCGTGATTTCTGAGCATCTGGTATGAGACTTTTGCTCAGGAAAACCAAACCGAAGAGATTTTCCACAATAGCTTTGATTTAAAATTTCGAGGACGAAATTCTTTGGAGGGTGTGATAATGTAACACCCCGTATTTTAGCATGGCGCATGCTAAAAGATGCGCCATTTTCTTGAGATGAAGATTCATCCAAAGCTTCCTTTGCATAGTGAGATGCATTTGGCCCGGGGAAATATTTGGTGCCAAGGAAGGCACATTGCGTAGGCATATTGACAAAATTCCAATGTTGCATCATCATGATGCATTAGGCCGGTTGGGTAGGTGGCCTCGAGATTGCAGCGTAATCATTGAGTATTATAGAGTCTATTGGCCGAGAGCCAATATCGCACAATCATTGTGCATAAGGCTATAGAGGGCTGACCGAACGAGTGTTACGCAATCATCACGCGCAATCATTACGAATGAACACTATCATTACGGAGGAACGCAATCATTGAAGATGAACGCAATCATTGCACAGTAACGCAATCATTGCGAATGAATAGTGAAGCAGGCATGTCAATTTGGTCCCCTTTCCATAATTGTAGAAATTGCAAGTTAACATATATAGGGAGGGGTGGTTGGTTGAAGGTGCATATCCGGACTATGTACCAAGTAAGCTCCATGTATTAACCAGAAGAGTATAAATGATGCCTAAAGCTCATTTATAGTTATGTAGCCTTTCCAAGAGGGCATTTTATACTTAGGCATCATAATGCCACGTCGCGGACCCGATAATGCATAGTTGACGAAACGGCCTATACGGACGAGGCCAATATCATTATTGCTAGGCCACGACCTTGCAAACGAGTTTGACTTAAGTTGCCAATCCCTTCGAGGAAGAACTACGGTCTGTGCTTGATCCCTTTAGAGTAGGGAAGGGTACGTAGGCAGCCGCAATGAGTTGCAGCATTGCCGGTCCAGCACGTTGTCGCTCATATCATCTAATTGCGAGATGATTGCGGCATATTGGCCCCTCATATCATATAATCTCGGTAGGTCGATGCAAGAGATGATTGTGGTCAAGCTTGATGAGACTTAGTTGCATGCCAGCAAGTGGATGCTCATACTTCCTATCAAGATACAAAGAGAAAGCTATAGCCTATTGAGAGGCTAAAAACCCGAGTGTCGTAATTTAGCTCAAGAGGAGTCCATTTTGATGGGAAACGGCACAAAGATCAAGACACATGGTCACCATAATATGTCCAAATTCCATCGCTTAGGGCCTCAAAAGGCCATTTTTTGCCGTTTTAGGAAAGTTTTTGTTTTCTTAATAAACCCTTCGCGGAACAAGGGTAAGTTAGAACGGTGTGGAAGCTAAGTTAGCTGCATCATGCTCCACGAGCATGCTTGCAAAGGAAAATGGGTGTGCATTTGCCTAGCTATAAGGCTTGGTAAGTAGCATCATTATGGCGCAGCGGGGGAGTTATGGCCTTCACGCCCTGGAGTGCCAGGCGTAATTTTCCGGTCCGTCACAGTTGGTATCAGAGCAAGTTCCGAGAAAACTCTAGGGACTGTGCGGAATGGACTTGTCCACGAGTATTTTCCTTAATGGAAACTTAAAGTTGGAGAGTAGGCCAAATTTTGCGCGGAAAGGAGTTTGTAACTTCTATGCTAGTTACTTTGTGAATCGAGTTGAGCTTATTTAAGTACTGTGAGTTTTCCTGGCCTAAGTGGCACCCCACTTACGAGTGGATATTCGGAAGACCGTCTAAGACGGTGGGTAGACAATGAGACTGATCATCCCCATACGTTTGAACTGGCCAAGAGTATGCGTTTTCAGGCCCGGGTAGCATCCCACTTACGAGTGGCAACCTGGATGACCGTTAGGGATGGTGGGAAGCTGGAAACTATACCACACAGTACTGTGCTAAAATCTTGACATTTCGTTGACACCTTTCAACTTGTGAACCTTAGGGGTTCCTGGGTAGTCTAGTAGTATGGGATGTCATCTAGGATACCTGGTCGAGATATCCTCTTGGCACTCGCCAATTGTGATTCTTGGTATTGTTGTGGGCACTTTTGGATTCCTGGGCAGGTGGTATGGGATGATTGCTCAGAAGGTATAAATTGATGTTCATGATAACTTGGAGAAAAACGTGATTTCTGAACATCTGGTATGGGACTTTTGCTCAGGAAATCCAAACCGAAGAGATTTTCCACAATAGCTTTGATTTTGAATTTCGAAGACGAAATTCTTTGAAGGGTTTGATAATGTAACACCACGTGTTTTTAGCATGGCGCATGCTAAAAGATGCGCCATTTGCTTGTGATGAAGCTTCATCCAAAGCTTCCTTTGCATAGTGAGATGCATTTGGCCCGAGACCATATTTTGTGCCAAGGAAGGCACATTGCGTAGGCATATTGGCAAAATTCCAATGTTGCATCATCATGATGCATTAGGCCAGTTGGGTATATGGCCTCGATACTGCAGCGTAATCATTTTGTATTATGGAGTTTATTGGTCTAGAGCCAATATCGCACAATCATTGTGCATCAGGGAAGAGAGGGTTGGAAGAACGAGTGTTACGCAATCATCACGCGCAATCATTATGAACTAACTCTATCATTAAGAAGGAACGCAATCATTGTGGAGTAATGCAATCATTGCGCAGTAATGCAATCATTGCGGATGATTAGTGAGGCAGGCATGTCAATTTGTTCCCCTTTCCATACTTGTAGAAATTGCAAGTTAACATATATAGGGAGGGATAGTTGGTTGAAGGTGGATATGCGGACTATGTACCAAGTAAGCTCCATAGCTTAACCAGAAGAGTATAAATGATGCCTAAAGCTCATTTATAGTTGTGTATCCTTGCCAAGAGGGCATTTTATGCTTAGGCATCATAATGCCACGCCGCGGACCCGATAATGCATAATCATTGCGCATTTTGACGAAACGTCCTATACGGACGAGGCCAGTACCATTATTGCTAGGCAACGGCCTTGCAAACGAGTTTGGCTTAAGTTTCCAATCCCTTCGAGGAAGAACTACGGTCTGTGCTTGATCCTTTTAGAGTAGGTAAGGGTACGTAGGCAGCCGCAATGAGTTGCAGCATTGCCGGTCCAGCACGTTGTCGCTCATATCATCTAATTGCGAGATGATTGCGGCATATTGGCCACTCATATCATATAAGCTCGGTAGGTCGATGCAAGAGATGATTGTGGTCAAGCTTGATGAGACTTAGTTGCATGCAAGCAAGTGGATGCTCATACTTCCTATCAAGCTACAAAGAGCAAGCTATAGCCTATTGAGAGGCTAAAAACCCGAGTGTCGTAATATAACTCAAGAGGAATCCATTTTGATGGGAAACGGCACAAAGATAAAGACACATGGTCACCAAAATATGGCCAAATTCGATCGCTTAGGGCCTCAAAAGGCCATTTTTTTTTCCGTTTTAGGAAAGTTTTTGTTTTCTTAATAAACCCTTAGCGGAACAAGGGTAAGCTAGAATGGCGTGGAAGCTAAGTTAGATGCATCATGCTCCACGAGCATGCTTGCAAGGGAAAATGGGCGCGCATTTGCTTAGCTATAAGGCCTGGTAAGTAGCATCATTATGGCGCAACGGGGGAGTTGTGGCCTTCGCGCCCTGGCCTGCCAGGCGTAATTTTCCGGTCCGCCACAGTTGGTATCAGAGCAAGTTCCGAGAAAACTCTAGGGACTGTGCGGAATGGACTTGTCCACGAGTATTTTCCTTGATGGAAACTTAAAGTTGGAGATTAGGCCAAATTTTGCGCGGAAAGGAGTTTGTAACTGCTATGCTAGTTACTTTGTGAATCGAGTTGAGCTTATTTAAGTACTGTGAGTTTTCCTTGCCTAAGTGGCACCCAAATTACGAGTGGATATCCGGAAGACCGTCTAGGACGTTGGGTAGACAATGGGACTGATCATTCCCATACGTTGGCACTGGCCAAGGGTGTGCGTTGTCAGGCCCGGGTAGCATCCCACTTACGAGTGGCAACCTGGATGACCGTTAGGGATGGTAAGAAGCTGGAAACTATACCACACAGTACTTTGCTAAAATCTTGACATTTCGTTGACACCTTTCAACTTGTGAACCTTAGGGGTTCCTGGGTAGTCTAGTAGTATGGGATGTCATCTAGGATACCTGGTCGAGATATCCTCTTGGCACTCGCCAATTGTGATTCTTGGTATTGTTGTGGGCACTTTTGGATTCCTGGGCAGGTGGTATGGGACGGTTGCTCAGAAGGTATAAATTGATGTTCATGATAACTTGGAGAAAACCGTGATTTCTGAGCATCTGGTATGGGACTTTTGCTCAGGAAATCCAAACCGAAGAGATTTTCCGCGATAGCTTTGGTTTTGAATTTCGAAGACGAAATTCTTTGAAGGGTCTGATAATGTAACACCCCGTGTTTTTAGCATGGCGCATGCTAAAAGATACGCCATTTTCTTGTGATGAAGCTTCATCCTAAGCTTTCTTTTCATAGTGAGATACATTTGGCCCGGGACCATATTTGGTGCCAAGGAAGGCACATTGCGTAGGCATATTGGCAAAATTCCAATGTTGCATCATCATGATGCATTAGGACGGTTGGGTAGATGGCCTCGAGATTGCAGCGTAATCATTTTGTATTATGGCGTCTATTGGTCTAGAACCAATATCACACAATCATTGTGCATCAGGCCAGAGAGGGCTGGCCAAACGAGTGTTACGCAATCATCACGCGAAATCATTGAGAACTAACACTATCATTGCGGAGTAACGCAATCATTATGGATGAACGCAATCATTCTGCAGTAATGCAATCATTACGGATGAATAATGAAGTAGGCATGTCAATTTGGTCCCTTTTCCATACTTGTTGAAATTGCAAGTTAACATATATAGGGAGGGATAGTTGGTTGAAGGTGCATATGCGGACTATGTACCAAGTAAGCTCCATAGCTTAACTGGAAGAGTATAAATGATGCCTAAAGCTCATTTATAGTTGTGTAGCCTTGCCAAGAGGGAATTTTATGCCTATGAAGCATAATGCCACACTGCAGACCCGATAATGCATAATCATTGCGCATTTTGACGAAACGGTCTATGCGGGCGAGGCTGTTACCATTATTGCTAGGCCACGGCCTTGCAAACGAGTTTGTCTTAAGTTTCCAATCCCTTCGAGGATGAACTATGGTCTGTGCTTGATACCTTTAGAGTAGGGAAGGGTACGTAGGCAGCCGCAATGAGTTGCAGCATTGCCGGTCCAGCACATTGTCGCTCATATCTTCTAATTGCGAGATGATTGCGGCAGATTGGCCCCTCATATCATCTAAGCTCGGTAGATCGATGCAAGAGATGATTGTGGTCAAGCTTGATGAGGCTTAGTTGCATGCCAACAAGTGGATGCTCATACTTCCTATCATGCTACAAAGAGCAAGCTATAGCCTATTTGGAGGTTAAAAACCTGAGTGTCATAATTTAGCTCATGAGGAGTCCATATTGATGGGGAAAGACACAAATATCAAGACATGTCGATCTTTAGATCCACATGGTCACAAGAATATGGCCAAATCCATCGTTTAGGGCCTCAAACGGCCATTTTTTACCGTTTTAGGAAAGTTTTTGTTTTCCTAATAAACCCTTCGCGGAACAAGGGTTAGTTAGAACGGTGTGGAAGCAAAGTTAGTTGTATCATGCTCCACCAGCATGCTTGCAAGGGCAAATGGAAGTGCATTTGCCTAGCTATAAGGCCTTGTAAGTAGCATCATTTTGGCGTACCGAGGGAGTTATGGCCTTCGCGCCCAGGCGTGCCAGGCGTAATTTCTCGGTCCGTCACAATAATCCTACTGTTGAACTGCCTCCAACTGAGACAATTAAGAAAGTCAAAGAAATCCAAAAATCAGTAGAACTTGTCCCAACGGTTGTTGACTGTGACGTTTCAAGTGACAAGGAGAGAACCCCTAGTCAGGGTATTTCTTTGGAACGAGAATCTGCTCCACCTAGGCACCTCTGGGTTCAAAGGAATCATGATACTAACAATATTATTGGAGGTAAGGATTCTACATCTAAGACGAGAGGACAACTTCAAAATATTTGAAATTTTGGATGTTTTCTATCACAAGTAGAACCAAAAAATATTGATGAAGCTCTTAGTGATCCTTTATGGCTGAATGAAATGCATGAAAATTTAAATCAATTCGAAAGACAAGTCCATCCTATGTTAATATTATTTGTACTAAATGGATATTTAAGAACAAGTCATATGAATTTGGCACAATTGTCAGAAACAAAGCTAGACTTATCGCTCAGGGATACTCAGAAATTGAAGGTATCGATTTTGACGAGACCTTTTCTCTTGTAGAACGTCTTGAGTCCATCGAACTACTTTTAGCTCATGCTTGTTTTCTCAAGATTAAGTTATTTCAAATGGACGTAAAATCCACATTCTTAAATGGATGTCTAAAGGAAGAGGTTTGTGTTGTTCAACCTAAAGGATTTGAAATTTCAGAATTTTCGGATCATGTCTTTAGGCTCATAAAGGCATTATATGGATCAACCTATGAGAAACTTGCAAAAGATTTTCAACTCTCTCTTTGAGGGGAATTTGAGATGAGCAATGTTGGTGAATTAAAATTCTTTTTAGGATTACAGATTCAACAACACAAGGATGGAATTTACTTATCTCAAGAAAAATATGCCAGGGATCTTGTAAAAATGTTCAATCTTGAGAATTCTACTCCAAAACTACACCCACCACTGGAAAGCTGCATAGAGATGAGAAAGGTGTCGATGTAGATCAGAAACTTTATCGATATATCATTGGAAGTCTTTTATATCTCACAACTATGAGACCTGATATTGTCTTAAGTGTTGGTTGTTGTGCTAGATTTCAGTCTAACCCAAAGGAATCTCATCTTACAACTGCAAAAAGGATCATGCGATATATTCAACACACTATTGGTTATGGTCTATCTTATACTTTTGATAGTAATAGAGATCTTATTGCTTATTCAGATGCTGATTGGGCAGGATGTATGGAAGACATAAAAAGTACATCTGTGGGATTCTACTATGTAGGGTTGAATGTTGTGGCATGGATAGCAAGAAACAAAACGCACAATTCCTTTCAATATGCAAAGCAGAATACATTGCTGCGGGCTCGTGTTATACTCAACCACTTTGGATGGAACAAATGCTTACTGCTTATGAAATTGACACTGGCATAATAAAGATCTTTTGTGATAACTCAAATGCGATTCACATCACTGAGAATACTGTTGAGCACTCAAGAACTAAGCAAATCGACATCATGAATCATTTTATTAGAGATATCTATGAAAATGGTATTATTAACATGGAATTTGTGCCTTCCGAACAAGAATTGGCTGATATTTTCACCAAACCTCTAGATACTGCTACGTTTCGACACTTACGACACTATATTGGTGTTGCTTTGGTTTATTAGTATTCTAGATTTTTACTTTCCCTGGTTTTATCTTTATCTCTTGGGTAATAAAAGCTTGAAGTTCTAGTGTAGTGTTGTTTCAATTCCATATTTGTTTCTAGTAGTTGTATTTTGTGTCTGTCAGTTTTCTGGATATAAATTCATGTTTCATGTAAGTTGTTAACGTCCAAAGAAATCCTTCTTTTCTTGTAAAAGTAAGGTCGCTCTTGTTATTCTTTCGGGAATGACATTTTATGGGGGAGAATTATTAATTGATTTTGTGATTAATTGCCAAATCTTTGTGGGAAGTGCGGTTGTGGAATATTGTAAGAGTTGTCTTGTATCTTTCTTAACTCCTTGGTGAATACACTAAGTTTCGACTATGTCAAATCATCAAAACAAAGTTGATATGTTCTCTTAGTCATGAAGTATCTCTATGAGAATTTCATTATGCTCCCATATTTTTCGTACCTTTGTCAATTTATATTGACAAAAAGGGGTGGAATTATTTTGTAGTTCACACTACATACATATGGTTTACAGATCATTATGTAAGGGGGAGTGATTTTCATTGTGAGATGAAATATTGACTAAGGGGAGTGATACATATCACCATAGTATTATTGTCAAAGTTGTGATGCAATTGAACTTTGATGTTGTGTGATAATACTATGACATTGTATAAAAATAATCAAAAACAACTATTTTCTTATTATTATGGCTACGGATCTTCAACAATAATGATGCTGAGTTGAACACGTCCAAAATCACTGGAGTACTTGGAGCGGCGAATAATTCAAGGAATGTTGAAGAGCCAAGGAAATCAAGCATGATGGATGAGAAGCTACAAAGTTTATTTATTTTGTAATCCATATGTATTGATAGTTTTTCACCAAAATTGACCAAGGTGGAGATTGTTAGAGCACAGCTCTGTCGAAATCGCAACCGTTGTTATCTCAAGCTTGTTTGTCAAATTTAGTTGATCAAAACAATAGTCTTGATTTATAACAGGAGTCTCAGACTAGGATATAATGTGTAGTTGAGATTTAGACTTCGCGACGCTTACAACTGAAGACAGAGATCTACTGAAGAACTCAGAGGAACTTCATCAACAAAAGGTATGTGGAAAATAAAACATATATATCACTCATGAGTCTATTATATACTATTTTATCTCCTATTGAGACAAAGTCGTGTAACTATATAAACTTTCATATTATACACATTTGAGATTTCGAGCTGAGTTTAACTCGCTTATTTATTTATCGAAATATGTATTGGTAGATTTTTGCTTTAGCTACCTTCATCATTATTCTTGACATGTTTAGTTGGAAACAATCTATTTGTTGGAAACTAAATTATATGTCAAAATATGATCATGTGGAAATATCCTTGGAACATCTTACATGATTTGTGTGAGACAATCATTTGATGTCGACTTGGAAAGTTTCATATTGATCATTCGATCACTTAAAAATTGCTTATACGCTAATGGTATGTGTGATACAGCAGCCATTGTCGTCTTCTAAGAATGTTTCAATGATTGAAATGGGAGTTTAGAGCTAAAACCCATGTCTTGATACATCACAGTATGCAAACTGTTTTGGTATGATTCAAGTCCGGAAACCAAGTTTCCATACCAATATGCGAACGGTTTTAACTGAGAAGTTTGGGAACCAAGTTTGCGTACCAGTATGCGAACGGTTCTACCTGAGTTAGGTCCGGGACAGCAGTTTGCTTACTCGTTTGAAAACTGCTGGACATGACCAAAGTCCGGAACTAAAGTTTACGTACCTGTTTGTAAACTTAGTGGTTAAAGTTATAAAATCGGTTAAGTATGATTTTATACTCATGAAAAAATACATTTATATATTAAGTAATGCAATATTTGCAAACCGTGGCTTAATGTTCATGATTGATTCTTGTATTCGTATTTTGTAAGATTAAAAATCAATCCGATTTTGCTTCAATTGCGAAAAAGCGAGGGTCTAACAACACCACCCAATATTTTTATTAGCAATCTGTATGGACTAACTCCGAAACACTTTGCTAGAGAATCAACTAGACAATCAGACTCAATCGAGATAAAAAGTATCTCAAGGAAATATTATCTAAATCTCTCAATTTGATCTTTACTCAAGCAAATAGAAATCTGCGAGTCTTTATCAAAGAGAGATAACTTGGACGGTACCAAAGACCAATGTCCAAGGATCAATCAACTACAATCAACAACCAAAGGTTGGATTAGAGAAGTTGATGATCACGAACACACAACCTATATTATTTCAATTATATAAAATATAATGCGGAAAAGAAATAACACAAACACCAGAAATTTTGTTAACGAGGAAACCGCAAATGCAGAAAACCCCGAGACCAAGTCCAGATTGAATACACACTGTATTAAGACGCTACAGACACTAGCCTACTGCAAACTAACTTCGGACTGGACTATAGTTGAACCCCAATCAGTATCCCACCGATCCAAGGTACAGTTGTACTCCTACACCTCTGATTCTAGCAGGATACTGCGCACTTGATTCCCTTAGTTGATCTCACCCACAACCAAGAGTTGTTGTAACCCAAAATCACAGACTTGATAATAAACAAATCTATCTCACACAGAAAAGTCTATAAGAGGACAAATTTGTCTCCCACAGATAAATCCTAGGTTTTGTTCAGTCTTTAGATATAAAATCAAGGTAACAGGAACCAATTGATAATCCGGTCTTATATTCCCGAAGAACAACCTAGATTAATCAATCACCTCTCTACAATCCTTCCTGACTACACAAGCGGATTGTCGAGGAATCACAAACAGTGAGATGAAGATGTTTGTGACTTCTTTATCTTGCCTATCGGAGAACTCTCACGATCTCAAGCCAATCAATCGATTTTAACCTGATTTTAGAGAAGAAAATCAAAGGTTAATGGAGATCGACTCTAGCTGGCGCACTAGTAGCACACAGACGTGTGGGGATTAGTTTTGCACAATGCTATATGTCTCGTTTATATAGCCTTCAAATCAGGGTTTTGCCTTAGTTACAAAGCAATCCTTATTCACCGTTAGATGAAAACCTGATTTAGATTCAAGCTAATATTTCTCAACCGTTAGATCGAAAACCTAGCTTGTCACACATACTTGGGTAGACGTTTACTGGGTTCGTGAAAACCATGCCCAAACGTGTACGTCTATGTTGGTTCAACATAGTAACCCAAAAGGTTAACCATATGAGCATTTCATATTAACCTTGTTCTTTTTCACCATAACTAGTTCAATTGACTCAAATGAACTAGTTAAAGAGTTGTTCAATTGCTATGAGATCTTATGTAACTACACAAGACACAATTGAAACAAAGATGATTCGATTCGATTGAATCGGCTCATGAACATTATAGTCACGGTTTGCATAAAGCATTCCTTAGTAATTTAATGTTTCATGTTCATAGCACATCTTTAGATCATAACCTCTTAAGTTCACAAACAAGTTCGCGGACTTAAGTTAATCGGTTGAGTTTACCAAACTCAGCAGAAATTCTCGGGATGAGAACTTCCGCCAGTTCACGGACAGGGTTCGCGGACTTAGCACACAAACAAGTTTTGGAAAATCCCAGCAGAAATTCTCGGTCGAGAACTTCCGACAGTTCGCGGACTTGGCAAGCCAATTCCACAATCCTACCGATTTCTCTTGATCAACAAAGTTCGAAAACTTCGGTTCAAGGAATACATGGTTATGTAATCTAAACTCTCCTTTCAATCATTGAGACATTCTCAGAGGACGCTATGTAGTCATTATTCACAGACCGATTCACGTCAGAGCAATTCTCAAAGTGATTGAAATTTTTCATGACTTTCGTCACTAGGTGAAGATAAACTTGATCAAAGCGAAACGCTTTACCAACACACGATTTCGAGATAAAATATAATCAATGAATGCTCAACTCGAAATGTTAAATGTGTATGATCTAGTCTATATAGCATACGACTTTTGTCTCATAAGAAGTAGGAGATAGAAGAGATAGACTTTTGAGTGATAGATAAGTTCAAGTCTCCACATACCTTTTTGTTGATGAAGTTCCACGGTTCCTTGTATAGATCTTCGTCGTTGTATGATGAATCGCCATGAAGTCCTTGAGCTCAACTACACTTTTCTATCCTAGTTCGAGACATAACTATGTAGGCTAGAAAATCAAGCCTTATAGTTTTGATCACTAGCATTGACAAACATGCTTGAGATAGCAACGCATGCGAGGTTGAACGAGCTATGCTCTAACAATCTCCCCCTTTGTCAATTTTAGTGGCAAAACTATTAATACATATGGAATACAAAAAATATAAACTTTAGTGGCTCCTATTCCATAGTCTAATCTTCAACGTTCCTTGAAATCTTCGTCCTTCCAAGTACTCCAATGATCACAAAAGTTGTAAGTTTAGTACCATTGTTGTTGAAGATCCGTAGATATAACAATGAGAGAAATCGATATTCTCGATCATTATTATACAATTTCATAGTATTATTATATAACATCAAAGTCCAATTGTATCACAACTTTAACAATAATACTACGGTGATATGTATCACTCCCCCTTAGTCAATACTCCATCTCGATCATGGAAACCACTCCCCCTTACACAATGATCCAAAAACCATATGTATTTGTAGTGTGAACTACAATATTTCTCCCCCTTTTTCAATAAAATTGGCAAAGGTACAAGAATAGGATCATAATGAAATTTCCACAAGAGACATTTCATGACCAAAAGAAAAATACATACCAACTTAATTTAGATGCAATCTAATATTCGAAGCTAACATCATTCATCAAGGAGTTTTAAGATACAAGATAACCCCTATAAAATTCCACAGCCGCACTCCCCGCAAGATATTACCATTAAGCACAAGTTCAAAAGAACTCGCCCCCATTTGATGTCATTCCCGAGAGAACAACAAGAGCGGCCTTAATTTCGAAAGAAAAGAAGGGTTTTGAAACACTAAAGAGATACTAAAAAGATAACAACAACAATCCTACAGAAACTGAACTGGAAAGTATCTACTGGGGTTTCAGACTCAATTGTCCAAAAGATAAGGATAAGCATAGGGGCAAGAGTCAATGAAACGTTTTAATGAACCAAAACAACACCAATAGACTGTCGCAAGTGGATCCTTCACTATCAACTCCATACTTTAGGAAAATGATACTGCTAGGCCCAAAAAATCAAATTTTTTTCAGATCTGGCCCATAATTAATTATTATGAATTTTAATAATGACAACACTACCCTTTACTATATATACAAGAGGAATCTCAGTAGATATTTTCATTTATCTGTTCTTTTTCTCTCTCTCTTCTCCTTTCATTTTCTCTTTCAGCTCCGGCGGAAAAACCCTAGAAAACTTCTTCGTCGTCTCCAAATTTCACCGATCTTCATTTTTTTCATCGATTTCATCTCCGTAATCTCATATTTCGAAATTATTCATCGATTTATCATCATTTTAAGCTTAGATTCATCCATTTCGTAATCCAAAACCTATAAAAATTCAGTGAAATGTCTGTGAAATTAACTCATAATGCAATTTCTGCTATTCTTAGAGGCGATTCAAACTTAAAACCTCTAGTTCGAGTATTTAGATAGAAAATCTACTGGTAAATCACAAGATCGGCTTCAATTACTTGTTTCTGACTCAGTTTCGTCTCAATATGCTGTTTTAGCAACTCAGTTGAATGAGAAAGTGTTCAGTGGCAATATTCGTAAAGGATTTGTGGTTCAATTGATTGACTACATGTGTAATATTAAGTTTTCTCTTAATTCCGATCTAATTTTAGGCTTGATTTCAATTTTTTGGTGTTACGAATCTTTGAAATGATTCTTAGTAGGTTTAAACTAATACAGGTGTTGCTTAAACTAGAACTTTATACCGTGTTTTGTTGTGTTTGAATGATTTTATGATTGTGTTTTGTGTTGGATGTGGAATTGTTGCAGGGAATGATTGAGCAGACCTGCTGACCATGAAATCCAGGGTGGGTCAAAGATTGATGGCTCGTCCTCATCTGTAATTGTCATACAAAAAACAGCTTTTGCTTGTGACGCCTCACCATCAAAAACCTTGGCATTTAATGAAGATGCTGCTGCTCGATCAGAACTAGTACTATGTTGGACTTAACGTGTTAAAGCACAGGGTTCCCGGTCCATCAGACTCCGTGAACTTTTTAACATCCTATTACACTTTGACTTGGAAGCTCTTTTTTTTTGGATTTTCTCTTTCTGATCGATTTGCTGTTGCACTTGCAGCATTGAAAGAGGTGCAGCCTTTGTCTACTTCAACATTTAATGTATCGATTCACGTTAGTTATTGAATACTCAACTGACACAAGATTACATCAATCGTGGTTATTTCCTAAGTCTAAAATTCTTACCATATATTTTGATCATTGTTCGGGGTCCAGATCGTCTGTGCCACTGCTTGGGTGTGCCCTATGTGCCACACCAATAGAAACACGGTATTTTCTCTTGGATTTGTAATATCTTCTTTAACTAATTAATTATCTTTCCTAATCGATTAGTGTTGAATAAATAGAAAATCTATTTAGTTAGTCATGGATAATGAGAGGAATGATGTGGCGTGTTTCTATTGGTGTGGCACATAGGGCACACACAAGCAGTGGCACAGACGATCTCGACCCCATTGTTCGTGGTGATTGGATAATAATATTGATTAAGGAAGTTATTGAAGTTTCCATATTATGTATGCTAGCTGTAATTGTCGAAGAAAACTTAATCGCATCATTCCCGTTTATAATGTTTTCATGATTTAATCGTTGACATTGATTTTGATTGGAAAATAATAGTCATTATGATCATTAATGAAGAATTTTGGTCGAATATCACGCCTTCGGCGCTTAGGCTAGCGCCTAACATTTCCATAAGGCGCTAAAAGCGCCTAACTCGCTAGCCTAAAGCGCTGGCATGGAATGTAGTGTAGAGATGGATTTCTCGGGCGCTGGTCCTATGCTTAGGGCGCCTTTGGCACCTAGGCGCTCCAGGCGCTCGCCTTTTACAACATAGTTAATAGGGAAACCTCTGTTTCCTGGTAAAAATGTTGTTCACCAGTTGGATTTGATGATTGACCTGATTGGTACGCCCTTGTTGGATACTATTTTTCAGGTATGATATTGTTTATTTTTTTCTCTTATCTTACTGTTTGAGTTGTATTATTTTCTTAGAGATGATTCTGATGTCAATAGGTTTGTGTTCTATGTGTAGGTCTGCAATGACAAGGCCAGGAAATACCTTACCAGTATGAGGAAGAAACAGCCGGTGTCACTCGCACAGAAGTTCCCAAATAATTGAATTTGATGAGTACTACTATGTGTAAAGCTAATTTAGTTATTTCTTGATTGCAGATGCTCCATAAACACGAGTATCTTTTGCTGGGATTGATTAATAATTTAATTGTCATTCAGGATTTAGCTCCTTATCAGATTTCACACAGCCCTGTTTTCCTTATTTCCTTGATCAATGTTTATAGTATAAATATGTTCTCACATTTCTTTAGCCTTTTCTAGTCACGGAATTTCATGATTCGTTTTCTATTTATTTTTCCAATGCAGATTTGGAGTATAAATCAAGATGAGTACGTCCATGACTTAAAGAAGCATATCAAGGTCCTACCTAATCATTTTTCTGCCATGGTTACTAATTCATTATTATGTGTCAGTATTATTGGTATCATTTCCTCACAAGTGTCTCACAATCATACACTTGGGGTTTGCAGGAGGTACATCTACAGTGGAAGTGGCCATGGCGATGGTGGTGGTGCATAGTTGTGGAGGTGGCAACGTGATGATGGTGGTTGGGAATTGTACACATATGGAGGAGGTGATGACTTTACTGGTGGGGTGGAGACTTGTAAAGTTATGGAGGTGGAGAAAATGTTGCTGGCTAATCAAAAGAAAGCTGATGGGTCTAAACGTCTTAGAGTTTGTATCTGTCTTGATTCATAAATATCTGCACAAATACTTCAGATGCACATTTTTTTCATTTATGTTTGCTTCTTCGCATTGGAACGCAATTGTCAGTCCCAATGCGTTTTTAAGAATTAAATGATTTAATTTTCAGATGCAGTGGAACTGTAGGAACCTCAGAGAGGCTCAAAAATTACTGGAAAAGTTGTTTATCCATTAACAAAGACAGTACACATCGTATGTTTGAGAAAAGGTATGAATGAGCTCTTCTTCACTATTTCAAGCTCATCTGATTCTTGTTGAGTCTCTATGCAAGTGTTATTCCTGCAATTGTTTTGCCATGAGTTATTGGATTGGATTTGTTTAATCTTAAATTAATAAAATGAACTCAAGCCACAATAACAGCTTCAATCATTTACATTTTGTTGGAACAAGAAGCTTGAGAGCCTTGAGGTAAACTAATTCCTCATGATGTATTAATATTTCCTCCTGATTTTATGATTCTTATAACTTTGACTTGCCGTACGTGTTTCGGTGATTGACACTCTAAGCATCATCCTTGACAGGCACTAAAGAACACATTTAAGAAATTGGACCATGACGTAAATATACAAGAGTTTTTTGGCACAAGGTATGTATGACTTTAAGCATTGTCGAGAGACGCTCTGTAGACTTACCATCAAGTGTCTTTTTTAACACCATTCACCATTTTTTCTTTACCAGACCAAAAACCAGATATCACCCTTTTAATAGGAAAACAAGAGAGAAGGGTCCATTTTTGCAGTACTCAAGCTGTTGAGGTATGCCTCACGAATGACAGTAACTATATCATTCATTTTTATTTTATTTTATGGAATTCAATATGTACTCCATGTTGTCATAAGTAAATGTAATACTGACAGATGCTGACAAATCAGTCGAGACTCTTGCAAGCTCAACTATCGGAAATGCGTAATAGACTGAGGTGCCACTCCATAAATATTTCTCATCTCAATTATTTGGTTGTTGTTTGTATTAGCGGTCATGTACTTAATTATTTGAATTTCACTTACCTCATTGCACTAGCCCCCAAACTGATGTTTAAATGAATGTAGGGCCCTCTGCCTTCTTGAACTATAAAATTATCCATTTGTGTCAGCCAACACTGCTTACTTGTTGCAGCTTGCTATACAAATTCAAAATTTGGATAATTATATGATTAAGTTTGCGGTCGGCTGCACTGTTTCGGCTGTTGGAAGGATCCAAATAAGATAAACAATATAGAGGATCTAACAATAATGGAAAATTCTATCAAGGAATCACTTGCTCGGGTCAGATTACATAAGGTATGGTTATATTTTTGATTGATTATGTTTCCTTCACTTAGTTATTTTGTGGTATTATCAGCTATTCATGGTCTAACTGTATTGATATTGGCATTTTTTATGTGAAAGGAAAATTTTGGTTATATGTTATTTATATGTGTAACTTCTGGTTACACATGTTATATGCTTGTGTAACTCCTAATTACACAATTAGGATGCATGTTTAACTGCACATCACACAAGCCATATGCATGATAATTTGCACGTTTAACTAGCATTGGCAGACTATGGATGTGTAACTAGTAGTTGCACATGCTAATTAAATATGTAACTTCTAGGTACACAAGCCAAATAAATGTGTATCTACTAGTTACACATGCAAATTAGATGTATTAAGACGCTACAGACACTAGCCTACTGCAAACTAACTTCGGACTGGACTATAGTTGAACCCCAATCAGTATCCCACCGATCCAAGGTACAGTTGTACTCCTACACCTCTGATTCCAGCAGGATACTGCGCACTTGATTCCCTTAGTTGATCTCACCCACAACCAAGAGTTGTTGTAACCCAAAATCACAGACTTGATAATAAACAAATCTATCTCACACAGAAAAGTCTATAAGAGGACAAATTTGTCTCCCACAGATAAATCCTAGGTTTTGTTCAGTCTTTAGATATAAAATCAAGGTAACAGGAACCAATTGATAATCCGGTCTTATATTCCCGAAGAACAACCTAGATTAATCAATCACCTCTCTACAATCCTTCCTGACTACACAAGCGGATTGTCGAGGAATCACAAACAGTGAGATGAAGATGTTTGTGACTTCTTTATCTTGCCTATCGGAGAACTCTCACGATCTCAAGCCAATCAATCGATTTTAACCTGATTTTAGAGAAGAAAATCAAAGGTTAATGGAGATCGACTCTAGCTGGCGCACTAGTAGCACACAGACGTGTGGGGATTAGTTTTGCACAATGCTATATGTCTCGTTTATATAGCCTTCAAATCAGGGTTTTGCCTTAGTTACAAAGCAATCCTTATTCACCGTTAGATGAAAACCTGATTTAGATTCAAGCTAATATTTCTCAACCGTTAGATCGAAAACCTAGCTTGTCACACATACTTGGGTAGACGTTTACTGGGTTCGTGAAAACCATGCCCAAACGTGTACGTCTATGTTGGTTCAACATAGTAACCCAAAAGGTTAACCATATGAGCATTTCATATTAACCTTGTTCTTTTTCACCATAACTAGTTCAATTGACTCAAATGAACTAGTTAAAGAGTTGTTCAATTGCTATGAGATCTTATGTAACTACACAAGACACAATTGAAACAAAGATGATTCGATTCGATTGAATCGGCTCATGAACATTATAGTCACGGTTTGCATAAAGCATTCCTTAGTAATTTAATGTTTCATGTTCATAGCACATCTTTAGATCATAACCTCTTAAGTTCACAAACAAGTTCGCGGACTTAAGTTAATCGGTTGAGTTTACCAAACTCAGCAGAAATTCTCGGGATGAGAACTTCCGCCAGTTCACGGACAGGGTTCGCGGACTTAGCACACAAACAAGTTTTGGAAAATCCCAGCAGAAATTCTCGGTCGAGAACTTCCGACAGTTCGCGGACTTGGCAAGCCAATTCCACAATCCTACCGATTTCTCTTGATCAACAAAGTTCGAAAACTTCGGTTCAAGGAATACATGGTTATGTAATCTAAACTCTCCTTTCAATCATTGAGACATTCTCAGAGGACGCTATGTAGTCATTATTCACAGACCGATTCACGTCAGAGCAATTCTCAAAGTGATTGAAATTTTTCATGACTTTCGTCACTAGGTGAAGATAAACTTGATCAAAGCGAAACGCTTTACCAACACACGATTTCGAGATAAAATATAATCAATGAATGCTCAACTCGAAATGTTAAATGTGTATGATCTAGTCTATATAGCATACGACTTTTGTCTCATAAGAAGTAGGAGATAGAAGAGATAGACTTTTGAGTGATAGATAAGTTCAAGTCTCCACATACCTTTTTGTTGATGAAGTTCCACGGTTCCTTGTATAGATCTTCGTCGTTGTATGATGAATCGCCATGAAGTCCTTGAGCTCAACTACACTTTTCTATCCTAGTTCGAGACATAACTATGTAGGCTAGAAAATCAAGCCTTATAGTTTTGATCACTAGCATTGACAAACATGCTTGAGATAGCAACGCATGCGAGGTTGAACGAGCTATGCTCTAACAATCTCCCCCTTTGTCAATTTTAGTGGCAAAACTATTAATACATATGGAATACAAAAAATATAAACTTTAGTGGCTCCTATTCCATAGTCTAATCTTCAACGTTCCTTGAAATCTTCGTCCTTCCAAGTACTCCAATGATCACAAAAGTTGTAAGTTTAGTACCATTGTTGTTGAAGATCCGTAGATATAACAATGAGAGAAATCGATATTCTCGATCATTATTATACAATTTCATAGTATTATTATATAACATCAAAGTCCAATTGTATCACAACTTTAACAATAATACTACGGTGATATGTATCACTCCCCCTTAGTCAATACTCCATCTCGATCATGGAAACCACTCCCCCTTACACAATGATCCAAAAACCATATGTATTTGTAGTGTGAACTACAATATTTCTCCCCCTTTTTATCAATAAAATTGGCAAAGGTACAAGAATAGGATCATAATGAAATTTCCACAAGAGACATTTCATGACCAAAAGAAAAATACATACCAACTTAATTTAGATGCAATCTAATATTCGAAGCTAACATCATTCATCAAGGAGTTTTAAGATACAAGATAACCCCTATAAAATTCCACAGCCGCACTCCCCGCAAGATATTACCATTAAGCACAAGTTCAAAAGAACTCGCCCCCATTTGATGTCATTCCCGAGAGAACAACAAGAGCGGCCTTAATTTCGAAAGAAAAGAAGGGTTTTGAAACACTAAAGAGATACTAAAAAGATAACAACAACAATCCTACAGAAACTGAACTGGAAAGTATCTACTGGGGTTTCAGACTCAATTGTCCAAAAGATAAGGATAAGCATAGGGGCAAGAGTCAATGAAACGTTTTAATGAACCAAAACAACACCAATAGACTGTCGCAAGTGGATCCTTCACTATCAACTCCATACTTTAGGAAAATGATACTGCTAGGCCCAAAAAATCAAATTTTTTTCAGATCTGGCCCATAATTAATTATTATGAATTTTAATAATGACAACACTACCCTTTACTATATATACAAGAGGAATCTCAGTAGATATTTTCATTTATCTGTTCTTTTTCTCTCTCTCTTCTCCTTTCATTTTCTCTTTCAGCTCCGGCGGAAAAACCCTAGAAAACTTCTTCGTCGTCTCCAAATTTCACCGATCTTCATTTTTTTCATCGATTTCATCTCCGTAATCTCATATTTCGAAATTATTCATCGATTTATCATCATTTTAAGCTTAGATTCATCCATTTCGTAATCCAAAACCTATAAAAATTCAGTGAAATGTCTGTGAAATTAACTCATAATGCAATTTCTGCTATTCTTAGAGGCGATTCAAACTTAAAACCTCTAGTTCGAGTATTTAGATAGAAAATCTACTGGTAAATCACAAGATCGGCTTCAATTACTTGTTTCTGACTCAGTTTCGTCTCAATATGCTGTTTTAGCAACTCAGTTGAATGAGAAAGTGTTCAATGGCAATATTCGTAAAGGATTTGTGGTTCAATTGATTGACTACATGTGTAATATTAAGTTTTCTCTTAATTCCGATCTAATTTTAGGCTTGATTTCAATTTTTTGGTGTTACGAATCTTTGAAATGATTCTTAGTAGGTTTAAACTAATACAGGTGTTGCTTAAACTAGAACTTTATACCGTGTTTTGTTGTGTTTGAATGATTTTATGATTGTGTTTTGTGTTGGATGTGGAATTGTTGCAGGGAATGATTGAGCAGACCTGCTGACCATGAAATCCAGGGTGGGTCAAAGATTGATGGCTCGTCCTCATCTGTAATTGTCATACAAAAAACAGCTTTTGCTTGTGACGCCTCACCATCAAAAACCTTGGCATTTAATGAAGATGATGCTGCTCGATCAGAACTAGTACTATGTTGGACTTAACGTGTTGAAGCACAGGGTTCCCGGTCCATCAGACTCCGTGAACTTTTTAACATCCTATTACACTTTGACTTGGAAGCTCTTTTTTTTGGATTTTCTCTTTCTGATCGATTTGCTGTTGCACTTGCAGCATTGAAAGAGGTGCAGCCTTTGTCTACTTCAACATTTAATGTATCGATTCACGTTAGTTATTGAATACTCAACTGACACAAGATTACATCAATCGTGGTTATTTCCTAAGTCTAAAATTCTTACCATATATTTTGATCATTGTTCGGGGTCCAGATCGTCTGTGCCACTGCTTGGGTGTGCCCTATGTGCCACACCAATAGAAACACGGTATTTTCTCTTGGATTTGTAATATCTTCTTTAACTAATTAATTATCTTTCCTAATCGATTAGTGTTGAATAAATAGAAAATCTATTTAGTTAGTCATGGATAATGAGAGGAATGATGTGGCGTGTTTCTATTGGTGTGGCACATAGGGCACACACAAGCAGTGGCACAGACGATCTCGACCCCATTGTTCGTGGTGATTGGATAATAATATTGATTAAGGAAGTTATTGAAGTTTCCATATTATGTATGCTAGCTGTAATTGTCGAAGAAAACTTAATCGCATCATTCCCGTTTATAATGTTTTCATGATTTAATCGTTGACATTGATTTTGATTGGAAAATAATAGTCATTATGATCATTAATGAAGAATTTTGGTCGAATATCACGCCTTCGGCGCTTAGGCTAGCGCCTAACATTTCCATAAGGCGCTAAAAGCGCCTAACTCGCTAGCCTAAAGCGCTGGCATGGAATGTAGTGTAGAGATGGATTTCTCGGGCGCTGGTCCTATGCTTAGGGCGCCTTTGGCACCTAGGCGCTCCAGGCGCTCGCCTTTTACAACATAGTTAATAGGGAAACCTCTGTTTCCTGGTAAAAATGTTGTTCACCAGTTGGATTTGATGATTGACCTGATTGGTACGCCCTTGTTGGATACTATTTTTCAGGTATGATATTGTTTATTTTTTTCTCTTATCTTACTGTTTGAGTTGTATTATTTTCTTAGAGATGATTCTGATGTCAATAGGTTTGTGTTCTATGTGTAGGTCTGCAATGACAAGGCCAGGAAATACCTTACCAGTATGAGGAAGAAACAGCCGGTGTCACTCGCACAGAAGTTCCCAAATAATTGAATTTGATGAGTACTACTATGTGTAAAGCTAATTTAGTTATTTCTTGATTGCAGATGCTCCATAAACACGAGTATCTTTTGCTGGGATTGATTAATAATTTAATTGTCATTCAGGATTTAGCTCCTTATCAGATTTCACACAGCCCTGTTTTCCTTATTTCCTTGATCAATGTTTATAGTATAAATATGTTCTCACATTTCTTTAGCCTTTTCTAGTCACGGAATTTCATGATTCGTTTTCTATTTATTTTTCCAATGCAGATTTGGAGTATAATCAAGATGAGTACGTCCATGACTTAAAGAAGCATATCAAGGTCCTACCTAATCATTTTTCTGCCATGGTTACTAATTCATTATTATGTGTCAGTATTATTGGTATCATTTCCTCACAAGTGTCTCACAATCATACACTTGGGGTTTGCAGGAGGTACATCTACAGTGGAAGTGGCCATGGCGATGGTGGTGGTGCATAGTTGTGGAGGTGGCAACGTGATGATGGTGGTTGGGAATTGTACACATATGGAGGAGGTGATGACTTTACTGGTGGGGTGGAGACTTGTAAAGTTATGGAGGTGGAGAAAATGCTGCTGGCTAATCAAAAGAAAGCTGATGGGTCTAAACGTCTTAGAGTTTGTATCTGTCTTGATTCATAAATATCTGCACAAATACTTCAGATGCACATTTTTTTCATTTATGTTTGCTTCTTCGCATTGGAATGCAATTGTCAGTCCCAATGCGTTTTTAAGAATTAAATGATTTAATTTTCAGATGCAATGGAACTGTAGGAACCTCAGAGAGGCTCAAAAATTACTGGAAAAGTTGTTTATCCATTAACAAAGACAGTACACATCGTATGTTTGAGAAAAGGTATGAATGAGCTCTTCTTCACTATTTCAAGCTCATCTGATTCTTGTTGAGTCTCTATGCAAGTGTTATTCCTGCAATTGTTTTGCCATGAGTTATTGGATTGGATTTGTTTAATCTTAAATTAATAAAATGAACTCAAGCCACAATAACAGCTTCAATCATTTACATTTTGTTGGAACAAGAAGCTTGAGAGCCTTGAGGTAAACTAATTCCTCATGATGTATTAATATTTCCTCCTGATTTTATGATTCTTATAACTTTGACTTGCCGTACGTGTTTCGGTGATTGACACTCTAAGCATCATCCTTGACAGGCACTAAAGAACACATTTAAGAAATTGGACCATGACGTAAATATACAAGAGTTTTTTGGCACAAGGTATGTATGACTTTAAGCATTGTCGAGAGACGCTCTGTAGACTTACCATCAAGTGTCTTTTTTAACACCATTCACCATTTTTTCTTTACCAGACCAAAAACCAGATATCACCCTTTTAATAGGAAAACAAGAGAGAGGGTCCATTTTTGCAGTACTCAAGCTGTTGAGATATGCCTCACGAATGACAGTAACTATATCATTCATTTTTATTTTATTTTATGGAATTCAATATGTACTCCATGTTGTCATAAGTAAATGTAATACTGACAGATGCTGACAAATCAGTCGAGACTCTTGCAAGCTCAACTATCGGAAATGCGTAATAGACTGAGGTGCCACTCCATAAATATTTCTCATCTCAATTATTTGGTTGTTGTTTGTATTAGCGGTCATGTACTTAATTATTTGAATTTCACTTACCTCATTGCACTAGCCCCCAAACTGATGTTTAAATGAATGTAGGGCCCTCTGCCTTCTTGAACTATAAAATTATCCATTTGTGTCAGCCAACACTGCTTACTTGTTGCAGCTTGCTATACAAATTCAAAATTTGGATAATTATATGATTAAGTTTGCGGTCGGCTGCACTGTTTCGGCTGTTGGAAGGATCCAAATAAGATAAACAATATAGAGGATCTAACAATAATGGAAAATTCTATCAAGGAATCACTTGCTCGGGTCAGATTACATAAGGTATGGTTATATTTTTGATTGATTATGTTTCCTTCACTTAGTTATTTTGTGGTATTATCAGCTATTCATGGTCTAACTGTATTGATATTGGCATTTTTTATGTGAAAGGAAAATTTTGGTTATATGTTATTTATATGTGTAACTTCTGGTTACACATGTTATATGCTTGTGTAACTCCTAATTACACAATTAGGATGCATGTTTAACTGCACATCACACAAGCCATATGCATGATAATTTGCACGTTTAACTAGCATTGGCAGACTATGGATGTGTAACTAGTAGTTGCACATGCTAATTAAATATGTAACTTCTAGGTACACAAGCCAAATAAATGTGTATCTACTAGTTACACATGCAAATTAGATGTGTAACTTATAGTTACACATGCTAATTTGATGGGATATGCATATGTAACTTATAGTTACACATGCTAATTTGATGGGATATGTTATAGTGGTTATATTTATGAAATTGAGAAAAGAACATCAAGTCCTAGTAGTAGGGAGTAGTAGTGGATGCAAATTAGACTAATTAGATGCAGGTTATACTTATAGTTACACATAATAATTAGATGTGTAATTTCTAGTTACACATGATGATTGTATGTGTAACTTATGCTAATATGCATGTGTAACTACTGATTACACATGCATTTTGTTTTCCTGGGTTCATATCTATATCCTGCTGAATCAGTTGTGTGATCATTTTTTGCGATATTAATGTGCTAGCACAAGGTTCCCAGGTGTTTGTATTATTCTGCCAGTATAATTACTGTCTGAAGCTTTACTTTCTGTTGCTTAAAATGTCCTTCGTCATCGATAATATGAAAATGGCTTAGGTACATCTAGACTAGCGCTGTAAAACGTCTTTCTGTTAATACAATGCTAACAACGTCTTTCTGCTGAAGCAGTGATATCTTAATTAAGAGCTTCTCATTCACTTGCAAGGTTAACTGTATTATTTTATGACTGGTAATTGCTTGATAGTCACCTCTCGTTTTTGCTAGTGTTATTCATTTAGAGATGGATTTGCTGATTTTATGTGACATATCTAAGTCAGATGCATGTGTAACTCCTAGTTACATAATTCAGATGCATGTGTATCTGCAAGTTACACATGTTAATTAGATGTGTAACTTTTACTTACACATACTGATTTTGGGTACACATATCAATATGTATGTGTAACTCCTAGTTACACTAGTCATATGCATGTGTAACTGCTAGCTACACTAGCCAGATGAATGTGTATCTCCTAGTTACACATGTTATATGCATGTGTAACTCTCAGTTACACAATTCAGATGCATGTGTAACCGCTAGCTACACTAGTCAGATGCTTGTGAAACTGAAATATACATTTTTTTATGTACTGTTCATTTTAATCGTATAAATACTGATTGCTTGTTGTTATATTTCAGGTTTTAGATAACTTCATAAAAGCTAATTGCTTAAACGTGGTAATGGTCTCGCTGGAACTGGAGTTGACGCTGAATACACAAGTCAGATGCATGTGTAACTCTCAGTTACACTAGATAGACACATATGTAACTCTCAATTACACTAAACAGATGCGTGTGTAACTTCTAGTTACACATGCTAAGAAATTATTGTAAATGAATATTAAAGTAATAACTTTTTTTTGTGTGTTTTTTTTTTGATGTCTATTTATTTGCATATATATCAAGTGTAACTTTGCATTACACATATCATAAGGATGTGTAACTTCTGGTTACACATGCCATATGCATGTGTAACTTCTGTTTACACCTTCGCACTGTATTTTAATAATTTCGGGCCTAGATTTAATAATTTCGGGCCTAGATTTAAATTTTATTTAATTATGGGCTTGACAATATGCATAAGGGTATCAAGGTCTTTTAAAAACTCGGGGCCTAGATTTAAATTTTTTTTAATTAAGGACCTCATATTATGGGTTATCCATGGGTTGGGCCTGAGCCTAATTTCCCCTTACCATTAAGCACAAGTTCAAAAGAACTCGCCCCCATTTGATGTCATTCCCGAGAGAACAACAAGAGCGACCTTAATTTCGAAAGAAAAGAAGGATTTTGAAACACTAAAGAGATACTAAAAAGATAACAACAACAATCCTACAGAAACTGAACTGGAAAGTATCTACTGGGGTTTCAGACTCAATTGCCCAAAAGATAAGGATAAGCATAGGGGCAAGAGTCAATGAAACGTTTTAATGAACCAAAACAACACCAATAGACTGCCGCAAGTGTTGAAAAGTTGCAGTGTCTAAGGGTTTGGTGAGAATATCAGCCAATTGTTGTTCGGAAGGCACAAATTCCATACTGATGATACCATTTTCATAAAGATCACGAATAAAATGGTACCTTATGTCGATGTGCTTTGTTCTTGAGTGCTCAACAGGATTCTCAGTAATTCGAATCGCACTGGAGTTATCACAAAAGATTTCATTATCCCAGTATCAATTCCATAATCAGCAAGCATCTGTTTCATCCATAGGAGTTGAGTACAACATGATCCGGCAGCAATATATTCTGCTTCACATGTAGACAGGGATTGAGAATTTTGCTTCTTGCTATGCCATGCTACAAGATTGAGACCTACATAGTAGAAGCCCCCTGATGTACTTTTTCTGTCTTCTACACAACCTGCCCAATCAGCATCAGAATAAGCAGAAAGATCAGCATTAGTATCAAAAGTATACGAGAGACCATACCCAGCAGTGTGATTTATATATCGTATGATTCTCTTTGCAGCTGCAAGATGAGATTCTTTTGGATCCGCCTGAAACCTGGCACAACAACCAACACTGAAATCAATATCAGGTCTAGTAGCTGTAAGATACAAAAGGCTACCTATAATGGATCGATATAATTTTTGATCCACTTTTGCTCCTTTCTCATCCCTGTGCAATTTACCAGTAGTAGGCATAGGAGTCAGTTTAGGAGATGACTTATCCAGACCAAATCTTGACACAAGATTACGTGCGTACTTCTCTTGGGATAAGTAAATACCCTCCTTATGTTGTTGAATCTGTAATCCTAAGAAAATTTTTAACTCACCAACATTGCTCATTTCGAATTCTTTAGCAAGGGAGACTTGAAAGTCTTTTGCAAATTTTTCAGAGGTTGATCCATAGATGATATCATCTACATAGATTTGAGCAATGACAACATCTTTCTCACTCCATTTGGTAAACAATGTTTTATCAGCTCCTCCTCTTGAAAATCCTTTTCTAATAAGAGAGGTAGTGAGTTTCTCAAACCAGGCTCTTGGTGCTTGTTTCAATCCATATAACGCCTTTTTGAGCTTCATCACATGATCAGGGAAATCAGGGTTTTCGAACCCTTTAGGTTGAGCAACATAGACTTCCTCTTTTAAAATTCCATTCAGAAACGCTGATTTTATGTCCATCTGAAACAACTTAATCTTGAGAAAGCAGGCATGGGCCAATAAAAGTCGAATGGACTCAAGACGTGCCACAGGAGCAAAGGTTTCGTCAAAATCGATTCCTTCAATCTGTGAATATCCTTGAGCGACAAGTCTAGCTTTATTTCTGACAATTGTGCCATACTCATCAGACTTGTTCTTGAATATCCATTTGGTACCAACAATATTGACATTTGGAGGACAAGGTACACGTTCCCAGACATCTTGTCTTTCAAATTGATTTAACTCTTCATGCATTGCATTCACCCAAAAGGGATCTTTCAGAGCTTCATCAATATTCCTTGGTTCCACCTGCGAAAGATAACAACCAAAATTGCATATATTTTGAAGTTGCCTCTTGTTTTGGCTGTAGAATCCCTTCCCCCAAATGTTGTTGGGGTCATGATTCCTTTGAACCCAAAGATGTCGTGGAGGAACACGTACTTGTTCATCAGGAATGGCTTGATCAGTGCTCTTCTCCTCGTCACTAGAAATGTCAGGATCAGTAACAGTTGGGATAACTTCAACTGATTCTGGAATTTCTTTGACTTTCTCAATTGTCTCTGTTGGAGGCAATTCAAGGAGGATTATCTTGAAAAGTTACTAATGTCGTCGATGATAACATTAGCAGATTCCATCATGACTTGAGTTCTGAGATTAAAAACTCGAAAACCACGACTATCAGAAGCGTAGCCAAGAAAGATTCCTTCGTCACTTTTGGTGTCGAATTTCCCTTTTGTTCTCGATCTTTCAGAATATAGCACTTACTTCCAAAAACCCTGAGATAGTGTAGATTGGGTTTTCTTCCATACCATAACTCATAAGGAGTGTTAAGGGTTTTAGACCGCAAATACACACGGTTGATCAAGTAGCATGTGTAAAGACAGCTTCTCCCCAAAATCTTAAAGGTAAGTTTTTGTTGTGGAGCATTACCCTGGCCATTTCCAATGTTCCTATTCTTTCTTTCAGCAACTCCATTAGCTTGAGGAGTAATTGGTGGTGAGTATTGTTGAATGATCCCCAGTTCGTCAGAATTCGAATACCTTGGTGTCTTTGAATTCAGTGCCACGATCGCTCCTAATTTTCTTTAGTTTGCGACCTTGTTTCTGGATCCTTTTAACAATAATCTTGAATTCACTCAGGTTTCATTCTTATGAGATAGGAATGCAACCCAAGTGAATCTGGTGTAATCATCTACCATAACTAAAGCATACTTCTTACCGGCAACATGGGTTGTTGAATTGGTCCGAAGAGATCCATATGAATTAAATCAAGTGGAGCTTTAGTGAGAATATCTCGTGATGATTTGTGGTGAACTTTCGTTTGCTTACCCTTTTGACAGGCACCACATACACCTTCAATCTTTGCATTGATTTTGGGAATGCCTCTAACAAGTTCTTTGTTAATGATCTTAGTTAGAAGCGATAATTGATGTGACCAAAACGCTCATGCCAAAGATGTGTAGATTCCACCTTAGTCAAATTGCAGCGGTTGCTAAACTGAGTATCAAGAAGATAACAGTTGTTTTTACCACGAGTTCCTTGAAAGATTAACTTCTCGGATTTGTCAACGATGTCACATCCATTCGCATTGAAGACAACTCGATGGCCCTTGTCGCAAATTTGACTAATAGAAAGAAGATTAGCAGTCATACCTTTAATGTATACCACATCATGGATTTCTGGAACACCGGGTAGTTTGATCGTTCCCTTTTTGCTAATGTAGCAACAACTTCCATATCCGAACGTTACAGGACCTCCTTCGTAGTCAACCGATGATACAAACCAAGTGAAATCTCCTGTCATATGTCGACTACATCCACTATCAAGAAACCATTGAAAAGGAGATGTAGATCTTAAAGCAAAGGCACCCATACTACTAGTACTTCTCGATTTAGAATTTCCTGGTAGAGTTGTATGAACTTTTAGATAGTCATACAGTTGTTTAGCTTTCTTACAAATATTACTTGCAACATTAAAACTCTTTTGAAAGGACATAAAAACTTGTTGTATATGATCGGATGGACCACAACATGAGCCTATGCTTTGAAGATTGTCTGACTGGTTCCTTGTCATATTAGTTTTCTCAACATCCTGCCGTTGATTACTATCTGACTTATGACTTTTCATGAGAGAGGAACAACTGAGATTTTTCAACCTTTCAAGGGAAGTATTTCCGGATATCAAATCCTTAAGAATCGCAATTTCAGCGACAAGACCATAGTTGATCCGGATTTGTTCATCCAACCCTTTTTGAAGAGATATCAGTTTGTCAGACCTTTTCTTGCGGTTGTTTTTCAAACCTGGTGAAGCGTTAATTAAGACTTTATAATCCATAGAGTCAGATCGCTACAAACAAAGATTGATGAGGTCTTAAACGTGTTTGCCTGCTCTGATACCAATTGAAAAAGCGGGGGTCTAACAACACCACCCAATATTTCTATTAGCAATCTGTATGGACTAACTCCGAAACACTTTGCTAGAGAATCAACTAGACGGCCAGACTCAATCTAGATAGAAAGTATCTCAAGGAGTTATTATCTCAATCTCTCAATTTGATCTTTACTCAAGAAAATAGAAATCTGCGAGTCTTTATCAAAGAGAGATAACTTGGACGGTACCAAAGACCAATGTCCAAGGATCAATCAACTACAATCAACAACCAAAGGTTGGATTAGAGAAGTTGATGATCACGAACGCACAACCTGTATTATTTCAATTATATAAAATATAATGCGGAAAAGAAACAACACAGACACCAGAAATTTTGTTAACGAGGAAACCGCAAATGCAGAAAAACCCCGGGACCTAGTCCATATTGAATACACACTGTATTAAGCCGTTACAAACACTAGCCTACTGCAAATTAACTTTGGACTGGACTATAGTTGAACCCCAATTAGTCTCTCACCGATCCAAGGTACAGTTGTACTCCTACGCCTCTGATCCCAGCAGGATACTGCGCACTTGATTACCTTAGTTGATCTCACCCACAACTAAGAGTTGTTGTAACCCAAAATCACAGACTTGATGATAATAAACAGATCTGTCTCACACAGAAAAGTCTATAAGAGGATAAATCTGTCTCCCACAGATAAACCCTAGGTTTTGTTCCGTCTTTAGATATAAAATCAAGGTAACAGGAACCAATTGATAATCCGATCTTATATTCCCGAAGAACAGCCTAGATTAATCAATCACCTCTCTACAATCCTTCCTGACTACACAAGCGAATTGTCGAGGAATCACAAACAGTGAGACGAATATGTTTGTGACTTATTTATATTTCCTATCGGAGAACTCGCACGATCTCAAGCCAATCAATCGATTGTACTCGTACGATAGAAGATGCAAGATCAGATCACACAACTACGATAAAGTAGTATCGGTCTGGATTCACAATCCCAATGAAGTCTTTAAGTCGTTAACCTGATTTTAGAGAAGAAAATCAAAGGTTAATGGAGATCGAATCTAGTGGGCGCACTAGTAGCACACAGACGTGTGGGGATTAGTTCTGCATAATGCTAGATGTCTCATTTATATAGCCTTCAAATCAGGGTTTTTCCTTAGTTACAAAGCAATCCTTATTCACCATTAGATGAAAACCTGATTTAGATTCAAGTTAATATTTCTCAACCGTTAGATCGAAAACTTAGCTTGTCACACATACTTGGGTAGACGTTTACTGGGTTCGTGAAAACCATGCCCAAACGTGTACGTGTATGTTGGTTCAACATAGTAACCCAAAAGGTTAACCATATGAGCATTTCATATTAACCTTTTTCTTCTTCACCATAACTAGTTCAATTGACTCGAATGAACTAGATAATGAGTTGTTCAATTGCTATGAGATCTTATGTAACTACACAAGACACAATTGAAACAAAGATGATTCGATTCGATTGAATCGGCTCATGAACATTATAGCCACGGTTTGCATAAAGCATTCCTTAGTAATTTAATGTTTCATGTTCAGAGCACATCTGTAGATTATAACCTATTAAGTTCATAAACAAGTTCGCGGATTTAAGTTAATCGGTTGAGTTTTCCAAACACAGCAGAAATTCTCAGGATGACAACTTCCGCCAGTTCGCGGACTGGGTTCGCGGACTGAGTTCGCGGACTTAGCACACAAACGAGTTTTGGAAAATCCCAGCAGAAATTCTCGGTCGAGAACTTCCGACAGTTCGCGGACTGAGTCTGCGAAGTAGGTTCGCGGACTTGGCAAGTCAATTCCACAATCCTCCTGATTTCTCTTGATCAACAAAGTTCGAAAACTTCGGTTCAAGGAATACATGGTTATGTAATCTAAACTCTCATTTCAACCATTGAGACATTCTCAGAGGACGCTATGTAGCCGTTATTCACAGACCAATTCACGTCAGATCAATTCTCAAAGTGATTGAAACTTTTCATGACTTTCGTCACTAGGTGAAGATAAACTTGATCAAAGCGAAACGCTTTACCAACACACGATTTCGAGATAAAAGATAAGCAATGCTCAGCTCGAAATGTCAAATGTGTATGATCTGGTCTATATAGCATACGACTTTTGTCTCATAAGAAGTAGGAGATAGAAGAGATAGACTTTTGAGTGATAGATAAGTTCAAGTCTCCACATACCTTTTTGTTGATGAAGTTCCACGGTTCCTTGTATAGATCTTCGTCGTTGTATGATGAATCTCCATGAAGTCCTTGAGCTCAACTACACTTTTTTATCCTAGTCCAAGACTTAGCTATGCAGGCTAGAAATCAAGACTTATAGTTTTGATCACTAACATTGACAAACATGCTTGAGATAGCAATGCATGCGAGGTTGACCGAGCTATGCTCTAACAAATTGGTTCATTTATTTTTATAGTGAACAATTGAACAACTCTATGGAACACAATTAGATTTATTTGATTGTCTTTCATGATTGATTGATCATCATAGGTTATCTAGATGTGTTAGATGAATGTGGTTAAGATAAAAGTATTCATATGGCTGACTTCGGTTAACTAGTATTGAGCCAACTCAATATACACGTTTAGGTACAGTTTCCCATATCTAAATGAAAGTATATTTCATTTTTATGTGACAAGCTAAGACCATCTAACGGTAGAGAGATATTGCTTTTGTTTTAAGCAAACTTAGGTTGAATCTTAAATCAAGATTTCATCTAACGGTGAATATTGAATGATTTGTTTCTAAGCTAAGAAAACCCTGATTTAAAAAACTATATAAGGGAGAACTCTAGCAACTAGAAAACCTAATCCGCACACTTCTGTGTGATAATAGTTGCTGCTAGATACGATTCTCCTTTAACCTAGGTTTTTCCTAAAACCATTATAGGTTAACAATTTGAAGATTTCATTGGGATTCTCAAGCCAGATCCAACTATTTTCTTTGTAGTTGCGTATTCTGATCTTACTTTTTCTATCGTATTAAGTACTATCTTCTCTAAGATTTGCTCGAGATTTATCTCCGATACGTAAGATATAAAAAGTAATCACAAAGCTCATCATCTAATTCTTTGTGATTCCATGATTACTTGTTCTACTACCATATATGTAAGTTATTATGTGGTGATTGATATTTCTAGGTTGTTCTTTGGAAATATAAGTTTGGATTATCAATTGGTTCCTATGCACCTTGAATTATCATAAGACAGAACAAAACTTCATAGGTATTTATGTGGGAGACAAATTTATTAATTAGAATAGACTTATCTGTGGGAGACAGATTTGTTTATAAGTCTTCGAATTTGGGTCGTAGAAACTCTTGGTTTTGGATGATATCAGCTAAAGGAATCAAGTGTGTAGAGTCCTGCTAGGATTCAGAGGCGTAAGGAAAGTGATTGTACCTTGATCAGTGTGAAATTCGTTAGGGCTCAACTACATTCCAGTCTGAAGTTATCTTATAATATGCTAGTGTCTGTAGTGGCTTAATACAGTATGATGTTCAAATCTGGACTAGGTCCCGAGGTTTTTCTGCATTTGTGGTTTCCTCGTTAACAAAATTTCTGGTGTCTGTGATATTTCTTTTCTGCATTATATTTGTTTATATAATTGAAATTTCACGGGTTGTGCGTAGTTCAATCAATTTGGAAATCCGACCTTGTTTGTTGATTAGTAATTGATTGACACTTGAACATTGGTTTTGATACCGCTCAAGTTATTTCTCATATCAATCAGGCTCACAGATTCTTATATGTTCGATTGCAGATTGTATTGAGAAATAGAGATAAAACTCTTGGATATCTTTCCTCGATTGAGTCTGACTGTCTAGTTGATTCTCTCGGAATTATATTGGAGTTAGTTCATTCATATTTCCGAACAAAATATTGGGTGTGGTTGTTAGACCCCCGTTTTTTCAGTTAGTAATATTGACTTGAACTTGTTTCAATTCCTGACGTATCTTTGAAGTCGTTCTATATTGAAAATATAACGTGCGAAGCTGTACATATTGTATATACTACTTTAGTATAAAGACGTGATTATAATATTATGATCATAGTATTAAGGAATTATACTAGAAGTATAACGCGTATCTTTTGAAATTCGTAGATATGACATCGACATAATCTTGTATGTAGTTTTATGATTATGTGTATGGGTTAATAATGAAGATTTCATCCTAGGAAAAAATGTTTTACATTTGTTTAAAGGAAGTACGTTCATGAACTTTTTTCATGAATCGAAATGGAAATCAATTGGTATATTGGTCCGGGTATTCATTGCATATTCATTGTATGACTAATATGTGTGAGTTGGTAGAACCGATCTTAACTTAGGTTATGTATCTTGGTAAAACCGATCACAATCCTAGACTTATGATTTGGTATGACCGGTCCTAGTAATTGGTGTAACCGATCCTAAGTAATCCCCATGAGATGGTATGATCGATCTTTGTAATTGGTGTGACCGATCTCAAGTATTTGTGTGACCGATCCTTGTAATTGGTATAATTACTAGTGATCCTGGCTTCATGCAGGCGAGTTGCATCATGCAATACGAACTCAAGTATTCGTGTGACCGATCACAAATAGATACCATGTGTATATGGAACCGATCCTTATAACTGGTGTAGCCGATCCTAGTGAGAGGTGTGGCCGATCACAAATAAATACCATGTTTAGATGGAACCTATCCTTTTAATTGGTGTAACCAATCCTAGTGAGAGGTGTGACCGATCACAAGTAGGTACCATGTTTAGGTAGAACCGATCCTAGTAATTGGTGTAACTGATCTGAACCCATGTATGTGACTTGGTAAGACCGATCACAACTAACCATTGTGACTTGGTATGACTGATCACATAATAGTCTTGGAATTATGGTGGAACCAATTATAAACTTGTTTGGAAGTGTGGTGGAACCAATTCCAAGATGCAAATCTGACTTTCCATAAATTACATATTTTATTCATGAACTTGTGTAGTTTCGAGATTAGGATTTGTTATGTAAATATGTCCACATACTTTGAACATGAGCATTAACTCTTATCATTTATTTTTCAAATAAATTCCTTGGTGCTCAAGGTGATCTTGTGCCGAAATAAATTGAGAATATTTTAATTAAGGTTTTGGTTTTATATGCTTAATTACCAGCAATTAAAGCATAGCTCTAGAGAATAAAAATTTGTGATGTGCATTTACTAATCGGAGATTTTGTGTAAGAGATTTCGAAAATATTGGAAAACATTTATTGGAATTAGGAAAACCTAATTTGGGCATTCATTGCATATCTTAAAAATATTTCTGTTTTGGAAATTCCTTGATGTCCAAACAACCTTGGTCTATGAATACCTAACTTTTCATTTCTAACAAACTATCCTAAGAGCCAGGCAAACTTCATTCCTTGTTGTTTCTGGTGGAGCCGTCTAATCGGAGAGGAAAGTACCCTAATGAAGCGAAATCTCTTACGACCGCTCGTTTAAATAATTTTGTGGGATCAAGAAGCTCTACGAGTACCGTTGGTGGAAAACTATATATTGCATGATTATATTAGTTTTCTATTATTGATTTGATTGAATAATGGTTGTTGTAACTTTGATTTTACTTAGTTTGTTTAGTCTTGAGAACCTTCTCTTCTGATATAAGTCTCATTCAAACTAGATCAAAGTATCGAAGGGATCTTTAGAACTGCTTTTAGATCTAAAGACGTCTTGTGACAATTCATTGTTAACAGACTGTGTTATGTGTGCGATTGAGCACAAGAAGATTCAAGTGTTGTTGTGCAGGTTTTGAAGAGAATAGAAGATTTGAAGACGAAGAAGATTTCTTATTAGTTTTCTTATTTTGTGGATATTAGTGCAGAAACCTTGATCGTCTGGGATTCAACTAGAATATATTTATCTTTGATAAATTTGATTGTCTAGATGCGTAAGATCGACAACTATCATTTGGTGGAATTCTTCAATGTCTGAATCTGATTAGTTGTAGATCTAAATCTAAGTGACTAATTCGGATTGATTTAAACCCGACAAAAGAGTTTATTAGTTTAAACGGAAGAGACTTTGTCAAACTCAAATCACAAGTTTAAATAGACTTGATACCAAATAAATTTCAATCATTTACTGTTTGGAATACGATCCAACAGAAATTGTGGTTCACGTGCGTGACTCTAGAACTCGAAGGCTTAGGAATACTGAGGGAACTAAGTAGCTCCGGTAGTCTTCTTGATCTCAATTATACGAAGTTGGTATTATATTTTGTATAACGTCTTAATTCTGAGAGTATTCAAATCTGGACAAGGTCTCGGGGTTTTGCGTTTACCGTTTCCTCGTTAACAAAATCTTGATGTGCCATTTACTTTATTATTTCGCATTATAATTATTTTTATTATAATTAAAGTAAATTGCGCTTATACGTTAATCCGCATTACTTGAATTTGATCCTAATAGTCTATCGATTTATTATCATAACTATTATCAAGTAAATATCTTGTTGTTATTGTTTCGACCTCGTCCATGAAAAATCACACAAGGTATATGACTTAAGTTATGTTGTATCGACTTTTTCCATACATGATCACTTAAGACAAAGAAATTATAGGTTAAAACAAAACATTGTGGTGTATTTGGGTACCCTCGTCTTTTCAAACGGGATTTGAATCACTTTTCTTTAAGAACATGTACATGGGTGTGCTTGGATATGTATATGGGTTTTTAGGAAGTTGTTCATGATTCTGTTATTAGAACATTGCTTGGTCGAAATCGTAAGCGTTGTTATCTCAATCTTGTTGTCAAATTTAGTTGATCAAAACTGTATTTTGATTTCTAGTCTACTTATAGCTATGTCTCAGATTTTTGTAGTTGAGCATTAGACTTCACGACGTTCACCATTTGAAGAAGAAGATTTACTTAAGACTTTTAAGGAACTTCGAAGAAAAAAGGTATGCAGAGACTAAAAGTTATCTGTCATTCAAAAGTCTATTCAATTTTATCTTCTAATGAGACTAAGTCGTATAGCTATCTAGACTTTATATTATACATATTGAAATTTCGAACCGAGTTTATCTCGTTAATATATTTATCAAAATATGAGTTTAAAGCTTAGAATGCTTCATCAGTTACTTGACTATTTTAGTTATGAACAACTCATTTGTTGAAAACTAAATATTAAATCAAAAGTTGATCATGAGAAAATTACCTTGAACCTCTTACATGATTTGTGTGAGACAGTCATTTGATGTGAACTCGAGATGTTTCGTATTGATCAAATAATCGTTTGAAAATTACTTGAAGCTAGTGGTATGTGTAAGATTACCATTGTTGTTCTTCTAAGAATGTTTCAAATCGATTATCAAGAGTTTTAGAACTACTACCGAAATCTAGATATGGCACAATATGCGAACTATAAAATGCTACTTGGGTCCGGAACTCTTGTTTACAAACTGAGTTTGCGAACAAGTTTTGTATGTTTGGGTCCAGAACTATTGTTTACGAATAGTTTTTTCTATTGGGTCCGGAACTGCAACTTGTGAACTGTGTTTGTGAACGGCAAGAATAGGAAAGGTCTGGAACTGTAGTTGGCGAACTGTGTTTGCGAACGACAAGACTAGGCAAGGTCCGGAACTGTAGTTTGCGAATAGTGTTTGCGAACTCAGTGGATAGGTTATAATATTGACAAGTATGACAAGTTGTTCACATAATCTGTATGCAAACTAATTGTATATACTCATGAACTCAGGTTTGTTTGTGAATTCAGTTTGAAATCTAAAGTTCCTGAATTTTCAATTCCTTTATGGTTTGCGAACTTGGTTTGCAAACCGTGGCATTAGGTTCATGTATAAGTACTTTGTACACATACAAAACCAAGCCGACAATGTTTCAAATGCTTATAGATATTTCCATGAGATAGTGAGCATTTTAACAACTCTTTTAAAATACATTTAGATACATTTGATCATCTATTATACTGGTTGATTATCAGATTGAGTCTAGAAGTGTTTGATGAAAATAACTGAGCCAAAAGTTTTCATATGACTAACTTCGGTTAACTATTATTGAGCCAACTCAATACACACGTATATGTACGGTTCATCCAAATATGAATATAAGTATATTTCGTTTGTGCATATCAAGCTAAACCATCTAACAATGGAGATTGAATGCTTATTTTCTGAGCAAACTTAGCTTGAATCTTAAGTCAAGTTTTCATCTAACGGTGACTATTGATTGCTTTGTTAAAAAGCTATCTTAGCTTTGAATGTAAGCAACCCTGATTTGAAATACTATATAAATATGAACTCTAGCAGCTAGGAAACTTAATCCCGACGTTTTCGTGTGTCCTAGTTGCAAACTAGAATCGATTCTCCATTAACCTAGGTTTTTAGTTCTTCTGAAAACCATTACTAGGTTTAACGACTTAAATACTTCGCTTGGGATTCGTGAATCCAGGTCCAACTATTTTCTCTGTAGTTTCGTATCCTAATCTTATTATTCTATCATATTGATTTTAATCTTCTCTAATATCATCTCGATATTTATCTATGATAGGTAAGATATAAAAGTAATCACAACAGTTCTTCGTCTCAGACTCTTGTGATTCCGCAATAACTTTTTATGTTAATCAGTTAGGTTATTTTGAGGTGACTAATATTCTAGGATGCACTCGGGGTTGTAAGACCATATTATTAGTTGTGTTTCATGTTCACCTGGATCTTTATCTAAAGACGGAAACAAAAAAGAATAGACATATCTATGGGAGACAGATTTGTTTATAAGTCTTCGACTTTGGGTCGTAGAAACTCCTAGGATATAAAGGTCATTAGCTAGGGGAATCAAGTGCGCAGGGTCTTGCGAGATTCAAGAGGTGCAAGGAACGTGAATGTACCTTAATTGGTATGATAATGGGTTAGGTATCAACTACATTCCAGTCTGAAGTTATCTTGTCAGTAGGCTAGAGTCTGTAGAGGCTTAATGCAGTGTGGTGTTCAAGTCTGGACTAGGTCCCTGGGTTTTTCTGCATTTGCGGTTTCCTCGTTAATAAAATTTCAGGTGTACGTATTTTTTTTGTCTGCATTATATTTTCTTTATATAATTGAAATATCACAGGTTGTGCGTTGTTCAATCAAAGTTGATAAATTCGACCTTGTTTGTTGGATATAACTTGATTGACACTTAAATATTGGTCTTTATTAGAGCTGTCAATTTATAACCCGGCCCGCGGTTTGACCCTAACCCGGCTTGTTTCAACCCGGCTCGGCTTGGCTTGTTGTCTAAACGGGCCGGGTTAGGGTTGCCATATATATCCCTACTAGAAAACAAGCCGGGATAGGGTCAACCCGCGGGTTACCCTCCAACCCGTTAAATTATGTTACTTTGACGAAATATAGAAAACCTGGCCTTGATATTTCTTACAATCAGTTCATTTCTTACTTTCAAGATGTTAAATCATATATATCTAAATCTTTATTAACTTTAAGTATACACAAACAAGCTGGTAACAAACATAGATCTATCAAATAAGATGCAAAATAGAACAAGTCTAGAATTTGAAGATCCAGTGAATACCCATTCTTTTAATCCATTCAAATCAGGCAACCATTATATTAAATCCAAAGAAAGAGAGAAACAAACATATAAGGAGAGGATAAATATGTTGGTTTGTATACGATTTTTCCCATACAAATATTAATCAACTGATTGAATAAATAAAAAAATGATAATCAACTGATCATAAAATTCTTAGAAAAATCTAGGTCTAAGAAAAGTGAAAGGCGGAGAATCTTGATCTAAAAAGGTAGAGAAGCAAAGTAAGAAAAAATGAAAAAGAAAGGAAGGACTAAGGAGGGAGGTGGAGGAGCCGAGGAAGGAAGGAGACAGTGATGCGGCAGAAGAAATGAGAAAGGTTTGATGTAGGGTTTTTAACTCTTTATTTTTGGTGAAAAAAAATACCGTGTAAATAGATCATATATGTGATTGACGAAAAAATGGGCAAAGCCGCTTTCATAGTCCAGTGGTCTGTATGCTATGTGACCACCTAATTGACCTGGGTTCGAATCTCCACATTCACAGCTTTTTTTTTTTAAAATTCGAATCTTCTCATTCACAGCTAGTTTTCATTTTAAAAAAAATTGATAACAGTGACCAGCCAACCCGTCGACCCGTCAGGGCTGACCCGCCTAGGGTTAGGGTTTTTGGCTTGTCCATGAATAGTACTAGGGCTAGGGCTGACCCTAACACTACCACGGGTTGGCAAGCTAGGGTCGGGTTGGTCCTAGCTTGCCCCGTTTGACAGCTCTAGTCTTTGGTACCATCTGAGTTTTTCTCATATCAATCAGGTTCGCAGATTCATATTTGTTTGATTAACTGATTGAGAAAGAGATAAAGCTCTTTGATATCTTTCCTCGATTGAGTTTCATTAAGTTGACACTCTCAGAATTATATTGGAGTTTAGGCCATACAGATTTTCGGACGGAAAAATTGGGTGTGGTTGTTGTACCCCCCACGTTTTCAATTAGTATCAGATCAGGAAAAGACGTAAAACCTAACAAGTTTGTGTTTGTTTGATCCTAAAGTTCATCCTGATGAGAAATCACTTTGGGTTTGCGAAGCTGTGTATGAAACTCTTATTGCTTAACCATTAAACTTTGTATATAAGACATCGACATAATCGTATGAATGTTATTGTGATTATGTATGGGTATTGATGGATGCATTTTTGTGTCCGATTTATCTCAATCCCATATATTGATAGTGCTTATTTTTGTACTTATTATGGTGTTTTATGTGTGTGTAGGTATTTTTGCGCAGTAAACATTTTAGGAAAAATCGGCTCGAAAAGTTGTCTAAAGCACCCGGAGGAAGTGATTTTGGCACCCACGGTTTAGATAAGGGGCACCCCCAGGGAACCTCCTAGGCATTGGTTATCGGCACCCCATCAGAGGATAAGGGGCACCTTCTTCTCAAATTCATAATTAAAATTTTGCGGGAAATTTTTTACAGATGGGAGACAGATTAGGGTTCGCATTCTTGGAAGGATTTAAGGAGATTTCAATCTCGGATTTTTGGTGGGATGAACTTCATATAGCATAACATGGTCACTGTGATTGATTGGACCCAACCAATTGGGCTGGATAGTTGTGCTGGAGCAAAACAGAGTTTGTGGCATATATCGGGTTCTGTTTGGCTTATTCTCGGAAATCCAGTGTGACTAAAACGCGGATACACTTTCCTAAGATTCACAGATATCTGATAGAGAGTTTAGAAAGGATTTGACAGCTCAGAAACGTGTGAAAGATTTGGCAGAGAGATTATTGTCGTGTCTTGCACGGAAAGGAAAAGAAGAAATTTTATCAGTATTTTTAGGATTTTGAGGTGTATAAAAGCACGCGTCAAGTTCCAGAAGAAGGTACGAAGTCATTGGAGCAGTTGTAGAGAATTTTAGAATAACACAGAGCTGAAAATATCGAGTTGCAGGAAGTCATTGTAACAGTACTACAATGATTTCCCTGTAACAGTCAATCCATTGTAACAGCTGATTTGTAACTATTACATCGTTGCAAGCGGTCTGTTTTATTGTTTCTCATCCTTTTAATCAACTTTTAAACCATAAACCAATATTTTGAGCAAGTGATTAATATGAGGAGCTAAACCCCATTGCTGAGGCGACAAAGGAAGCTATTTTTCCAATAAAAAGTGGTATATTCTTATTTATGTATTTATTGCAATTATTATTATGACTATATGCCTTGGTTGAAAATTGTTTGAATGATTTTTGTTAAGCAATTGTTATTTCTTTTGATAAAGCATGCTTGGCTATAGGTTTTTGATGTTCTACACTTTGGATTTACACTTGTTATTTTTAAAATCTACTTGTTGCAATAGTTTAGAATCAAATTGAAAGAGAAAATTGCATGAATATAAATATTGGATTAAATCACTTTGAACTTGGAAAATAGTGGAATCTTAGCCTCAATGTTCTTTTATTATTGATATCATCTTTGATTGAGTTTGCTATAATTTTTAGTGAGTTTTCAATATTAGTTTTAGAATTTAAGTCTAAGTATTATCCTTCGCAAGTCTGAGAATCGAACCACTTTTACCACTATCTACAAATCACATCAATTTTTGGCGCCGCCGACGCGGATTTTCTTTTAGGGATTTAGATTTATTTTTCTTTTTTAGGTTTAGTTTTTATTTGTTTTATTTATTTGTTCTATTTTACGTTTTTGGGTATTTATCTTTTGTCTACAGGTATAAAGAAAATTGAGCCAAGGAGTTTGGTGATTTCGTAAAGACTTGGAGCTAAAGATTAAAGCAAAAAGAACGGAAAAGAAGACATTTTTTTTTAGTTATTTTTTTTTAGGGTTTTGTTTATTTTTCTTGTTTAGAAAAAACTGTTTGGGGTTTATTATTATTTTGTGATTTTTCTTTTCTTTTTGGACACTTGGACTTTTGGACTTTGGGACATTAATTTTTTATACCCTATGGAAGGGTAGTATTAAATATAAACTGTTTGCAGAGAAGGAGGACAATTACGATATTGTCTCTGCACCTTGGGTTCGTACACTAACATCGGAGTCGGTGGTCCGAGTCGACTACAACCGATTCATCCCCCGTCAGGAACGGGAGGTAAGATTCTGAACACCCGCGAATCTCCTGTCAGCGGGTTTACTGTATTCCTTCGGTTGCATATATGTTGAGGAATGAATACGGATTTTAATTTTCTAGTAAAAGGCAAGGCCAGACCATACAAGATAAGGGTTCATATTTCATCACCGTTCTCTTCTTGCCCGCCTTAGGAAAAAGATACCAAACGCGAACCCAAGCTTAAAATTTTGACTAGAACGAGACCGAGAAGGTAACGATCTTGTAGGAAAGTCGTTCAAAAGGACTATATTGGGTATCTTATTAGCTTAACTCGTTTAGAGGTTTGCTAAAATTGTACCTAGTTTCCTTTCGGAAGATTAGAAGCTGGTCTTGAAACAATCTAATTGGAGACATCATGCTTTTTGGTTGCTAGAAATCAATAGGTTTGATTTGGTTGAGTCAGCCTTGTTTTGTGATTGCATAGAATCCCCTTCCATATTCTTTTGTATGCCTGAACGTAAAAAAGACGCCCTAAGTAGATTTATTAAAGACAAACCTAGTAGTTCTAAGCGTCTCGGATACCTTAATTTAGAAAGTCCGATTTTCGAAGAGTCCAGTTTTGAACATTCGTTTGAGGAGAAAATCCTTAATATTCCGATAGTGCCAGAAATGGCAACTTTGAAAGCTTTGTTGAATCCAGCTAGGACTACTCGTCCATCATGTATTAAGTTAGCTGACACGGAAGCCAATTATGAACTTAAACTTGGGACCTTACAGATGCTCCCAATCTTTTTAGGGAAAGAAAACGAAAACCCCTATTACCATGTTAGGGATTTTGAAGAAATTTGCAGTACTCTAAGAATTAGAGGCTTAGATGATGATGCTTTGAAACTTAGGTTATTCCCATTTCCCCTGAAAGATAAGGCCAAGTCGTGGCTATATAGTTTGACTTCCGAGTCAATTGAGACATATGAACAACTTGCATCTTCCTTTTTCAATAAGTTTTTCCCTAGGCACAAAACATCGTCTATTAGGATGCAAATATGCACATTTTCACAACAAGAGGGAGAATCTTTGAATAAGTATTTGGAAAGGTTCAATGATTTGTTAGCCCAATGTCCTCATCATGGTTTAGAAAAGGCTAGGTTAGTTCAGATCCTTTATAAGGGGTTAGATTGTTCCACAACAACCATGGTTGAGTCTCTATGCACTAGTGGGTTTGAAAACCAAACTGTTGATGCGACGATGGACTTTTTGAATAAAATTGCCGAAAAAACCCAGCAATGGAAAAATAGTAGGGAACCCAAGAAAACAATTCTTCTAGGTAGAGGAAACGTTAATAGGGTAAAAGGAGGCTATGAATCATATGCCAAAATTGCTGCTATAGCAAAAAGGTTGGAAGCTTTAGAAGTGGGTCACACTAGTGGTAGAGTGGAGCCTTTTTGGGAAGGCCAGAATATTGAAGAGCAAGCAAATGCTCTTTATAATAACAGTAGATTTGATAACCGTCAGAAATTTGACCCATATTCAGAAACTTATAACCCTGGTTGGAGAAACCATCCAAACCTTTCTTGGTCTAAGGGCCAGAATCAAGGTCAGTTTAGTAATTATAATGCTCCCACAAGTTTTGGCTATACTAAGACTTCTTCAGGAACAACTCAGTTTCAGAATCAGTCCGATAAGAAAATCTTAAGCTTAGAGGAATCTCTCGCCTTGTTAACTCAACAAACTGCAAAATTTCAGCTATCAGTAGAACATAGTCTACAAGCTAGTAACAGGATATGACAAGAAAATAGTCAGGCTATTTCCGAGTTAAAAACCCAGGTTGGTCTGATAAATGAGTCTTTGAGAGAAACAGGTAAGTTTCCTAGTCAAACACAACCCAACCCTAGAGGAGTTCATGAAGTAGGTGCAAAACCATCGAATCAATTGAATGTTATTAGCACCCTTAGGAGTGGTAGAGTTGTAGACAATAAGGTAACCATGCCCGATAGTGAACATATTGTAGTTCACCCCTAAGGACCACCAACTGAAGAGACTGATAAAGTTTCTGATGATGCTAACTCGGCTCCTGGGAGGTATGATTCTGTGCCTAGAGCCCCATTTCCCCAACTATTAGTACCAACAAAGAAGGAATCGAACTTTAATGACATATTGGAGGTTTTTAAGCAAGTTACCATAAACCTTTCTTTATTAGATGCAATTAGGCAAATTCCTGCTTATGCCAAGTTCCTTAAGGATATGTGTACACGAAAGCGAAAACTTAGCGTCCGTAAGAAAGCTGTTTTAGCTAGTCACGTAAGTTCAATCATTCAGAACACTACAACTCCAAAGTACAAAAACCCAGGTTCCCCAACCATTGCATGTACAATAGGTAAATTCCGGGTAGAAAAAGCTTTACTTGACTTAGGATCCAGTGTGAACTTACTGTCGTACCATGTGTACTTACATCTAGGACTTGGTGAAATGAAACCTGCTCAGATGACACTGCAGTTAGTTGATAGGTCTGGCAAAATTCCTCGAGGTGTTATCGAGGATGTTCTTATTGAGGTCGACAAGTTTATTTCTCTAGTGGATTTCGTGGTCCTAGATACCCAACCTGTCACCGACCCAGAGAACCAGATACCTGTGATTTTAGGTCGCCCATTCTTAGCTACGTCTAATGCGATCATAAACTGTTGAAATGGTGTGATGAATTTATCTTTTGGTAATATGACTATTGAAATGAACATTTTTAATGTCAGCAAGCTACCTCATGAGCTAGATGACACGTGTGTTGAAGAGATGAATATGATAGAAGCCTTAGTTTAGGAGTCATTACCAAACATCTTGTCTGAAGACCCATTAGAGAGTTGTCTATCCCATTTTGGTTTAGATTTTGACGACGATAGCACCATTGAACAAGTGAATGCTATATTATATTCTACCCCTGTGTTAGATACTGATAGGTGGAAAGATAGGTTCGAACCATTACCATCTTCTGAGACTACCCTAATTCCTTCTTTAGAAGAGCCTCCTAAGTTGGACCTTAAACCACTACCAGATACCTGAAGTATGTGTTTTTAGGACCATCTGAGACTTTACCTGTGATTATTGCTTCCGACTTGGATAGTAATCAGGAAAGTAGGCTAGTAAAAGTACTTCAAGAAAATAAGGAAGCTTTAGGGTGGAATATTGCAGACATTAAGGGTATAAGTCCTACCGTTTGTATGCATCAGATTCATTTGGAGGAAAACTCCAAACCTTCTAGGGAGATGCAACGTCGACTGAACCCTAACATGAAAGAGATAGTTTGAAAAGAGGTGCTTAAGTTGTTAGATTCGGGTATTATCTATCCAATTTCAGACAGTAAGTGGGTCAGCCCCGTTCAGGTTGCTCCCGAGAAATCAGGTATCAATGTAGTCTAGAATGATAACAATGAGTTAATCCCAACCCGAGTGACCACGGGTTGGCGTGTCTGTATTGACTATAGAAAATTGAACAAGGTCACAATAAGGATCACTTTCCCCTTCCTTTTATCGACCAAATGCTAGAGAGGTTAGCTGGACATAGTCATTATTGCTTCTTAGATGGCTACTCCAGATATAATCGGATCGTTATTGCCCCAGAAGACCAAGACAAAACCACTTTTACCTGTCCCTTTGGTACCTTTGTGTATAGACGCATGCCTTTCGGGATATGTAATGTCCCTGCGACTTTTCATCGTTGTATGATGAGCATATTTTTTGATATGGTAGAACGGTTTTTAGAGGTCTTTATGGATGATTTTTCAGTGTTTGGTTCATCTTTTGATGAGTGCTTGCATCATTTGACATTAGTGTTGACTAGGTGTAAGGAAAAGAATTTAGTGCTTAATTGGGAAAAATGTCATTTCATGGTTAAATCAGGAATTGTCTTAGGGCATATCGTATCTTCAAAGGGTATAGAGGTAGACAAAGCCAAAGTTGACCTTATAAAGACTTTACATGTCCCAAAAACCGTAAAAGATATTAAGTCATTTCTAGGGCATGCAGGTTTTTATCGTCGATTCATTAAGGATTTTAGCTTAATTTCTAGACCTCTTTGAAATTTTCTTGCAAAAGATGTTAAGTTTGTCTTTGATGATGCTTGTTTGGAGGCTTTCGAGAAGCTTAAGACTTTACTCACTACCGCCCCCATAGTCCAGGCACCTAACTGGAACCTAGGCTTTGAGATTATGTACGACGCTTCAGATTATGCTATAGGCATTGTGTTAGGACAACGAGAAAACAAATTACTTCATGTGATTTAATATGCTAGAAAAACCCTGTATGATGCCCAACTAAACTACACAACTACCGAGAAGGAACTGTTAGCCATCGTGTTTGCCTTGGATAAATTTAGATCCTTAGGTTCTAAAGTCGTAATCTACACCGATCATGCTGCTTTGAAATACCTTTTATTTAAGAAGGATGCGAACCTAGATTGATTAGATGGATCCTTTTGTTGCAAGAATTTTCTCTAGATATTAGAGACAAAAAGGGCGCAAAAAATGTAGTGGAAGATCACTTGTCTAGGCTAGTTTTTGATTCCCTTGATGATTCAATTCCTATAAGGGATCGCTTTCCTGATGAAAAATTGTTCTCTATTTCCCAATCACCTTGGTATGCAAATATAGTGAATTATCTTGTTGCTGGTCGAATGCCTTAACATTGGGGTAAACAAGATCGTTCGAGGTTTTTAGCCGAGGTTAAGCATTTCTTTTGGGACGATCCTTATCTGTTTAAGTATTATCCAGACCAGATTATTAGGAGATGTGTACCTGAGAGTGACCAGTCCAGTATTCTCTCCTTTTGTCATGAACATGCTTGTGGGGGTCATTTCAGTGCTAAGAAGACTGTTGCTAAGATATTGCAGTATGGATTTTATTGGCCTTCGTTGTTTAAAGACTCCCATAGTCATTGTGTTTCTTGTGAGCGTTTCCAGAAATTAGGGACCATTTCCCGTAGAAATATGATGCCTTTGAACCCTATTTTAGTGATTGGGGTCTTTGATGTGTGGGGCATTGATTTTATGGGTCCATTTCCTAATTCTTTGGGTTATCTTTACATACTTGTCGTTGTAGACTATGTGTCTAAGTGGGTTGAGGCGATTTCGTGTAAAACAAATGACCATAGGGTCGTAGTCAAGTTTTTGAAAGAGAATATACTTACACGTTTTGGTACACCGCGAGCTATAATTAGTGATGGAGGTTCACACTTTTGTAATAAACCGTTTTCTCTTTTAATGAACAACATGGTATTACCCACAAAGTAGCTACCCCATATCACCCACAGACTAGTGGTCAGGTAGAGGTCTCTAATAGGGAAATTAAGCGTATTCTAGATAAAACAGTTAATCCCAATAGGAAAGACTGGTCATTGAGGCTTACTGATGCCTTATGGGCTTACCATACTGCGTTTAAGACACCCATTGGAATGTCACCTTATCGTTTAATATTTTGCAAGGCATGTCACCTGCCTGTTGAGTTAGAGCATAGAGCCTATTGGGTTATATTAAGAACCTAAACTTTTCACTTGACAAGGCAGGAGCTCACAGAAAGCTCCAGCTTAATGAGTTGGACGAGATTCGTAGAGATGCATACGATAGTGCTAAGGAGTATAAGAATAAAATGAAACTTGTGCATGATAAGAATATTTTACGAAAGTCATTTTCTACAGGTCAAAAAGTTCTTCTGTATGACACTCGTTTGCATCTATTTCCCGAGAAGTTGCGCTCTCGGTGGACCGGTCCTTTTGTGGTCCGTACTGTTTTTCCTCATGGTGTTATTGAGATTGAGACACCAGATGGTAGTAGTTCTTCAAAGGTTAACGGTCAGAGATTGAATCCCTTTTTAGAGCCTTTTCCTACAGATGATGATGAGGAGGTCCCTCTGGAGGACCCTGTTTACCTTGATTGACCATCGAGGAGGTTTGTATGTTGTATATTATTTTTGTAGGTTTTTGGTTTCACTTCACCCAGGTACTATCTTTCCGACTCTTATCTTTACTAATTCCTCATATTATTTATACTTTTGATATTGTTCTTTCACTAGAAACATTGAGGACAATGTTAGATTTAAGTTTGGGGGTGGGGAAGAAACTTTTTGTTAGTTTTTAGTTACAATAAATAAACTCCAAAGCCTAGAAATTTATGCCTATTAAGGATGGCACTAACCAATCTAAGTGGATAGAAGCATCTTGGTTGTAGGAGTTGAGGAAACAATATGAGTAGATGGAAACATCTAAAGAATCTATTCATAAAAGCACAGAGCTCAAGTGTTAGAAATAACATGATAGTTTCACCGTATCCGGAATCATCTTATTACTTCTTTTTTTTTATTTTTTTGCACAATTTTTATGTTGATGTCTGTAAGGTTTAAATAGAGTGATTGAGTTACTTTTCAAAAAAAAAAAAATTGAGACCAAACCATCAGACCAACCGGAATAAATTCAATAAAGTCGACCACTGATACCCTTGTATATGCCAGTTGTGTTGACCTAGAGTTAGGATTATCGACCAGTGGTTCCATTGTATATGCCAATTGTGTTGATATTAGTCAGACAAGTATCTCAATCCATTAGGTCTAGGATTCTTCTTGGCATTGACGTCCATTCGCAAACCATCTATATTTATTTCCATCTTCTTAATCTATTCATGTGATTTGTTTGATTCCGGATATTGACGTCCATTGTGCGATTATCTGAGTAGAGCTCTGCCACTTATATATGAATTTTAGTATGCTTGAGTGCAAACTCTTGTAAAGCAATTGGAATTTCGCATAAGGGTACTTTCTCTTGTAATCAATAAGTATGCCAACCAAGGAGGTTCTTTAGTGCTATTCCAAGGTTCTGCATAGATATCTAGGGTCTGGAGTAAAGGTTTTGTGGGTATACCTCTGGTAAGCCCTCTCGAGACTATAACTCGGCCACTAGGGACACCTATGGATTCAAAGGCTTGTTGCACATGCTAAGTGCAATCGAGATGCCTGCGACAGTGAGTTAGGATTTTATTTACTGTTTTAGTTTTGCTCGAGGACTAGCAAATAATAAGTTTGGGGGTATTTGATGGACACATTTTTGTGTCCGATTTATCTCGATTCTATATATTGATAGTGCTCATTTTTGTACTTATTATGGTGTTTTATGTGTGTACAGGTATTTTTTGCGCAATAAACGTTTTTGGAAAAATCGGCTCGAAAAATTATCTAAAGCACCCGGAGGAAGTGATTTTGACACCCACGGTTTGGATAAGGGGCACCCCAGGGCACCTCCTAGGAATTGGTTATCGGCACCCCATCAGAGGATAACGGGCACCTTCTTCTCAAATTCATAATTAAAAATTTGGCGGGAAAAATGTTACAGATGGGAGACAGATTAGGGTTCGCATTCTTTGAAGGATTTAAGGAGATTCAATCTTGGATTTTTGATGGGCTGAACTTCATATAGCATAATAGGGCCGCTGCGATTGATTGGACCCAACCAATTGGGCTGGATAGTTGTATTGGAGCAAAACAGAGTTTGTGGCATATATCAGGTTCTGTTTGGCTTATTCTCGGAAATCCAGTGTGACTAAAACGCGGATACACTTTCCTAAGATTCACAGATATCTGATAGAGAGTTTGGAAAGGATTTGAGAGCTCAGAAACGCGTGAAAGATTTGGCAGAGAGATTATTGCCGTGTCTTGCACGGAAGGGAAATGAAGAAATTTTATCGATATTTTAGGTTTATGAGGTGTATAAAAGCACGAGTCGAGTTCCAGAAGAGGGTACGAAGTCATTGGAGCAGTTGCAGAGAATTTTAGAACACCACATAGCTGAAAAGATCGAGTTGCAGGAAGTTACGTTTCAGCTCCTGCTGCTGAAGAACAAGTGTTGAAAATAAGAACAACGTCTCAATTTTGTAACAGTGCTAAAATGATTTCCCTGTAACAATCAGTCCATTGTAACAGCTGATTTGTAACTATTACATCGTTGCAAGCAGTCTGTTTTATTGTTTCTCATCCTTTTAATCAACTTTTGAACCATAAGCCAATATTTTGAGCAAGTGATTAATATGAGGAGCTAAACCCCATTGCTGAGGCGACAGAGGAAGCTATTTTTCCAATAAAAAGTGGTACATTCTTATTTATTTATTTATTGCAATTATTATTATGATTATATGCCTTGATTGAAAATTGTTTGAATGATTTTTGTTAAGCAATTGTTATTTCTTTTGATAGAGCATGCTTGGCTATAGGTTTTTGATGTTTTACACTTTGGATTTACACTTGTTATTTTGAAAATCTACTTGTTGCAATAGTTTAGAATCAAATTGAAAGAGAAAATTACATGAATATAAATATTGGATTAAATCAATTTAAACTTGGAAAATAGTGGAATCTTAGCCTCAGTGTTCTTTTATTATTGATATCATCTTTGATTGAGTTTTCTATAATTTTTAGTGAGTTTTTAATATTAGTTTTAGAATTTAATTCTAAGTATTATCCTTCGCAAGTATGAGAATCAAACCACTTTTACCACTATCTACAAATCACATCAGGTATGAGTGAAGATTTCATCCTAGGAAACAATGTTTTTACATTCGTTTAAAGGAAGTAAGTTCACAAACTCGTTTGTGGATCGAAAGGGAAATCGCTAGGCTTATTGGTATTGTCATTCATTGCAAATCTATTTTGAACTACCAATATGTGTGATGTGTATAACAGCTCATAAACTTGCTTATGTTCTTGGTAAAACTATTTACAGAGGCCTGACTTAAGTTATTGGTATAACTTTTATTAGTAGAACCGATCTTAAGTAATCACTCAAGATGGTATGATCGATGCCTTGTAAATATCAACTTTTATCTAGTGTAAGGGGAACCGATCCTAGTGAGAGGTACAACAAATTTGCAAGAGGGGAATCGATCCTTGTAAGAGGTACAATAAGTTTTTCAGTGAAAGGGGAACCGATCCTATGAACATGTGCAACAAGTTCTTAGAAGATGGGGGAACCGATCCTATGGACATATGCACCAAATTACAGGTAGTTACCATAAGTATGTGGGGAACCGATCCTAGTACAGTAAAACTTCGATACATTAATATCCTTGGGACAGGAGAAAATTATTATTTTAGTAAAGTTATTAATTTATCGAGTGAAAATTTAGCATGTACAAGCCTAGTTGGGACCGGAGAATTTTATTATTATAGCGAAGTTACTAATTTATCGAATATTAATTTATCGAAGTTCTACTGTACCTAGTCAACCGAGTTTTGGTAACTAGTGTGACTATGCACAATACTCACGTGGAGGTAGAATCGAAAATTGTTTTGGTAGAACCGTGGAACCCATGTTTGGTGATTTGATAGGACAATCGATCACATAGTTCTTGGAAGTCGGATGCAAATCGTTTCCAAGATTGTAAGTATGAAAAGGGACTTGCAAATTAAGGATGTCGTCATTCTTTGAATATGAGTTTTAACTCTTATCATTAATTGTTCAAAGATATTCCTTGATAGCTAAGGAGAATCCCAGGATCGAAATAAATTGAGAATCTTTTAATTAAGGGTTTCTTAGTTTTTATATGCTATTTAATTTCCAACAATTAAATGCATATCTTTAGAAAATAATAATTAGTAATGTGCATTTACTAATTATAGATTTTTATATTGGGATTTCGGTCAATATTTGGACAGTGCATTTCCAGGAATTATGAAAACAGATTTTGACTTTATTGCATATCTTTGAGAATATTCGGTTTTGGAAATTCCTTGGTGTCCAGACTTCCTTGTCTATAAATATTGAAGTTTGCATTTCTAACAAACTAATCCTTAGAGCCAGCAAAATTACCTCAATTGTGTTGTTACTGGTGGAGCCGCCTATCGGAGAGGAGAGTACCCTAATTAGGAGAAATCTCTTACGGACGCTCGATTTAAAGACTTCCTTGGGATTGAGAAGCTCTATTAGTAACATTGGTGGGAAACTAGATAATTGCGGTTTATTATTAGTTTTCGATTGATTTGATTAACTAACGGTGGTTGAACTTTGATTGCACCTGGTTTGTATATGCTTGAGAATCTTCCCTCCTGATATAAGATTCACTCAAACTAGATTGAAGTTTCGACGGGGATCTTTAGACTGTTTGTAGATCTAAAGACGTCTTGTGATAATCCAACGTTAACAGACTCCGTTCTGTGTGTGATTGATCACAAGAGTTTCAAGTTGTTTGTGTGCAGGTGTTTATTGAAGAAGATTTGAAGACAAGAAAACTTTTTGGGTTCATAATCTATGGTGTGCACAATACTTGATTCGGCTGGAAAGGTATCCGACTATAATCGGTTTATCTTTGTAATAATCGCGATTGATTAGTTGTGTAGATCGACATCAATACACTTCTTTGTAATTAATAGTATTGATTGCTTAAGTCTTACAATCGCTTTGATAGGTTAGGAAGAGATCTAAGAACCCGACGAAGGAGTTTATTGGTTAAACAGAAGAGCCTTTGTCAAACTCATATCACTTGGTTGAAAAAAGTTGTTACCGAACATATTTGTTATTCCTTTTCTGTTTGGAACACGAACCAAAGGAATTGTTCCAAGCGCGTGACTTATTACAAGTTGGAGGCGCAGGGATACTGAGGAAACAAGGTGAACTATAGGTTTAGTTGCTTGGTATCAACTATATGAAGTTGGTTTAGATTTTGTATAACGGCTTAATTATGAGAGTATTCAATCTGGACTAGGTCCCGGGGTTTTTCTGCGTTTACGGTTTCCTCGTTAACAAAATCTTTCTGTGTCTTTTACTTTTCTATTTCCGCAATTATAATTGTTTTATTATAATTAGAAGTAAAATACACAAACGTTAATTCCTATTTACTTGATAAGTAATCATATAGTGTTTGGTTAAGCCCAAACCTATTATCAAGTAAACATACTTCGTTGTTGTATTGTCTCGATCTTGTATCCATGGAAGATCACACGAAGTGTGAAACCGATTAGTTGTATTGTCTCGACTCAGTCCATAGACAATCACTTTCGGAGAAAGGACTTATAGGTGGAAAAGTTTTAGATTGAGGTATATTCGGGTACCCTCGTCTTTTCAGTAAAAAATTATGTACGTTCCGTAAAAAGAATCCTTCTGAGTCTGTTACAAGTTACAAAGATCGTAGAACTTCGTCTTTTAATCAAAAGAAGAAGGAAATAAATCGAATAATTACTCCTAAGTTGAATGATCACCATTGGGATTATTCCTATGATGCAAAATATAAAGAATATCAGTCTGAAATGATCATTGAGCGGGTTTCTGCTTATCCAACTTCATAAATTTCAGGCCTGTTGTAGTCCAGAATAGGATGAATAGCATGGTTGTAGGAATTATTGAAGTATGAAGCAGTGAAAATAAGGTTCGACAAAATCATATGGATTAGAACCAGACATTGCTATAGAAGCTAAAGCATGCAAACATGGAAAACCATAGACGCGCCACCTATGACAGGTACATGTCTTTGCCTCAAGATTAACACTATGAGAACTCTCCCCTCCCTCCACTTCATAAACACAAACATCAGACTGTATAACCAGCTAGGTTAAACCCCCATCAATTAAAGCATTCATCTTAGCTTCTTTCTTTGGTGTGAGAATTGTTTGAAGCTTGAACCAGTATTTCTCCTCTATGACATCATCTTCATCACATCATTCCTTATCTGATCCAGAAGAGCATTTGCAGGGAGCTTCTTGTGTACCTTCATTCAACTATTGAAGGATTCAGCAAGAGTCAAAGATGTCCTTCCATACCTACAACCCTGGGAAAAAGCATTTGACCACCTCTCGGGAGGGATATCTTCAATATAATTTGCAACCCAACCACAACCGAGACCCCTAATCATAGAGATGGTAGTTCGGTAAGCTTCGGGTCTAAGAGCATATGCAGCAGCTTGAAATGCATCAATAACAACACTATACTTTTCGTCAGAACCATTAATAGGTAAGCTCTGCTTAAGATGATAATGGCAGAAACTGTGGAAGTCTTCAGGAAAAATAAATGGAATCGCTATCTTTAATCCTTCCGCACGATCAAATAAAAATGTGATTGACCTTTGATCATAATCAACAACATAACTCAAATTCCTCATGAACCATTCCCGGTTATCGTTATCTTTACCAGTATTAGGGCCATGGCTAATGGAAAAAACCCTGCACAAAATAAAACATGTTTCAGGACTTAAAAAACATAAAATCAAGCCAACATAAAAAAACATTGCATGATGTATTATGAATCTAAAATAATAAATGTATAAGACATTATGTGGCTAAAAAAATGATGCATTAGACATTATGCGCATGAATAAAATGGAAATAATTTAAAAAATTAAAAACAATAAATGCATAAGACATTATGCAACAACAACTAAAGAAAATGATGCATAAGACATTATGCAGCTAAATTAAATGATGCATGAGACATTATGCACATATATATAAAAGGACGCATAATCAGAAAAGTGAAAACAATAATGCATAAGACATTATGCATCTAAACAAAAAGATGCATAAGACATTATGAAGACGAAATAAATAATGCATGAGATGTTATTCACATATATGAAAAAGATGCATAATCAGAAAAGTGAAAACCGTTGTCTGAAAAATTACCATGTTCAGCATTGATAAAAAATGCATCCATGAGGCATCCTCTAAATCTTCTTGTAAGAAAGGTAGCATCGACGTAAATCATAGGATGAAGGTAACAATAACTATGGATACATGCCTCAAAAGCAATAAAAAGACGCACAAACTTATTTGAGGGTGCTTCAAATTCTAAATAAATTGAACTCTCCTCGTTCAATCAATTGTCATCCATTTCAACTTGAAAATCAATCCAACTCCCCTGATTTGTGGTGCGATTGGCATCTACATACTACACCAGATGTGAATACGACATGACATCATCACCAAATATATCCTCATACACTTTCTCTCTTCCATTGTAAGCTTGGTAATATTTCACATTGATCTTGTAGCTAGATTTAAAAAAATTTAACAAATCAGAAGCTCTGAAACGCGGATCACTTCTGATTTCATCCTTGATCAAACTAGAAACAAATTTACTACCGAGCTTGTGGAAGAGCCTTTCACATCCCACTCCAAAGTGATGATCATTAACATATTTGTTAACCATGAGCATTCTGTTTTCAACATCAACATCACAAACCTTAAGCTCCCAAGGGAAATTTTATTTTGGACACTTTGCATAAAACCTGCTAGGTTAGTATAAAAAAAAACATAACCTGACTTTAGCTCGTATTTCTTCACTTCAATACGTACTTCTGCTGCGCCTCCAAAAAAAAAACTTTACCAACTTCACCAAGTAATTTATCACAATCCTCAGACCTAAGAACCTTGTTAACAGGCACAAAACCACTTTCAAGAAAATTGACCATGGCTTCTTCAGGTTCAGGTTCTATTACACGACTACTTGAAGCTCTACTGCGACTGCTGGAACAATTGATCCCAACTTTAACAAGTAAATCAAAACTATTATGACCTTTACAGGGGTAACGAGATACAAAACACTGAAGCAGAACATCAGAATCAACCCCCACAAACTTGGTTCCGTCATGAAAGGAAAATCTGACATGATGAGGTAATAAACAAGACCACCTTTAGTAAACGACTGTCTTCAAAGACTCCAGAGTTGTGTTTACATCAACAAGTTGAGCTAGGAATTCATTGAAGTAATAAATTACATCTAGTGCACCAATAACAGACATTTCACCCTGCAGAAACACAAAAACAAGTAATATCCATCGGAACAAAAATCAAACAAATCTATCCTGCATATTAATTCACAAAAATTTTGACTCAAAGTTAAAAGATCAAATCAAAAACAACATTAAAAGATCTACATTAATAAAAATCAATTGGATATCAAAATCAAAAAAAATCTACATTAACTGGAAATCAAATCAAATCAAAAATCGACTTGAGCAAAAGCGAAAATTGATCTATCAACATCCGAACATGAAATCGAAACACAAAGCTTAAATCGAAAAGATCTACATTGATCGTAACAAATTCAAAACCTAAAAATCAAACAAAAATCAAAAACTAATTCAAAAATAAGCTTAGAAGATCTAAAATAAAATTCGAAAACGAAAACCTAAAATAAACTTTGAAAACCTAATCTTACAGAAATTAAAACCTAGTACAAATCAAGATTAAACAAACCTAGAATCATAATCAAGATTAGAATGAAAAAGAACGAACCCGAAGCTTGAATCTTCGGAAAATCGATATACAAACTCAAGAAATTCAATATCTCAATCAGCTCCTTCTATCTGATAATTGAATCTCTCAGCTCTTTCGCTCCAGCTCAAAACTCAGAACTGAATTTCCGTGACTGTATATGCAGAGGATAATTTAGGAAATAATGAAAAAATGAAACAGAATTTTGAAAACTTTTGGTGTCGGAAAAATTTAGTCACCGATTTTGGATGCTCCTGTGAATTGTTCCACCGGTGGATTTGACAGTGAAAAATGTGTAAAAATGAGAGTGATAGTTTTCAGTTTTGCCTTACTTTTAGGGGTGTGCAACGTACGGACGGATGCGTATTAGGGATCACCGGCGTCCAAACCGTCTAAGTTGCGGATTTGAAAAATTCAACCATGTCCGGCATAATCACCCGCGGATTTGACATCCGCGTATCAACAGATGATACAGATCGGATGCAGATTAACCGCGGATTTAGTCAGAAAAAAAAAATACAACAACCAAACAAAACACTAAGCTTAAAAACTAGAATTTAAAGTGGTTAGCCTTTTGAATCGTCACTTTTCTTATAATTGTTGAATGATTTAGAAACCTCTGTTTTGGGGCTACTGATGGGTGGTGATTGACATGAGGAAGGTAATGAAACAAACATGATATTTCTTCCGGTACCTCGTTCTTTACTTTCCTTTAAGCGCTCTGCTAGTGACGTGGGAAAAGAGATTGCTGGCAACAGGAGATCAAATACTCCTAGTTTGGAGGAGTTGCAGCGGGATTTATGGGGAAAATGCTTGTATACAAGAGTAGTACTGTCAAATTAAAGCTTGGTGACAACTTTTTCTATGTGATTATAGGGTTATCTTAACTTCAAGTCTATGGTGCGGATGAATCCGGGATTTTAAAGTCCAGCCGCAACCAAGCTGCTAAAAATGCGGATTTGAGAATCCCACTCATGTCCGGTCTATTAGTTTTTTGGATTGGATTTCACCCGCAATTTTACGGATAATACGGTCGAAATTCGCGGTTTCGGATTTTTTGCTCGCCCTTACTACTATAATTGATGTTATAATTAAACCAAGTTTATTTACTAAGATGCCTTTTGTGTCTAAGATTAGAGTTTACGTATAAATAGAGGTCTAACCCATTGTAATTCTCTACACATCTAGTGAGAACTTTCTCTTCTTTCTCCCTTTACTTTGATGTCTCCTTATTCTCTTTCTCTAGTTTACAACACGTCATCACCACGGAGCTCTAACCTCTGAATCGTAAAATAGTTGTTTATTTTATGGTTGGAATCCGTAAAGTTCAAACCCATTAGAAAGTTCTCGTGAACGCAACTACTGCTGTACTATTTATGCGTCGACTGTTGTTGATTTCTTTGTCTTTTTTCTTTTTAATCAGTAACATGGAAACATGAAACAAAACTTTACAATCTTTTTATTTGTTTAGTATTTTCTATGATTTTTCTTTATATACCTAATCATATAACTGGACGGTGTAGTCTAATGCCGACATCTTCTAATCTTTGGAATTCTTTTTATCTTTTCATGTACTTGAGCGGTGCAAATTTGGTTAACTAGCCTTGGTTACTCATACCCAAGGATGAATCACCCCACACCACTATCGTCCGCTGGAAGATCTTTTCAGGGCTAAGATAAGAATCAACATATTTACGGTATCAACCAACTAATTTTGTTTCGGCATTTTGTTTACGGCACATATATGCTTATTATCCTCGTGTTTTTAGGGGCCACCCGAAAGAATTTAGGGGCCATCAATTTATACCCAGCCAAAGACTCTAGTTAAGGGGTACCCCATATGATATTGAAGTTACATAAATGCCCTTCTGGTAAAACTGTATAAAAACCAAATCAAAAAATTCTACTCATTTCAACTGTATAAGAACGCGAAGAACGCGTACCCGACAATGTAGTCGGTGGTGGCGATTCCGATAGTCAAACACTTCGTCAACTTCAAATGGCCCCAATTAGGTAAGAATCTATCATTTTTGGGGTTTATTTCGCTTTAATTCGTCGAATCGAGAAAAAAAAATTCTAGGGTTTTCGGTTATTTATCCAGATTCGGGCGATATTCATGCTTATTTACTTCCGAATGTAGTCGTGTTCTTCATTTCTCAAGAACATCGACAGTATTCGGGAGAAAGATTTGATAATTATCTGCCGAATATTGGTGGCCATATCTTCCTGGATACAAACTGCTAATAATCGGTAGTTTAATGAATTTTTTGGCTACCGAATATATTTAAGTAGACACACAGTATTCGGAAGAACACTCACTACCGAATGTATATATTGAAAAAATCTCAAAATTTCTGATATAGGAAAAATCCCATTTTGGGGCCAGTATTTGGGTCATCGTACATTCAGAACTTTACAAAAAAATTATCCTCCGAATATTACAAGTTCAAAACAAACCACGCCATGGCTCCAGGTGGTTCCAAGGGCCAATATTGAAGGTTAGACAACCCATATTCAGAAGTTTTGGTAACTAATTTAACTTCCGATTATTTCAAAGACAAAATTTGAAAAGTATAAGTTTTTCCCAAATTCTGATTTTTGGGCCATTTACATTCGGAACTTTACAAAAAAATTATCCTCCGAATATTACAAGTTCAAAACAAACAACGCCATGGCTCCAGGTGGTTCCAAGGGCCAATATTGAAGGTTAGACAGCCCATATTCGGAAGTTTTGGTAACTAATTTAACGTCCGATTATTTCAAAGACAAAATTTGAAAAGTATAAGTTTTTCCAAATTCTGATTTTTGGGCCATCGTACATTCGGAACTTTACAAAAAACCTATCCTCCGAATATCACAAGTTCAAAACAAACCACGCCATGGCTCCAGGTGGTTCCAAGGGCCAATATTGAAGGTTAGACAGCCCATATTCGGAAGTTTTGGTAACTAATTTAACTTCCGATTATTTCAAAGACAAAATTTGAAAAGTATAAGTTTTTCCAAATTCTGATTTTTGGGCCATCGTACATTCGGAACTTTACAAAAAACGTATCCTCCGAATATCACAAGTTCAAAACAAACCACGCCATGGCTCCAGGTGGTTCCAAGGGCCAATATTGAAGGTTAGACAGCCCATATTCGGAAGTTTTGGTAACTAATTTAACTTCCGATTATTTCAAAGACAAAATTTGAAAAGTATAAGTTTTTCCAAATTCTGATTTTTGGGCCATCGTACATTCGAAACTTTACAAAAAAATTATCCTCCGAATATTACAAGTTCAAAACAAACCACGCCATGGCTCCAGGTGGTTCCAAGGGCCAATATTGAAGGTTAGACAGCCCATATTCGGAAGTTTTGGTAACTAATTTAACTTCCGATTAATTCAAAGACAAAATTTGAAAAGTATAAGTTTTTCCCAAATTCTGATTTTTGGGCCATCGTACATTCGGAACTTCCAACTTAATCGGTAGATAAGAATATAAGTTTGCCACCGAATGTCTTATTCGGGGGTAATACGTGTATCGTTAACAACCGATTGTAGTGCACCAATGATACGAAGCCTCAACGGCCATATTTTCAAAAATTAGATCCGTTGGAACTCTAATCTATATAAGGAGGGTAACCCCTCTCAGTTATTATTGAGTAAAAAATCGGAATGAAAAACCTTTTCAATGGCAAGTCCATCATCAATCGAAAACATACTTCGAAGATGCAAGCGAACAACTACATCAATTGCAACAATGGAAGAAGAAATACAAAAAAGGAACAAACAACCCAAAAAAATTAAACCATCGTTAGTGGCAACGGAGGAGGAGGAAGAGGAAGTCAAGGCTAAGAAGCGAGGTCAAGAACAATTTCATCATAGAGAAAGATTAAAACAAGTTGAGGAAGAGACCGAATGGATAAAAAATTATTACATTGTGAAAGATCTACCCAAAGAACAGCAGGACGATCATATATTTTGGATTAACGTTTCATTGGGTCCTTTTGTTGGTAAGTACAAGAATCCACGCCACAATTATGAACCATCGCATGTTTCTTCAAGGGTGCACCATGTTATAAAATTGTGCACCGAGTACAACCGTATTCTTGCTAGGCACAGAGACGACAGGTTTGCGGCACAAGATGCTTATTCCAAGTGTAGAGGAGAGTCGTTTCTACATTTCGAAGACGCGTTGATTGTTGCATCTCAGACTGGGAAAAAAGAATAACATGTGATGTTTGAGTGCTGTAAATTCAAATTTTTAATATTAATCGGCGGTTTGATAAAATATGGAATTCCCGAATATGATTAATCGTATTGAAGTGTTATAATACTGTTGTTCCGATTACATAGTTTCAAAAAAAAATTATAGTAACTCAGCCGATTCCTCGAAAAAAACGATCAAACATCGTCATCATCCGAGGGGATCAATTCGAGTTACTCAGCGGGAAAGTTGTTGTCCATAACATGATCCCAATCAACCATGTTGGACTCATATTGTTTCACCCAATCCTTGCAATGGTTCATAGGGAAGTAATCGTGCCACTTACTCAACGGAGGTAACAGACAATCTTTCTTTACTCTTAAACCGATAAAATGCATTTCATCCACAAATGCCATTACGATTCTTCTACCTTTAACCGACTCGTCGCAAGACGTTCTTGTGGGTGCAAACGTCATGCTAAGTCCATACATAGGAGGAACAAAGAAATGTACCACGCAATTCAAAACGTCCGCTAGGAGATATCCAAATTTAGGCATTGTCATCCAATACTTGGATCCGATTGTCTTCAATCCCTTTCGACACTTCACACGCGCAACTAAGTCTTTGAACTCTTGTTCTTTGTCGTATCTATCTCCTCGCCTCATCATCTCCATATAAAAACCCTTGTCCTTCACTAGTTGTACCGCCATCTTATTTCTTAAATATTGGCATTGGGTGACATCTTTGATATCCGCCTCTCAAAAGTAACCCATTTGTTCCATAGAAACGTGAAACCCACGATTTCCATCCCCATCAACCTCGTCGGTCGACAAAACAAATGGAATTATAAGTGGAGGGAGTTGTTCCAAATACTCTTTGTATATTGTATATGTGGATCGATTTGGTCTTCCATTAAGATCTCCAGGGCAACGAAGAGTACCTTTGTCCTCTTTTATAGTAAGAATTTCCATTGGTTGGGTTTGTTTCGAGGCGTTCATTTGATCAAAAACTTCTTCAACAACATTGGGTTGACTTACTTGTCGGGTGGTTGGTCCACTTTGATCATTTCTTGGACGACCTCTTTTCTTAGGTTCCGGCTCATCTTCAAATTCGGCTTCCGAATGCCTAGACAATATTCTTTTATTATACAAATACTCCTTCAACTCTTTTCTTTGGATGGTCTTCGACACTTCGGTGTTCGGCCTACCGGTGTTCTTTTGCTTAATAGGTTCATCAACCTCCCTTAAACAAGGGTGAAGGTCTTCCTCCAAATTATGCATCGATATTTGCTTTTTGGTGCCGTTTGATGTAGCGTAACGCTCGGCTATTCGTGCACACAATTCCGACTCGAAGAAAGACGGACCATAAACTACCGGGGTGTTCGGAGTGAAATTTAATTGCTTCCAAAATGGGTGAATATCATCGATGTCAATAACTTCAACATACCTACCCAACTTATGACGACATGGGAGTCCAATACCTATCATATCCTTGCAAACACAAACCGTATTCTCGTCATCATAAGTTTTATATAACTTCAATTGTTTCATCATGCGATTTATCGCCCATCTTGAAACTTTATGAACAACTCCCCTTAGAAGCAATTTTTCCTTAATATGTTCCATCGGGAATTGGTGTACACCAAATTGCATACATTTCCTAATCTTTACGAGATCACGATTGGTGAATTCATGGATTGCTTCTTGGATCGACACAACTCCATTTTGACTACCAATTAGTATTTTATTTAGTTGACCATGAGACCCCTCCGCAATGCTTGTCGCCTCGTTCTTGAAGTTACGATATTCATATGTCCATGCAAACACAAACCTCTCCTTAATCGTTAACCATTGTTTTTTACAATACTCAACCGGTTTTGGGTAGTCTATGCCGTATTCATCCTCAAATTTCTTCAAGTTACATTCGTAAATTTCCTCGGTCATCGACCAAACAATTTTGTCCCATGCTTTCATGAACATTTTACAAATTATTCCATCCTCCTTACACTTTTCTTCAAATAGCCTATCCTCTTCCTTACGTTCTTCCACGGTTAATTTACTAATGCGCTCATCCTCTTCCTTTGACCTCTTGGTACCCTTCCTTGGTCTTTTAGCTTGGAAATGATGATGGCAATTGGTTTTGAGATTGCATTGAATGTGCCACGTACATTGCAAGTTTTGGGCTTCCGGAAACACTACCGCTATTGCATGCATTAAGGCTTGATCGTTATCCGTTACAATAACCCTTGGAAAATTATCACCGTTATAAATGGACCTCAACGTCTCCAACATCCAAATGAAACTCACATTGTTCTCATGATCCATTAAACCCCATGCAATCGTAAACGTGTTTTTGTCCGAAGTATGGCAAGCAATGTTCAACAACGGCATGTTATACTTGTTTGTCTTATAAGTAGCATCTATCAACAAAATTTGATGAAAGCATTGAGCCAATTGGATCATTTCAGGATGTGCCAAGAAAATACGAACCATTATACCATCCTTTTCTTCCCTTCTCAAGGTGTAGCCGTGTAACTCCGCTAACCACTCCGATTGTTGCATGACCGTTCTACCATCCCAATCAGTCCTTTTGATCGTAGCTAGGGCCGACTTAATTGTAGACAAAGAAGACAATTTGTCGGGATCGTCCGCCTTTATTTTACTTAAGATCGCACTCGCTTTTTGGATCCGCATAGACCTCATCGTCTGCATTTGATGTGGTTTTAACTTGGCAACCATTACATGTCCAATTAAATCCAACGGATCATCATGGTTGTGACAACCGTTATCAACTTTATACATTTTATACTCTTTACCTTTAATACCATCGAGCTTATAGAAGACAATCTTAAATGGGCATCCTATCTTCTTGGTATTGCTTCGGTATTTCCTATTCGTCTTCCGTATGTACTTACTATTCTTTCCCTCGTGACTCTTTCGCGTCCCACCTCTCTCACAAATCATTTCAAATCGAGTGTCACTAACATGATTATTTTGAACTACCACGCACATGTTATCTTTTGCCTTGTTCATAAGCCATTCCTTTGCCTCCTTCTTACTTCCAAATGTCTAAACGTGCATAAAACAAAACAAATCTAATAAGCATAACCATTTAACATATAAATTTTTTAAAAAAGAAAAAAGTAGTAATGAGTATACCAAATCGTTTGCATAGTATAGGGAAGTGTCGGGCCTCAAATAAAAGTCATCAACAAACTCTTCAACGGCCTGCATATGAAAGCAACAAACTATTATACAATAATCGGAGGTTATTAAATAAGTCAAACTTCCGAATACTCTATATTCGGAATCCTATCGGTTACCCAAAACACCCGATTTATGCAAATGAATGTACACAGTTTACTGAGTGCAAAAAATGATATAATCGGAAGCTAAAATATATAGTAAACCAGCCGAATATAAATAACCGGAAGATAACTTTAATCGATAAACATCCGATTTTCAAGTTTTCGGAAATTTTATTTCGAGGCCACTGTTATATTCGACAGTCAAAGAATGTTAAACTATTACCGATTGTAAAGGATAAGAATACTGAGTTTTGAAATTTTCTGAGGAATTCGTTTTTGGGGCCATTCGGGGGTAAATAACTCTACATAACTACCGAATGTAGATATTTTTGGAAAACCAGTTTGGGGTTTTTTTCTCATCTTCGGCAGTAAACTAGTATCTTGGAACTACCGAACATACATATTTGGTACTCAGTGTGTTATATTCGTAGGTTTATTCTACAAATTATCTACCGAATCTGGGTAGTTCATGGCATTCAATGCATGCAATAATCGGTTTTTCTTGTTTACAAAAGCACACAAACGCATGCAAATCGAGTATTTGAGTTTCTTAACACAATACCTGTGTTTTACATGCATCGTTAGCTTCAATATCGGGCGATTCTCCATTTTCTTCCATGAAAGGGTCGTCTATGTTTTCCTCTCCACAAAATTTTGGATCATTCAACATATACCCCAAATCGTCTTCTCTAAACGGTCGTGAACCCTCAACATTTTGTTCTTCGTCATGATTCTCACCTTCTTCTTCATATCCATCCATTTTTGTAGTGATAAAATGGGTTTTCTCTTTTTTTTCCTTCACCTTCTTCTCTATAACTCTAACAACTCAAAAGTGAAAAAGAAATGGAAAAAATGAAACACAAATCATTCTAATACTGCACCGACTACAATCGGAAGTCTGGGAAATATTTTGGCTTCCGATTGCAATCGGAGGATAACAATGTTATCATATCCTCCGAATATATAAGGGTAATTTCGCCATTACGAATTACGCGAGATAAGGGATGGCTACATTTTCCCTTTGGATGACCTTTTTTGTTTTATTGTTGGCCCCTAAATCCTTTCGAGTGGCCCCTAAAAAAGCGAGGCTTATTATTTCTTACTATTGATTGTTCAATTTATTTAATTTGTCTTATTTACTCGAAACACCGTGGATTATTTCTTTATAATGGATTTTATATATTGCTTATGGTACAATTAAAATCCATTAATTAATCCTAGTCAAATAGACATGACCTATATTTTTTTGGGGTGCGGGTAATCAATATGATTTTCCCTTATTCTCTAATTCTCTGCATAGAGACCCAAAAAAAAAAATCCATCGAAAGATGGTTTACAATTTCTATCTCTCTAATGAAATAATAATCACCAAAAATTGGTTATTACAATTTGATTCTCTTTACGGTAATGTTCACATGCATGGTTGAAAAATCTACGTCAAATTTAATTGGTATCTTTGTCTATTGGACGAAGATCATGTGATTGATGGTTTCTATTTTTATTTTTGTTTTTATTTTTGTAAAAAACCATTCGTCGCCTATGCGATGTTGAAAACGACAATATTCTTTTAATTTGTCGATACAATTTTATTAATTGTACAAATCAATTGGTAGTGGTTTTCCCCCTCAATTCACTTTATGAGATGTAAAAAATGGCATTTTAAAACATTTAGCCAATTACGGTTATCGATTTCTATTCTTTCAAAGAAATCTTTTTATCAACCAAAAAGTAGATTTTTCTCTACAAAGAATGACGATAATGGTTTCAATTTAAACTAATTGGATTTGATTTTATCCATGGACCATACAAGGATTTGATACTGTTATTACGGTATAAGAAAATGGCAAACACCAATTGCTAAATTCCTGAGGGATGTTGTGCAAATTTGCATCTTCCTAATACTAATCTCCTAAATTAAGGTCGCTCAACTTGTTGCTGAAATATGGCAGGACATAAAAGATCAATGGGTGTGCACCCGGCTTGTTAGCCTAAATCATTAATTAGTCTTTGTAGTGACCATATTGATCTTGATATTAATTTCTTTAAGTGAAATAAAGTGTCTATAATTCCATTCTTAGGTGAATGAATATCTCGTTGGCCTTATAGGTCATTGGAGATTTATGTATTTCTTACTCTAACCAACGAATCCATGGTTGATTTCAAATTTGTATGTCAAGAAGATTACCATTTTTATTTTATTTTTAGGACAATTTCTTATGACCGCTGAAGTCATATAGTCCGACTGATATTGTTAACATCCAAAAATTATTATAAGTATATGTCCTCGAATTAATCGGATAATACTTTACGAAATTTATTTTTGTTTTTATGAGATGAAAATCTTCCGCCATAATCAGGGGGAAAGACTATATACTACTAGCAAAAGTTGGTGTTAATTAACTTGAAAGTTATATTAATTTCTCTCCCATCACGATCACATCGATTACGGCTGTCATTATATGATCGGCGTGAAATTTCTCGTTTTTCTTTCATATAAGCTTTTGCCTCTTAAGAGAAAATCCAGTCACATCTCGTAAAATAAGTAGCGTTCCATTAGAGGCTACTTGTCATGCTTAAATTGAGTGTACCAAAACACCATTCACATTCTTAGAATGAATATCTCATCCCTTGATGATAATGAGATTATAACGCTTGTGGGCGGTGGTACCAATAAATTTCGAATTTTTCAAAAACATTATGCATATACTTGAGAATTGTATGGGATCGTGGTAAATAAAAATGATTGTCGAATATTCATTTAAAGTAGCTACTGAAATAAATGATGGTGGTTTTGAACTCCTCTGCAGAGGAATATCGACAATGTGATTGGTTGGCATACAATCCAATTAGGTTGGATTAATTTCTCGATCGACACAATTTTGGATCCAAAACTTAACACCTTAAACATGCCAAGCCTATTAATTACAGGTTGGTGTAGACATTGTGCGTCGTTATATGAGATATTTGTTCGTTTGTAAAAACGATTTCAGGGTCTTATTTATTTTATTCCATTTTTCAGACCATAAGATTGATTTATTAATTGTTCTCTTTATACAATGCACTTGGCATGGTAACCTCATGTTGCATTCACACAAGAAATGTGGTCGAAGAACATATTGTATTTGTAATCTTTAGTGGATTCAAATATATTCAGGCAACCACCTTATTTGCTTACGTAATTAAGGTTTAACAATCCTTTCTGTGTTTTTTTTAGAAATTTGGTACAAAACCAAAAATCCGGATTAATTAGTTGATGATTTCAACATTATAAGTCTCTTGAGGAGACCTTAAAAACACAAAAATTCATGCCTTAACAGCATAAATTCTATTTTCTTTCCTTTCTTAAATCTGCAGTTGGAATTATGCTACCATAAACTCGTCTTTAAGATAGACTAGAGTTATTCTTTTGATGCTTATTTAATTATTTTTTTTAGAAACTCATATAATTGGGTTAGCATCAATAAAAATGTCAAAATTTGTACTCTTTTCCCTTCGTTTCCGGTTTTGTCCCATGTGGTTTTCCTGACAAGGTTTTGTCCCATGTACTCTACACATCTAATGAGAACTCTCTCTTCTTTCTCCCTTTACTTTGAACGATTTTTTGGGGACCATGTTTTTTTTTTTACCATGGTTTTATTTTGGGTAAATACATTAGAAGTAAATCTAGGTCACCATATTTATATTAATACCTAAATTACCCTCCTGATTAATTTTGGGTGACGATTAGTTAGTGTAATGATTAGTGAGATGATTAAGTTAAAGATAATTAGTGAGATTAAAAAATCAGATGTTTTTTTTTTAAAGAAGTAGAATTATTGAGAGAGTAAAGTTAGAGAAGATGAAGAAGGAAAACATGAAAATCGATGGATTTTACCAACCACAACCGGAGGAAGGGTATTTGGGTACCCAGGTATGCTTCAAACTTAGATAATGTTGGTTGAATTGCTCCAAACTTTCAAAAAAAATGAAATTTTTTATGTAGATTTGGGCCAGTTCAGTTACCATATGTCAAGAACATGTAACCGAACACACCTGAAAGTATAGATCGGTTACGTTTTCCAAACACGCAGGTTACCGAACTCGCTCGTTAATTGAGGTTTTGGTCGTACAGTGTAATGTTTGGTTACCTAGGATAAAATGGTAGGTAACCGAACTTTGAACTTAACAATTTATTTGGGTACATCTTGTGTGTTCAGTTAGTTCGCAAACTTCAACGCAACCAAGTTCCCAACTGAACTGCAGGTTAAAAGTAACCTAGTGTTAGAAGTTCGGTTGGTTCGCAAACTTCAACATATTTTGCGAATCAACCGAACTGGGCTTATATATGCATATATGCAATTAGGCAAACGTTCGGTCACTACGAAATTTATTTCTTGGCGAATTAGGTAGAGTTCGGTTACGAAGTTTCAAAGGTAGAGTTCGGTTACAAAGAAAAGTTAACATTTTTGCGAACGAACCGAACTTGTGGACTTCTCATTATTTTCGTAAACTAAAGTTCGGTGATATCCTTATTTTGCGAAGGAACCGAACTTATGGACTTGTGTTGTTCTAATACAAGGAGTTCGGTTAAACGTACTTTTTTGCGAATCAACCGAACTAAGAAAAAATTAATTCGTGATAACCGAACTTTTCTCTGAAAAAAACCCTCCATTAAACCTCTCTGCAACTTTCATTTTCAACTCATTTTAATGATTACTTCTCATTTATTCAACCAAAAACGAATGATAAGTAATGGGTTTGTGAGAATATCTTTGTTAATGTTTTAAATTAAGCTATATATATAGTGGTGGTGGTGGCAATCAGAGGTGGTGGTGATAATCGGTGGTTGGTGGTGGTGGTAATCAGCGGTGGTGGTGGTAATCAGCGGTGGTGGTGGTGGTAATCGGTGGTTGGTGGTGGTGATAATCGGAGGTGGTGGTGGTGGTAATCGGCGATGGTGGGAGGTGGTGGTGGGAGGAGGTGGTGGTTATATATATAGGTGGTTATTGGGTTGGTTTTAAATTAAATTAGGTTAAGGGTAAGTTAGTCATTACAATGTTTTAGGACACCCCTTATAACTATAAGAAAGGTGGCCTCATAAAACCATGGTCCCCTCAAAAAAATCATGGTCCCTAAAAAATCGTTCTTTACTTTGATGTCTCCTTATTCTCTTTCTTTAGTTTACAACAATTGAGAGGTTTTTCTTAACAAACCCCAACTCAACTCTCTGTACAGTGTAAGAACGAAGAATCCAAACGGACCCTTAAATTCAGGGGGGCCTTACTCGGTTACCCTATGCCCAAGCAGCCAAGCTTGCTTGTGATAGAGATGATTAAAGTTCTAGACAGAGAAACTGAATAGAGTGAGAGAAGAATTAAAACCCTAACAAACAATTAAACAGCAAAAGAAGAAGAATCGTAGAGATAGAAGAGTAATGGGTAGTTTTAGAAGAACAATGGGTAATGTAAGGTCTTTTATGAGTAATTCAATGGGAGGTTTAAGAGGAGGAAGTAGTCTTGCTTCTTGGGTTGTTGCAGGAACTTTAGCTTATTTTATTTGGGTTAAACCCTCTCAAGATCTGAGAAAACGACAAGAGGTTTACATTTCAATTTCCCCTGCATTTCTAGTTCAATTTTATCTTTCATTGTTTCCCTAATTATCCTAATCTGCCGATATTATTATTTATTATCATTTTAAATTCAGCTTGGGGTTTGTTTATGAATCTTACCGTTCTCGTTGTTTTCAGGAAAGAGTTGCTCTAGCTGCAGCTTCAGCATCATCAGATCCTTATCGGTATGTCGAGAAAAGAAAACCCATTCCCGATCCACAGGTCAAACAAAATGGCTCATACTCGTACTTTTTTTTTATCTGTTCCCCATGATTAATTATTAAGCCGTGTTGGCCAACTTTTTGCAGGATAATGGATAAATATATGGGAAGGGAAACAAAACGGAGAAACCGGAGGAGTAATTCAACTTACATTCAAAATCGTGAGTTGGATTTTAATTTTCTTGCCTACTATTACCTAGGATACTGCCTGTAGAATTGTGGAGTAGTGGTAATACTTACTTGAATATTTCTTATGATGGTTTTGATTGTTGATATTGTAATGTTACTGATGTTGCATACTTGCTTTGCACTCTATTGGATTCCAATCATAATGTTCATTCTACTGGTCGCCAGATATGTATCTAGTTAGCCACTTCCCCACTTTGTCACATTTTCTTTAAGTTAGAGACCCTTTGTGTAAGTGTTAAATTTGTGTGTGTTGCACTTACCTAATGGGTGTGTATTCTATCCATGCCTGTAAAGCTTTATCTGGAATCTTTTATTAGTAATAGCAGAAGTTCTCGCACTAGAACTAGAGACTGGTGTTGTTAACCAGGCGTGACTTATCAGTCCTCTGCATCCCCAAGCTTGCTGCCTTACTAGGTGCAAAAACTTAGATGTTAACCACTTAAGGATTTTATTAGCAGTTCCCAGTAACCACTTTGTAGAAGTTTAGATGAACATGCCAACCTTTTTGATGGTCGTGAAACTTTGTCACCTTTCACAAGTATGCTATGGTTAGTTGAATCAGAACAGTTCCATGAAACACCTTCATTTGTGGCTATGAATTCCGTGCATTAATCATGAGGCTATGAATTTCGTGCATTAATCATGAATTTCTTAAGCCATATAGGCCCGTGATATTTTACCACTATTAACCAACCGTCAGCTTGAATTCAATCTTCTAAAAGAATCACAAAGATACATTCGCCTCTTTCTTTTGAAACATTTCGGCAACTAATGCAACCTCAAGCTTGATCACTTCACTAACTATTTTGGAAATCATTTGGAAAACAGCAGTTGAAACTTGAAATTTGGGACGTTGGCCCTTGTAAAATTGTGATGAAAATAGAGATTGGGTGCTACAAGTTCCAATTATAAATCGAGGAACTGTGTTAAAATTGATTTGATCGGTGCTAAACTCATTGCCTCATTGGTATTAACATAGTCCTCCTCTGCTTAGGTGATGTGTTAGGCGACCTTGCTTCAGTTCTTTTGATCTTTCTTATGGTCAACTTACTGTTGCAATATAATTCTGCCTTTTCTCCTTTCCAAACCAAGAGGTGAGAAATGTTAGAAATTTCTACTGAATGTTCCCATGCAATCCTGTTTTGTTCTGTACATAATTGATTGTTTAATTATGCTGATTAATGTATTTAATCTTGAAGTTACGTTTACTAGTAAATTCTAATATCCGTGCTTATAGAATAGTAACTTTTATGTTTCGAATGTGAGTTTCCAGAATTTATCGTCTTACTTGCTTCTATTTTGTTGGTAGGTTGATAAATGGATTCAGAAATTAATGGTTGATGTGTTTACTGGTATATGATTCTCACTCTCCGAGTCTTTCATGTTCCCGCCGCTGTAAATGTTTTTTGTTCCGTCCTTATTGTATTTACTGGATACTCCATCTTGTACCGGGTTGAGCTTATAAGTACTGATATAGGACTCCCTTGCTCGCACACGTTGCTCGTGCGGTGAGTGTAATTCAATTTAGTTAATGTATAATAAATATGGCACACTTCATGTGCAGTATTTCAATTTAGTTTGTGCAAAATAATTATAATCTAAAATATTTTTCAGATATTTTAATCCTGAAAAATGTAAAACAAGACTGACTATTTTGCTAGCAGACAGTATGTACTGTATGATGTAACTCTTGTGATAATTGGTTGAGCATAGCAAAGTTCAGCTTGTAATATCTCATTCCCTTATGAATGGTTGTTTCGCATTGACAGTTGAAACATGTATTTCCCCATCAGTTAATGGCCGCCTCGAAGGAAGGAATTTGCCTCGTGGTTTTGTGGATTTGGTGATTGTCATATGTTTAATGCCCTAAACGACTTTGCTTTCCTGTTATGTGGTTTTTTGGTTGGTTCTGTGGGGGTTCGCTGCTTCTTGCTAGTCGAGATGCTTCATTTGAGACCATACCAATTTTACACGATAAGAGGATGTAGGAGTTGGATTAGCCATAATTATCTGGGAAAAATGTCATTGGAATCTATCTAAACTATAAATTTTGTTCATCTGAATCACATTAAAAACTTAAGTTAGTGTGTGATAATTTGTCCGAGATGTGGATTCTTTAGAGCAGTTCCTATGGAATGAACAAACTCTATGGAACGAACAAACATGAAAAATGAATGTTCAAATCAACAAACTTGTTGCTTTGAACATTGAGTCGGACCACCCAGCGCGTGTTTGAGGGAAGGACGCGCGTGCTTGCCAAAAACGTTGGCGTTCTGACCGAGAACGCTGGCGCTTGTTCTTCCAACGCGCGTGGTTCATTAAAACGCCAACGTTTTTGGTAAACACGCTGTGTTCTTTCTAAGAGCGCCAATCGCTCCATCCGATTTCCATTTTTCCTTCCTTTCTTTCCCCTATAAATTCATGTCGTCCATAGACTTACACTCACATCATCTTCAACACAACCTCAACATTTCACAATTTTCATACCGTCTCTAACTTTTCCTTTTCTTTTCATACAAAACTATTCATATCAATTCAATCTTTCAGATAAATTCTCATCTCCATATATTGCATTTCTAACAAATATGGCATCCTCACAACAACGATCACAACAACATACACCACAACAAAAACCACAACAAAAACCACAACAAAGGAACACGAGAATTCGTGGTCCCAAGTATGCAATGTATGAAGACGAGTCACTTTGCAGAAATTATGTATTATATACATTAGATGAAATCAATGGTATTTATCAAGAAAAAAAAACTTTTTATGGTAAGATTTTACAAAATTTTTGTGAAGAAACCGGTAACACTAATAGACGTGATGTCGAGGGGTTGTGTCATCGTTTTCACACAATTTCAGCATCCGTTACTGAATATGTACCTTTGATCACTCAAATGTGGAACAACAAAAAAAGTGGTGAAGGCGAACCGGATGTGGAATGAAGATGTCGGAAAAAGTGGCAAAGATCCCACAAAGGTTGCAGCTTCCAACATGAAAAGTGTTTCACCATTTTGAGGGTGCTTAACAAGTTTAATCCATACTTGCTGGAAGGTCATCAAGTGCCTGGAAGATCACCACATGGTCCAATCTCGCAGGATTTTCAGAATGGAGGGCATGCTTCCTCACCTGACGGAACTCGAGGTAGTCAGGAACAACACAACACTAATCTAGACGTTAACACCAACTTGAAGAGAAGAAGAGGAGGTGGTCAGAAAGCTGCAAAAGCCGCGAGAGACGCAGCCCAACGAGCAGCAGAAGGAGGTTCAAGCGAGTTCAACTATGCTGAACACAAGGAATTCGAGATGCATATGGAAGCAGATAGATCCAGGGACCGTGACATTGCTATAGATAATCAACGAAAAAGTCGTCTTTCGCGAGAACAACATTACATGGATTGTAATCTAAACAAGTTACTCTCCTTGGACACTACAAAAATGAATGAACGACAATATGCTACATGGACTAAGCAAATGGATGCGGCCGAACAACAACAAGCCGCAGCCGAACAAACTTGCGAGTTTGTGAATGTGTAAGAAGACGAAGATGATTCCTCGGAAGAAAACGAAGAAGATTCCATTCTTTCTTAGTTAAGTTTACGAAGAAGAATTCAGTCTTTCTTAGTTAAAATTAAGTTTAATTTAATTATACTCGTTTAATTAAAATAAACAACACTATAACATCTATCTCCCTCTGCTTCTCTCTCGCCCACGCGCATCGTCTCTTGCTACTTTTAAAGCCCATAGGTGCTTAGTTAAATCTTGTCTTAGTTGTCCATAAATTCCCCGGTTTTGGAGTCTATCAGTGGCAACTGGCAAATCTATATTCTCTTGCCGGGCGCCGATGCTCTACCACAAGATCCTTGGTTAAATCTTCATCTGGAAAACTAGTCTAGGTTAGGTCATGCCTGGTTTCTTCAATGACCATGTTATGAAGAACAATACAAGTCAGCATAATTTTGTTCATCTCTTGAATATCAAAAAAGCGTGCCGGCCCAGCTATAATGGCAAGCTTCCTTTTCAGTATGCCAAAAGCGCGTTCAACATCCTTTCTGCATTTCATTTGTTGGGTGTTAAAGTACATCATATCCTTCGAAATCGTTGGTCCATAACCTGTTTGTTTATAATCTTGAACCATAGTTAACCATTCTGGATAAATTCCGTCTGCTAGATAATAACCCTGAGTGTACTGATGACCGTTGATGGTGAAATTGCAGTGCGACGCGATCCCATTCTTAAGATCTTCAAACAATGGTGACTTATATAAAATGTTGAGATCGTTATTTGAATCCGGAAGTCCAAAAAAGGCATGCCAAAACCAACAATCATAAGTAGCTGAAGCTTCCAAAATTACAGTTGGTTTTGGATAATAACCCTTATATTGGCCTGCCCATTCAATTGGACACATATGCCACGTCCAATGCATGCACTCAAGACTACCTAACATTCCCGGAAAACCCCTCTCGGTGTTTTCGGCAGTTATTCTTTGAACATCTTCCTGAGTAGGCTTTCTTAAAAAGGTTGGACCAAAATGCTCAACTATTGTTTCACAAAACAATTTGAGATACCTAAAAGAGGTTGTTTTTCCAATACGGATGTAATCATCCATGGAATCCGCTGGTACCCCGTAACAGAGTATACAGAGGACCGCAATGACCTTTTACTCGGGACTAAATCCTCGTATATGTCGTGCATCATACTGATAATTAAATAAAGGTTGTACCCGACAAAGCTCGACAATTATCATTTGCGTCAAGTTGCGGCCCATGCGGAATCTTCCCTGAAAATTCTCTTCGGAATAGACACGGTCATGATTAAAATAATCATGCATCATCTTTTCGTGGTAAAAATGTCGATTCCGCCACGTCCATCTTCTAGTCGCAACTTCATATGGCTCTAAAGGCTTTGGTATGATCCCGGATTGTAATTGCAACATAAAATTTCTCCTTCTTCTATCTTGATTTGCATCTTCTTCTGTTTGACGCAAAAAATCCATACACATTTCTTCATCTTCCTCGGACAACATTTCATCCATCTCCTTATCTTCCTCAGAAGAATCAATATCAGAATTCATGATTGAAAATTAAGAATAGATGAAATTAAGAAAAGATTGATCGGATGAAAGATTGTTGTAAATTTGTGAGATCAAATTCGAGACGTATTTATAGAGATAGAAACTAGCCATTCAGGTAGAAAGTAGCCGTTAAAAAGTTGTTGTTGGCGTTCTTAGGACAGACGCTGGCGTCGTTACTGCACACGCTCGTGTTGGTACCAATAACGCCAGTGTTGGTGGTTCCATCGCCAGCGCTAGACGTTCGTCCTCGCGCTTAACTATCAATCGCTCTCTCCTTCTCCATAGTGCAAAATCCTATTTGACCATCCATGTAGCTGAACAAACAATTTCATTTGAACATTACCATATGAATTGCCCTTAGATATGTGGAAAGATTCGTGAAGACTACAGACCTTGCATTTCTCAAGAACCCTTACATGGCCTTCCTTTTTAAGCGATATATGGAAGTGGGCTATGTTACTACCGGCAGAAACAGAAAGACAAAGAATAATTGGCTTCCAAGTAAACATTAGACTCTACATTCTACACCAAGCAGATTTTATCCGGCAATGGCCTACCACTGCGCAAAGTGACTTTAACACTGAAACTGCCTCCAAAATATTTGGCATTCACGATTTATGTTTTCGTGGAGCTGTTATTCAGGGTCCCTCTTGGTATTTTCTAATTCTGGGCTGGCACATGAAATTGTATGAATTGAGAAGCTTCAATCTCACTGTCATATGATTACTTTTTTTTATTGACGGAAAATTGGGATATGAAGTATGGCGGGCCGGCATGAAAATCTGCTTGTCAAGAATGCAGTCAGTCCTACTGGGTTTTGACTTGTAACAAATGCTTGTTGCCCCTCAAGTTTTCCCACAGTCCAGAACCATTATTCCCCAGGGGAGGGCCGAGGGCCTTTTGTAGTAAAGCCGGGGTATATAAGTCCTCTCCTTCAGGGTTTTGACTTGACCAAGTACCAGAGCCTATCCTCTTCATCTCTCTCCCGACACGCCCTTCTCCAAATTTTCTGACCCCTGAAAGTGAAAATCCACCTTCACCAACAGTCCTTTCTGTTTTCAACTTCTAGGGTTCCTCTTTTGTACCAATTTTTTTGGTTTTCATCTCGTTGATTGCCCGATTCTTTTAAAGCTAAGCTTCCATTTGAAAGGGCTTGTGAGATGCAGCGACAATAGTTCCAGGTTGATAGCTGTTTCCAGATTTTACTGATTCGATAATCCAAGTAAGTATCTCATCTCTTAGGGGAAGGAAGAAAAACCCTTTTAAAGATAAACCCTAGTTATTATCTTAATTTAGTTATACGATGGAGCAAGAAAAAGCACTAGAACTTGTAAAGAAGGGTGCAACTCTTTTATGCCTGGATGTGCCACAATATACTCTATTTGGGATTGATACTCAGATGTTTACAGTAGGACCAAACTTTAAGGGTATAAAGATGATTCCTGCAGGTCCACATTTTGTTTATTACAGTTCTAGTAACAAAGACGGCAATGCTTTTTCGCCAATTGTTGGGTTCTTTGTGATTACTAGTCCGTCGTTGGTAATTGTTCGTAAATGGGTTCAACAAGAAGAGTGTTTAGTTAGATTGTCAGATGAAGAGGAGGAAGAGAGATATGGTATAGGGTAAAAAATATGGAATTGGATCGATATCTTGGTCCTTATGATTTGAAAAAATTTAATGAGTGGAAAAGGATTTCGGATTACATTACAAAGAGTACTATTGAGAGAATCCAACCTGTTGGTGGGGATATTACGGTTTCAAGTGAATCTGGTTTTGTTGGTGCCCCTAGGACTACTATGGAAATGTCTCTGGCTGAGCAATTGAAGAATAGCAAGTTCTCCGAGGCTTCTGGAAAGAGTGTTGTAAGTGGATGTTGTTACACGTCTATTCCCCATGTTGTCAAACAAAAAGGTGTTGTTGGGCAAGATCTTACGTCGCTGAACCTTGATAAAACACAGTTATTGGAAACCTTATTGTTGAAAGAGTACGGAGGGTCAGAAGATTTGCTTTTAGGGGAGTTGCAATTTTCATATATTGCGTTTCTTATGGGGCAGTCACTTGTGTCGTTTTTTCAGTGGAAAGATTTAGTTACTCTTTTGTTTGGTTGTACTGAAGCACCTTTCCGCACAAGGAGTCTGCTCTTTACGAAGTTTATTAAAGTCATCTATTACCAGCTGAAGTTTGGGTTTCAAAGGGATGATAGAAGTGCAAACGGTGGTGGTGAAAAAGGTGCGTCCCTTTTCTTGGATGACTCATGGCTATCAAAGGACAGTTTTTTGCACCATCTCTGCAAGAATTTCTTTTCTTTGGTCCAAGAAGCCATGATTATTGATGGTGATCTTCTTTCATGGACAAGGAAGCTTGAACAACTGCTTCAGACCACGTTAGGATGGGATTTCACACATAATGGGGCTGTGGATGACTTGTACGACGAAGATGATGAGTTCGCTCCTGTTGTTGTGATGTTGGATGAGACTAGTATCTAAGGAGCCTCAACAGCCTAATCAGATGATATCTTGCAGGCTCTCAAAAATGTGTAGTAATATAAACATAGTTTAGTAGTTTGGGATTGACAACTGAAGTTGGGGGTGCTTCAGAGAGGCATCTTTGGTTGCTTATCGTAGATAGAGTATGTGTTTCTTACCTTCTTTGTACTTAAATACTCTTTCAAATTTTCTTCAAATGGATTTTGATTGTCAGTGCGGTTAGGATACTCCTACTTAGCTCATGTTTGAGATTTGGTTGCTTATCGTAGATAGAGTATGTGTTTCTTACTTTCTTTGTACTTAAATACTCTTTCAAATTTTCTTCAAATGGATTTTGATTGTCAGTGCGGTTAGGATACTCCTACTTAGCTCATGTTTGAGATTTGGAATGATACTTGCCTTCTATTTCCATAATCATATATTCCTTGTCGTAAATATTAAACTTCGTTGAGGCTTTTATTCTCTGGTTTGTGTATTCCATTAATTTGTTTGTGCTAAAATAGGTCAAATTGATATTTTATTTAATGCTTGCACATGTTGCATATGAAGCAATGTAGTTTGGAGTTTGAGAATTCTTCTGCTAGGTAGATGTTATTAAGATCTGAACCGAAGCTTCTGAATTTGATGAACTATTCTCAATAGTAATAGAAAGGTAAAGTTGTCAGTTGTCTTAAATTTGTGGGTCTTTTAGATATGAATTACATAAAACTGGTTTTCTTTCCTATTATTCTTGTTGGATCGGAGACAACTCCTTTGTAAGAAACAGGGACACATAGCCACACACTAGGCATATCTGCCTTCGTTTACAAACATGTTTGGGTTCTGCTCATGAATACATGAGCATGCGGACTATCAAACGAGGTCAGCAAAATCAGTGTTTATGGACCAACTAATTTAGTCATTGGATTTCAGAAATTAGGATTTCTTATCGCTGCTCAAGGGTTTTTGGAAGCTTTATCGATCATCGATGCCATATAGGGCCACTGCAAACTATAATGAATATCTTTCCCTTCAAATCATAATATCTGTTCTGTGACTTCTCTTAAATTACTGTTTATTATTTTTATTTCGTCTTGCTGTTGCTAAATTCTTTCGCTATTATGATTGATATGGATCGAACATGACTCTCCCATCACTGTATGCAACACACATGACATAGCTGAAGTTCAGAATATATATTCTTGGATAGATTGGAAACGGCACTTAGATTGAATTACACTTCTAGTCGTCTCATGACTCTTTGATGCTGTGTTTATGTTGTTAGGTTTTGTATTTCATTTCTATGCTTGAAATTAGACTTCACAAATACTAATGTGTGCTGCTCCTTTCCATTTTTCCATGCTTTTGGTTGATATTGGTCATTGGAGTTTCTCGCGTTTGTTCATCATTTTTTTTTCTTTTCCTTTTCATGTTGTCATGCTAATTGATCCCTACGTTGTTTGTTGCTACCGACTTCCGTTGTTATGTGTCAGTGCAAATTTAGCTTTTGTTTCTGTGAGACTGTTGGGTTTAGATCTTGCATAAGAAGTTTTGAATGAAAATATTGTATGAGGGTGGGTTGAGAGACTTTTGTGAACTCTCTTCTCTCTTACAAAATGTCTTACGAGCATCCTAGCAGCATCAAGATCTCGTTGCCCAGTCAGGCAGTCAGCCACAACTTTCTTTGTTGCTTTTATGGTACGTTTTCTTATCAGTTTCATTTCATTATATCACTAGACTCATTTTAATGAGCATGAATATAGTTTGAAAAGAATTTGGATTTGCTTTCACTATGAAGGGAGATTCTTAGTAAGCAACAGTACTCCTAGGCCGACTACATTCTTCTTCGACTTAATGACTTTGTTTAATTATTTTGAGCCTATCTGATTTCTGACATGAAATAGTAATTATGTCTTATCGAAATAATAGGAATGATTCAAATTTTGGACAGAGAAATCTAAAATCCCAAGGGAAATCAGTTCTTTCCTGTTGTCAAGATATTTTTAGCAAAAGAATTTGCTTCTAAATTGTATATAGTTATTTCCTGTCACTAATACCTCATTTTACATCATTGTTCGTCAGGATTGTGCTCCCTTTTCGTTTCCCTTTATTTTGTAAATATTTAGCATTTGTCAGTTGGCAAAAATACAATTAGAACAGGTGAGATTTGGTGATTATCCATCTAACGTGTGCTTGTTGCTCTGCTTAATTGGATTACCAAGTTATTTTTGCTTCTTTTATCCACCAGAATATGCCAGCAGAAATAAACTGGTCAAAGATTTTGTTATGAAAAAGACATTGTACTACTTTTTGCAGGCATCCATTTCAATTCAAAATTGGTACTACTTTTTGTTTATCTTATATTCTCTATATATCTTTGCGTTCACACCATTAGGACTCCATGAATTATAGGATAAGCGCCCACAGGTAATCAATTGAGCTGGCAATTATTGCCCATTTCATTTGACCTGACCGATTAAATCGTGTACTTTGACTAAATTACATCCTATATAATCCCCATACCTCCACACTTCTTCTACATTCCGATCAAATTCAAAACAACATGGCTCCTTCTTGCTCCGTTTTCACGTTTCTTGTTCTTAGTTTCTTCTTTCTCCCTGTTTCCAATGCTCAACCTTCTTCTTCTTCCCGGCCTGGGGGTCTTGTTTTTCCTGTCAACAGAGATTCATCTACTCTCCAGTATGTCACCAAGCTCAGCCTAGGAAAAATCCCCATAAACGTAGTCGTTGATCTCGGTCGTAAATCCTCCTGGATCTATTCTAGTGCTGGTTGTGCATCTACTTCGATTTCAGGCGTCGTAACAGCTCAATCAAACAATTTGAAAAATGGGGAATGGGTCTCAGGTCCAAATGTTACGGCTCGTGGGATTTCAGTCGGTTGTGAAAAGAATGCTAGTGTCTTACGAGGACTTGCAAAGGGTGCCAAAGGAATTGTTGGTCTCGGACGATCAAGTTCTTCTTTGGCTTCACAATTTTCAGCTGCATTTCGGTTCCCTAAAAAATTTGCTTTGGAGTTAAAATCAACAACTATCGAAGGTTCTCTGTACTTCGGGGATGGTCCTTACACTAGCCAAAACTTCAGGCAGCCATTAACTTACACCCCACTTCTCACCAACTATTTTTTTCCTAGCGACTATTTCATTGACGTGAAATCAATCGACATGGACGGTTCAAATGTCACAATAAACAAAGGATTATTGTCCATCAACAAGAGCAATGGAGTTGGAGGAACTAAATTTAGCACGTTAGTTCCTTACACTACTATGGAGACGTCAATATACAAGGCCTTCACAAGTGTGTATATTAAGACAGCTAAAGCCAGGGGTATGTCTACAATTGCACCCGTTGCACCTTTCACTGTTTGTTTTAATGGATCGACAATAGAAACTAGACCAGATGGATTTCTTGTGCCAGAGATCTTTCTTCGCTTGCCCAACAATGTAGCTTGGATCATGACTGGACCAAATAACTCTCCTTTGATGTTTATCAAGGAAAATGTATATTGTTTGCCATTTGTGAACGGAGGTTCAAAGTCGAAGACTTCGATTGTTATTGGTGGTCATCAGATGGAATTTAGTATCCTAGAATTTGATATTGCAAAATCAAGAGTAGGGTACAGTCCACCAATTCAAGTTTGATCAAGTTGCAGATTTGTTGCCAACTTCAATGGGAAGGGATCATGTCCCCATCATTTGTATCTCGTTATGTTTATCCCTATCTATTTAATAAGATGAATGTTATCTGTTTTTGACTTTTGTTCAACATCTTGGGGCCAACGATTCTGTCTATATGATTCCATGAAAGCGATTTAAGAGTGATCTTGTACTAAAATATAGCGGAAATTGAATTATTGTCACTCTTTTTGATGGGCCTTTACAAATATTCTCCACACCTATAATTATATCCTAATAGGTAAAATCGTAATTATTAATAAAAACATAATTTACATAATTTCTTATTTAACCTCATTATCTTATCCATTTATACTTTTGAAAAAGCACTCGTAGAAAAATCAACTGAACCCTCCGCCTCCATCGATGCTACATTACCACCACCATCTCTATCGCCATCACCACTACCAACACCACCGACACCACCGCCACCATCTCCATCCTCACCACTACAACCATCATCATCGTTTCTCCACCTGCCTTCTTTTGATAATCTTAAAGTTGATTTTAAAAATGTCGGAAATTTCATTTTTCATTTTCAATTTCATTTCATTTTTCAAACATCAGTTATTACTGCATCGTGGTTCTGGTTTTACGAGAAAAGATTCAACCGTTTCAGATCCAAAGAAGACAAATTTGATTTGATGTTTTTGACCTAGATTTTTCCACTGGTGCCTAACAATCTCATTAGACGCATGTAGAGGTGGTGGCGATGGTGGTGGAGGAGGAATAGTTGAAACCAAGTGAAGATATCATGTAAGATCAAACAGAAAGTTAGTTTATCAGATTCATAGATTTTGAGTTGTAAATTTAAGACTCATAAATATGAGTGATGCGTTCTGCAGTTCCAATACTGTTATTGTATATTGATTTTTTGTTTAATTCTAAACTCCTGTACATGATTCTATGGTTTTATTGTCTGTAATTTTTTATGTGTGTCAATGGATTTCATGTATTTTTTAGGTTTCGGGATTTTTAAGAGTTTTTCAAATTGAGGTTTTATTTCATTTTTATGAAATTCATTTTTGTTTTTGTTTTTGTTTTATATAGATTTGATGCGGAAGGATGTGTTACTGGGTTAGGTAATCCATCTCCAACACCTGTTGAGGCACCAGCTCCAACACCATTGACATATCTTGAAGGTAACATTATTCAAACCTTACTAATTTGTTACTTTGCAGAACCTTGTATTCACAAAATGTGAATAAATGAATGAAATGTTCTTTGATTAGTTTTCTGTTAGCTTTCCAGTATTATGTGTCGATCGTTCGCAGTTCATTAGAGGAAAAATGTGTGTTTTATATGCATGAGCTCAGTCACCTCAATCATTTTAGGTCTTATCAGAACTTTTGTGAATTGAAAAGCATGTTTCTTTGTTATAGTATATATAGCAGCAGTAGTTTCATCGTTCACCCTGCTGGTGGTGGCCTTTGTGGAACATTTTATCTAGTTTGAACAGACTTATCTACACTTTCAAAGTTGCGTCCAAAATCTGCTAGCACTAAGAAATTGGGATTCTAAACAATGTCATTGTTATTGGTGAATTGACTGATGGTCTTTTAGCTACTGCATATGTTTAGTGTAATTACATTTCTTGCTGTAATTTTACGTCTTTAAGCTACCTCATATGTTTAGTGTAATTACATTGACTTCGGTTTTCATGGGATCAACTCCGGTTGTTGATCTCATTTTTTATGGATCAACACCTATTGTTGACCTTATTTCCTTGGATTAGTATCATTATGCTTGTAATTTAAATTTTTGCATTTTATAGATGTAAATTCTCCAAATGTTGAATTTGTGGTGCAATGGTAGCATGACTGACTCCATGTCAAATGATGCGTGTTCGACTCACGTCAAGTTCACTCGCTCGTATGTCAATTTTTTCCTGTAAACTTTGGATGTCGATTTCATTGTTGATGCGTGTTCGATTCACGCCAAGTTCACTCACTCGTATGTCAATTTTTTCTGTAAACTTTGGTTGTCAACTCCATTTACATGGATCAACTTCCATTGTTGATCCAATTTAGGGGATAAACTATTGTTGTTGATCCCTTAAATTGGATCAACTTCTACTGTTGATCCTTTTTTGTTTTTGGATCAACTACTGTTGTTGATCCCTAAATTGGATCAACATATACTGTTGATCCTTTTTTTTTGGATCAACTACTGTTGTTGATTGTTAAATTGGATCAACATATGATGTATCCATTTTTTCTTGGATCAACTACTGTTGTTGATACAAAATACCTAAACCAGTGGTGGTGGTGGCGGTGGGTGGTGGCGGTAGCGGACTGGCGGTGATTGCATCAGTGGTGGTGGTGGTGGCGCCAGTGGTTGGTGGTGGAGTGGTAGTGGAATATTAGTGGTGGTGGTGGTTGGTAGGTGGTGGTTGTTGAACGGTGGTGGTGGAATGGTAGTTGAATGTTGGTGGTGGTGGACGTGTGGTGGTCCTAGTGGTGGTGGAATGGTGGTGTTGGTGGTACGGGTGAAGTAGTAGAGGAAGAAATTTATTCCATTTTGAAATACAAGAAAATATTATATGGGTGAGGGTATTAAGGTAAGCTAATTTTAAATGGATAAGGTTATTAAAAAGTAGAGATATATTTATTATTGTATAAGGATATATTTGTAGGATGTTAAAACTAGGGACATATAATTAATATACCCTTAAATAAATGTGGCTAGGTTAGGGGAGGATCGATTATGCAGGCGTGAAGGGGGCCCGCCGGTGTGCAGGACAACGCTTGTCCAACCGTCCATGGGACGATCTACGCCGTCCAACTATGCCGGTGAAGTTGGACGGACGTGATGAATTTGAGACTGTCGTAGGCGGCCTTTGTTCGTACGACTCCTCCAAGCCGCTCCATACCATCCTGGACGTACAACTTCAGGCTGGTGTTCGGCGGTAGTTTGGGAGGCATGATAGGTATTCGACCAATCAGGGCATAAGCGGGCCCACTGGTGGTCATTAAGGTGGTAGCATGCTCCTGCTGAGGATCGTCTAGGCTGGTTAAATCATGTGGCCAACTTGCGTGGTCGTGATTATTTCTGAGACTGAGATGGACAGTCCAGATGCTCGATCGGGCTAGTATAACACACCGAGAGATGTATGCTCAATCGGGCTAGTATAACACACCGAGAGTTGTAGCCTGTACGGGTATTTCGTGCATGCCTCATTAGTGGCACTTGGAGATTCGTGTTACTCTGCTGAGAGCAGCACTCAGTCGTCATGTCGCACCAATAATGAGAGTTCAGCAGGAACAACACAGGAAATACAAGGCTGGTCATGCATTAATTGATAATGTTATAAATTCACAGAATACTGGGATTGTTGCCATATGCTCCATTCTAGGTGAATTAGGAAAATGAAGAAGTATTCATCACTTTATTAATGGCTTTATCCTCTGTAGGATGTCAGCATATAAATTCGGTTTTACAATTTTAGCCCTGAACTAAAATCCACCATCTACACTACCATTTGGTAGGATTGGAAGAAAACACCCGTAACACCGCCATTTTTGCACGTACCGATTGGGTGGTCCCCGCACGTCCTTTCATGCAATAACTTCCCCTTGAATTTCGGGACATCCAAATATTTGGATCTTCATCCGCCTATAAGAAGTGAATAAAGAGGAAGAATTTTCATTAACTCCTTTTCTCCCTCTTGAACTGTCGCTCTCTATCTCTTTCACTGAGATTTTCTTCCATCGTCAACTGTTGATATTTCCTTTGATATCTCGATCATCATATACACATAAGTGATACTTTTGCTCTTTGTTGTTGCTTTTCGCACTTCTCCTTGCTTGATTCTGTCTTCTCTTCTTCGATTTGTTGGAAGTTGTTGTTGTACTTGCATGTGAGAATTTTAATTCTCTTTTACTTGTTTATGTTGCATGAGAACTTGGGTTTGCTCCATTTCATATTTTGATGATGATTCTGCCATGGTTTTACCTCGCCTGCAATCTTACTCATGGTGATGAATAACCTTTGATTTCGTCTTATGATGAGTTTAAACCGCTTTTGAGTCGACTGTGATTTTCAGTCCGCCATTGTTGATGAGCCATTCTTCCTGCTGGTGTTAGGAATTATGAGACTTCCGAAGAAGCCTACGCGTAAGGGAAAAAGAACATATTCGTCTACTGACCCACCTCCGCGGATAAACCATCCTGATGCTACGCCGTATCCACCCCTTGAGGATACTGAGGTACCTGCTAGTACTGAGATGGATGCTGTCCCTGAGGATGCTGCGGATCCAGAGGTATAAGAAGTTTATGTTGAGGATTTTCCACCTCCTCCTCCTCATTATGAGCTTCAAAGGTTGACACTTCGTGATAAAGATAGCTACGCCCATCTGTCCTTGGCTGAGATCACCAAGTCTTTCCGCTTCCACAAGTTCGAGATCTCCTTTTTCAATGGCCCTGATGTGCTCACCGAATCCCTGATCCGGAGATTTCCTTATGATGAGAATAACCTCCTGATTAGTGTTGGTCAGTTGGCCGCAGGTATGCTCCTCCCTTTGTTCAGTAGAAATGATCCCTTCTACTATGACGTTTTGTCTAACATGGATGACCCGGTGAACAAGACTCAGGTCCGAGGAGTTATGCAATATACTGGTAACTACTGGCGTGCCCTTCATGAGAGTTGGTACAGTAGTAAGGGAAAGACCACTACGAAGTCTTATGACCCCTTTGCTGATGGAAGATCTAAGCAGGAGGATTATACCCTCGCCAATTTCAATGCTACATACGTTGATGCTATTCAGAAGAGAAATCTTCTTCCTTGGAGTGTAGGCCCTTGTCGTATCCATGTTACTGCTAAGAAAATCAGGGAAGGTAACAACCTTCGTCTTGTAGATGGTGGATTTTCGACAAAGGCTAAATTCGTAAACTCATAATTATACGAAACTCCGATTCAGCAATCAGACGTGAGTATCGAGACACGAGTCCCTCATCGAATTCTCAACGGAGAGTACTTTCTCTCAGAGTACATGTAGATATGTAGTCTCACGACTGGACAACGGCATATCTCATGAATACTGAATACTTTCAGTGATTATTTCTATATAGCATCACGAGATGGACAACTCCTAGACAACTTGCTCTGCTAGTATAGAGCGATAACATCTTCAGGAACAAACAACGAGTTTACCCTGACTATATAAAGGATATGACTTACCGACAAGCTCATATCGGGATAATTAATGCTCCTGGACAGCTTGCTCTGCTAGTATAGAGCCACAAAGTTAATTATTCCTAATTAAGATTGATTCTGCCGTGACATTCACTACTGAATTCCCGGAATAATCTATTATTGCTCCTATTCCATGGTCGAATCCACAACTGGTCCCATGGAACGACAATAACAATTGCTCTTATTCCATGGTCGAGTCCATGACTGGTCCCATGGAATGACAATAACAATTTTTCTGATTCTATGATCGAATCCACAACTTGATCTCATAGAATAGCAATAACTATATTATCTCATTACTCCGATTGCATGATCGAATCCACAACTGGTCTCATAAATGGTAATAGATAAACCTTAATTACTCCGATTCTATGGTCGAATCTACGATCCCATGGAATGGTAATGCTCACTTTATTATTCTGAATTCGTAGTCGAATCCTCAGCTGATCCTATGAATTAATAATAAACATCTTATTACTCAGTTTTGTGAATTATTCTCCACTGAATTCCACAATTAGTAATAAATAATCAACAACCGGGCGTCTGAGCTACCTCTAAGTAAGCCCTGATTCGAATGGTGAAGGTGTATTCAACGATGATACACTAACAGTCACCGCACGAACGAGTATTTCAAAAATACAACAAAACGATGAACCTATGCAAAATAGAGAAGAAAATAATAAATAATTAAAAATATTAACCAGGATGCTGGGAGCACGGACACACGACCGACCGACCGTGTCGTGGTCAATCCCACGCCAGTTTTATATTTTTAATGCATTTTTATTATTTTCCATGATTTGATGAAAATCCTCTCATTTTATCAAATCTCCTTCGTCTCGAGGAAACTCCTCAGTTTCATGGTACTTCCATAAATCCATCAAAATAATATAAAATTAAGGAAAGGAGTGTGGGGCATAACCATTGACCAACCGGCCATGCCTTGGTCCCAACCGGCCCCACACCCACGGTTCCTTATTATTTTATTATTATTATTATTATTATTTCTCTAATTTCATGAAAAAACTCCTTGATTTCATGGCATTTTTGCACAAATCATCAAATAATAATAAAATAATATAAATTATGAAAACTTGTGGGACCGAGCCTTGGCCGGCCAGCCATGCCCTAGCCGGTCCCGCACACCCCTTTGTTTTATTATTTTATTATTAGTTTTCCTTGAATTCATCAAATTCCTTGATTTCATGGTATTTCTCTCAAATTAGGAAAAAAATTTCCTCAAATCATCAAAAATACCTAAAAAATATTAAAAAATTATGAAAACTCGTGGGACCGAGCCCAATCGGCCGGCCATGCCTCCACGGTCCCACACGCCCTTGTTTTTATTATTTTAATATTTTTTGCTTCTCTGAACTCATGAAAACTCCTTCAGTTCATGGAAACTCCCTAAATTCATCAAATTTCTCAAAATTCATGAATTTTTTATAAAAACGTTATAAAATTAGGGAAACTCGTGGGACCGGGCCCTAGCCGACAGACCATGCCTTCCACGGTCCCACACGCCTTTGTTTTATTATTTTAATATTTTTTGCTTCCCTGAACTCATGAAAACTCCTTTAGTTCATGGAAACTCCCTGAATTCATCAAATTTCTCAAAATTCATGAATTTTTCATAAAATCATCAAAATATTATAAAATTAAGAAAAAGCCACCACGGGACCGTGGTCACGACCGTCCGACCATGCCTTGACCACGGCAGTCCCACGCCTCCTCATTCCTTATTTTATAATTATTTTTCATCATCTCATGGTGTTTTCCTCAGTTTCGTCGAAACCCTAATTTTGGCATATTTTCTCGAATGGATGCTCAATTGCACGCCAGAAAATATCAAAATTCTCAGGACTGAGACGCAGACGCCTTGGGGACATGAGCACGCTATCTTGACCGACCAAGATTGATTCTTTGGCTCACGGAATCCAGTCCCATCAATTTTCACAGTTTTGACCTAATTTGCACAATTGCTCGTATTAGGTCCAAAACTCTCCCAAACACTTTGGATTTTCATGAAGTGATCGTCAGGCGGTCACGGGACAACCCAAGGCTGATTTCATGACTCCATGGTCGGTCCCTCACCTCGTCATAATTAATTAGGTTTTCTCACCTAAGGCTCAGACGAGTATTTTCGAATAAATGATTAAGCTAGCATATAATCATTCTTTCACCAACAAATCGTCAACTCTTCAGGAGTTCTTCGTATTTGCTCACGTGAGAATATAGACACTACATGGTTAATCCACGGTCCCATGTAGTTTCTCCCTCCTTCGTCCCATGGTTGAAATTCTGATGAACCATGAATTGATCATCAATGATCAAATTAGGGTTTCTGAATCCAAGGATCATCATTCCAGATTACAACCTTAATAATTTTACGACGACCTCATGGTCATTAATGTTATTAATTATGCTCGGTTCAACGACCAGTACTTTAATTAATATTCTTGGTACGTTGCCAAATAATCCATCAGATGAACAACACATGCTCAGACGATCAAATATTCAACAATTCATCACATGAGCAGCATTTTCTCAGATGAGGAATATTTGCTCCAACCAAGGAATATTGGTTCAACAATCGATATTCAACGATCCATCGAATGAGCGATACTTTCTCACTTCATCGTAAGAACTATGCCTTTGTCTCATGACATGTTCAACTCAACGACTACATGGACTCATCGTCCCATCAAACCACGAAGTCATCAATTGACTAACAAACCACGAGACGTCAATCGTGTCACTTGGGGGGATATCACTTAGGGTTTTGGTCTGGCGGTCTACGACACGTGTGTTCAAACACACGACGGAATGTGAGCAAGTCGTGCAATCAGCTGAAGGAATTCACGAGGTAGTGGGTGGAAAATCGACCAAGTCTCCACACGTTGAGCAAATGGTTTCAAACACGATCTCCACTTCCCCACTCCTTGATTCCATCAACTGTCACACTTCATGGAATCATGGTGTCTACAATTCCAGCAATATAAATAAGTCTCAGAATCATGATTGAAACATCATCAGTATCATCAATCTCACGTCAAACTGACAACACGAGATCATCAACTCATCGTTTTAACAACTACTCTCAATTGAGCAATTTCAATCACTCAGAGCTTATCGTATTCAGAGTTCACACACCCACAATCTTTGATTACCATTGATTCCACACATTTCTCAGCTTCCCTCCTACAGATCAACCCATCCTCTCTTGTGACCGAATTTAATTTGGAACGGTCATTGTCTTGATTTAGGCCAGAGTACTACAGATTGATCTCTCAAATCCAAAGCACCCCCTTTGCAGCGGTGCATCTGTGTGAGGTTTTACATTTCGCTCGGTTTGAGGAGTCTCCTCCGTACGGTCGTCTCCTCAATTCCTTAAAAACCAGCAAATCGTTTTTCCCCATCTATAGATTGGCGACCACAGTGGGAGGTCATTCTCTCGGTTGCAGTCTCACAATGTCACAAGATGGTTGATCTCAGGTCAGGTTCAGTTGCGAATCCAAACACAAACCGTGATAGCACTAGCAACAACAACAATCAGAATATCCCGGAGACAATTCCGACCTCCAACACTGATTGTGGTGACACTACTCCTCCTCACGCCGAAGGTCATCCACCGTCCGGACGACACCCTGAAGAAGTCAGAGGAGATCCACCGCCTACCATTGCTGATCTTATCAAAGCGCAGGAGACTCTTGCAAAGAACCAGACTGACATGGCTGCTACATAGAAGGAGCTGTATAATTACCTCAAAATTATTACTGACAAGATGTCAGAGAAGACTCAATAGAAAGGAAAGAAGAAGGAGAAATCCTCAGATGACGGTCCTGAGGTAATTCCAATTCATACAGTAGAAGACGACGAAGTCCACAAAACTGCTACAGACAACTCATCAGCAAAGGAATCATCGAATTTCATCACTCGCGAGGATCTGGAGCACCTTTTGGAGAACCACGGAAAAGGCAAGACATCGCATGACCATCGTCATCAACCTCCTTATCCTGCCGCTATGCAGAGGATTCCACTCCCCAAAGGTTATGTTTCTCCAACTTTCACCTTGTATGATGGAACTGGCAATGCTCAGGAACATGTTTCTCGTTTTCTCGAAGCCTTGGGAGAACATGAACATAATCATGTCGTCCGTCTCAAGGAATTCTCAAAATCTCTGAAAGGCAGGGCATACACCTGGTATAACAACATCACACCGGGACCATTAACAATTGGGGAGAAATGGTTAACGCATTTTACAGGAAATACATCTTCGTGTCAGAACAAGTTACCCTCTCCGACCTTGGAAGAATGTTTCATAGGGTCAGCGAAAATCCCAATGATTATGTGAAAAGGTTCAGAGTCCAACCCCTGGATTGTCATGACCCAAACGTCACGGAACAAAAACTGGTGGACTTGTGCATCAATGGCATGCTCCCGGTCTACAGGGCCTTGCTGGAAAACATTCGATTCCATACTTTCTCTGAGCTTCACAAAGCTGCGAAGAGGTCGGAAACCACTGCACCCGCTCTTTTAGAAAGAGCAAAGTCAACAAAGACTGAAGATTCAAAAGACACTCGAGGAAGCAGACGTCTGATCAACAAGCAGTATAACCTACAACCTTCAACAAATGATTTCGGGCAAGGGAGTAAGCGAAAATCAGAACCACAACACAAGCAGACTTCCTCCACCCCTTCAAAGACACACAAGAAGGAGAATTCGAAAATCCCTCCTCAACATAAGGAAGATCCAGAAGCACCTGATTTTCCCTGTTTAATGAAAGAAGTTAATGAACTACTCGATGCCTGGATTCAAGACGGCGCAATCAAATTGCCTTATGTTAAGAAGGAACCAACTGAAGAGGCCCCGCTTCCATAGATACGTCAGCCATCCCACGAGCGATTGCAAAATTTTGAAGCGCATATTCAAAGAAAAGGTCGAATCCGGAGAGCTCAACCTGGGGACTGAGTGGGTGCACAAAAGAAAAGACAATGTCTGCGAGCTGTTGTATCTTTCGAGAGCTCAAAGAAAAGACATGTTTGCTGCACTGAACCACATCGTGTTCGGAAGGCGTCCGCTGATCCAAGAGACCACCACCGGACCTTCAGCCACCGACACAGAAATGTATGGCTGGGGACTGCTTACCACAGTGCACATTAAAGGAAATGAGTTCAAGAGGGCGTTCATAGATGTTGGTACCACCGTCAACATCATCCCTTTGAAAACTCTCAGAGCTGCTGGTATTACTCGACGGGAAGCCACCCACGCTCCCATGGCAATCATGGACCACGAAGGAATCTCCAGAAACTCATACGGCTTCATCACTCTCAAAGTCACGGAAAGATCTATCTGCATTGAGGCCAAGTTTTTCATAATCCGGGAAGACCCTGGATACGACATGGTCCTTGGGAGAACTTGGATTCATGCTGAAAGGACAACGATGCCTTCAACACATCCTGTCATCGACAAATATTCTGAGTCGGAAGACGAAGCAGGGGACGCATCACCGTTTGAGCATCTGGAAGAAGTAAAAACTCTGATGGGACTTACGCAAGAACTTGGAGATAATTCGCACACCTTTGTCAGAAGGTTTCGAGATCATGCAATTCTTATTCCTCCTCTTGCTCCAATATTACCAATGTTCAAATACGCTACTATGGTCCAGGGACTTCTCCCCATGAATAATTTAGAAGTCATCAAAAGCTACGAGTGGGTAACTTCACCTCAGCAATATTACACTCAATGGTTGGGTTCAGAACTTCTTCAAAGCGGTCACTCCGTCGAGAGGTTTATTGCTGAAGACTTGGCTAAGCATGATCAACGCTATGTTGGATACTCTCTTCTGCGCGAGTGTCTATACGGTCCACAATCAAGGAATTTCATCAAACAGGGAATTCCGAATCAGTGGAAGATATTCAAGGCACGATCGACTAAGCCTAACAAGTTTCATGAAGGAGACCTGGTTCTCAAAGCAGTTCAACGCGGTTTTCATTCTACAAGGAACTCCAATTGGGAAGGACCATTCATGGTCGCTAAATTTGTGGCCGGAGGATACTACAAATTTACCAACACAGATGGCAGAACCCTACCAGTAATTCACGAAAATTGGCTCAAGGCGTTTATCTGAAATTATTGGACATTTAAGGTATTGGGCGTTTGAAGCACTCATGGCGTTGGGACTTAACATTTAAGATTTTCTTTCATTTGTATTTCAATTCCTCCAAAACATTTGCAATACTTGCAATCAGTTTTTGAATTCAGCAATTTACCAAAATTCAGTTCATATTTCGTAAAAAAAAAATCTCTATCAAATCTACAAGAAAATCCTCAACCATCAGTCAATCCAAAACCATCTAAATATCAAAAACCCAAGTATAAACCTCACATCTCTCAGAAGTTCAGAAGTTCAAGAGATCAGCAAGAAAAGGCTTTCGCTCATCAGCATCCTTCAAGATTTGCAAAGCCACCCTCTCCCTATTCAACTCCTCTGTCAGCTTGGCAATCTTGTCCTCCTTCTCCTTCACAGTATCTTTCGGAAAGGGTATGTTCTTCTCACATGAATCCATGATAACGTTTATCTGCTTACGAAGCCATTTCACGTTGAGGCCAAGTCTTTCTGAATTCTCCAAGTTAAACTCCCAATCAAAGAGTATATATGGAGTCACGGTATTCCTAGGTCTCGTATGCATATCACTCACAACACGCAAGATAACGCCTACTTGCATGGTTAAAGCATAAGCACGCCCAGGGTTCCTGTCAACGATCATATGGCCGAACTTCTTCCATATCGTCTCATACAAGCGTGCATATCCAATGGGAGCGCTGAATCCACCGACCAGTTCATGATACGAGAGTGAAGTGTTAAAGGGAGGATCGAAAGCGACCCCTGCAGTTGGATATTCATACACTATTATACGGTTCTCGGTCACTGGAGTGGCTCCCACGACTAAGGCAACAGTTCCTTCGGTATTCTCCGTTGCTGTCTCGGTTTCTTCTATCACTGAGGCAACATCCATTTGGGTTTCCATAACATCAGTAACGACCTTCTCATGGCCTTGAAATACAGGTATGGTTGTCTTTTAATCAATAACTCCAGAATGGTTAGAGTTATCATTGTTGGCTCTAGTATCCTCAACTTCGGTATTTAGCACCTAATACGAAGATTACATGAGGTTAGAGTCACGAATCCAAAGGAGACTATGAAACACAGTATACCAGCAAGGCAACATCATCAAGTTTCATCATACTATATTCAAGGCACGAGCAAATAACATGAAAGTCATGAAAACACATTTTACGATGAGTCCGTCTGAAGAAACTGAACTATGCCATGTACTAGGAGATGAAATTGGAGCAATCCAAAAGGACTCTGAGGATGGGTCATATGCCATTATCTTCGTATGGATGTCCTCTATGACATGTTAAAATTTCATGGCAATCCGATGAACGATCAAGTAGATGTGGACAAAATATAAAGTGATGCGCAATCTGAAAAAGTTCTGGAAGTCTCCTGGAAGTTTACTATTTCGCCTTTTTCAGGATCTGAACGTGCTCAAAACTTAAAAATCTTCTTCGTTAAAGCTTGGAAATTTTCCGGGCTTGAATTTGCACATGCAGATCATCAAAATCCGACTCTAGACGAAGATTCTACAACGTTTCTATTAAAAAGCTGGGTTCTGAATTTTCTGATGACGAAATTCGACTAAGTTTTCATATATTCACATGGGTTCTCATTCATCCATTCACAATTCAGCACTTTTTTACTTCTATGAAGAATATACAGGATATATACTTACTTGAGGAGTCTCCAAAGTGTCCAAGGGTTGGAGTTGTCCACATCAACAACAAGAGGAACATCACTTCCATCCGGCTTCGAATCTTGGGAATTACCTCCATTCCCATTCCCAGAGGATGATTGGATTCCATAATTCTCCATCTCCATGGAGACATCCTCCTGTACACGTCCTCTACAATCAATATTTTCATCTATGAAGAACCACATTTGAACATGCGAAGAAATACTTACAGTTTCTTCGTCACTCAAGTCAGCGATTGCTTGTTCAGTAGCAGAAAATTGAAGACCTTCAAGACTCGATGGAGTAAAATTCTGCAACAAAATTAACAGCGTTGGCTTCATGATTCTAATGCTAATAACAATGAAAGTCACGGTGAGAAATATTGGGAACTCACCAAAGCACCAAGTGGGGACTTTACGGTATTAGGTAACAACTTATAACTTTTATGCCTGCCTTCTCCGCCATGAATAACCGCCTCAGTCTCTGAGAAATCTACACCGATTCGAGGTCGTATATTACGACCGTCCTGTGGTGAAATCCAGTAATATAATTAGAATACAATTCTTATAATTTCGTGAAGATTATATAAAGAAACATTCCTGAGAGCATCATGGAGACGACTTTCTTTTATCACCAGAAAGATACTTCAATCTTGGTCGACCGGAAATCATCTCAGCCGAAGGAAGATCCTTGAATGGAGGTCTGGGAAATCTTACAAAGTCACCCAAACTCCCAAGTTGCTGGTCCCAGAATTCTACATAACCTGGGGTTACATAGGAGAATCTATTAGAACCAGGAAACCAGTAGCTACTCCCTTCCACGTGAGTATGATCCAAATGAGTCCTGAGTTTCTCAACTGATGGCTTCCTTCTCCATATGGTTGGAACACACTGATCCATACCCATTTGTCGAGCTGCTCTATCAATATTGTACTCCTCCACTGAAATCTCTCCAAACGTGACTGATAGCAAATGACCAGGAGTGCAACTCAACATGAAAGATCTTTCGCCATCACTCAGATGCTCACCAGACGTCAAACTCGTGCCTTCTCCAGTATTGAAAGTCACCGGCTGAGAAACATAATCAGGTACTGACACCCACGGGCGAAAATTGAACTCAGATTCTTCATCTAACACATCAATAAAACGTATTTTAGAACGAGGCTGCTTGGTGGACCAACGCATGATCCTAGCATTATCTTTCTCAGGGAAAGTATGGAGCGCATCAGTATTCGGTCCTTGCAGAACATTACGTGGAGTAGGTGCATAATTCTTAAAATGCTCCCACATCAAAGATTGAAGAAACATCGTGTTGGCATAATACTCAATCTTCATAGAGCCGTTCGACACACTGAAGTCTATAATCAAGGAGTCCAGGTTGTAATACAAGGAGCCTAAGAATAAACTACCTATCGAAAGTTGCTCACCTTGAGCCATCTTAATATCAAAGGGAATCACAAAAGGCTTCAACAAGTTTCCACTGTCTTCAAAAACGTCTCTGGACAACCACAAACATAAGAAAGCAGCAATGGGTAACATACCGTCGATGGGTTTATAAGAAACCTCGTCTTTGGGCCACCAATGTGTCAACCAGGAAGCATAGCATCCTTTACTACCAGCCTTATTCGCTTTCTCCATTGCAGCTGTCAAGACATGAGAAACGACGGTCTCCTTATCTGAAAGATCCCCAGGAAGATTGCCCGTGATCGGGAGATGCATCAGAGCCGCCACGTCTTCCAAGGTAATGGTGAATTCTCCCCATATACATATGAAAGTGTGAGTGGGAATGCACCAGCGAGTAAACAGAGAACAATACCACTTGTGTCATGATAAATGAACAACTCTCCAGAAGCTTCAATGACTCTCGTCACCTGCGCCTGGTCGAGCATAGTCCTCACATGAGGAAAACCCAACATATGCCTCGCCCAGCCGGCAAATTTCTCCAAAGGTCGTCGAGAAAGCTTAAACTCTATGATTGATGAGGCGAAGACCCCTCGTTCAAGACAAAATCGAATCACTGTCTTAGGAGTCACCAACTTCTTCTGAGTAACAGTTCTGGGATTTATCAAAAGACGATACACTGGGGATTTCAAATGTTGCTCAGCTCCTGGGATATCTTTTTCAAAGAATGCATCATCTATGTTCGGGACATTCTTAATCCCAGGGATTTCGTCTTCGTCTCCCCCAACGGAAGTTTCATCCATGCATGTCTCATCTCTGGAGATACCATCATCAACGCACATCTCTTCCTTGGAGGCGTCATCAGCTTGGGAATTGGACATCTTTGCTAAGTAGCTGAAAAGGTTCACACTACATTCTACTTCAGTATGCCGTCCAGATATAAATCAGGGAAATACAAGCAAAAACTGGTAACTCTTAACTCTTACCTTTTATACTTCCACTAACAATGGTGATAGTAATACTAGAGTTAACACCCCAAAATCGTTCGTCTCATCGAAAACTGCAAAAACGAACGAAACTTTGTTAATTTCAAAACTGATTTTTCATAAAATCACGGACACAATTTTCATAATGTGAACATTCACACAACTGACCTACGAAGTTTATAACAATAAAATATTTCATCATAAATATATTCACACAATTAATGCAACTTGCATACACAAACTCTCAAGGATTTTATTTAATGAAAAAAAACTCATGAAAATAAAATATATCATCATATTTTGCACAATATATGTCACGGCTGCATATATATATATATATATAAGAAAAATTATTTTTCATTCGTATCGTCGTTATTTGTCTTTAAAACGAAGGTTTATTTCAAAAAATATTGTGAAAGCTCACATCTCATACATATGATAAAGTTTTGTATTTACATGAAAGCTCATAAGCAAAATTTTATCACTGGACACAAGTTCATCATACATATTTTCCTTCGTGTCATCATTATTTGTCTTTAAAACGAAGGATTATTCCGATTTCATGAAAATTCACTTCTTTTATGATGAAACCTTGGTATACATGAAAGCTCATACACTAAGTTTTATCACTGGACCTAGGTTCATATTAAAAGAAAATCTCTCCTAAATCATGGATTATAGTTAGTTTTCAAAACTAACGATCGAACGAACATATGTTTTCAAAAAACGAGGGTTTTTCATAAAACTCACACTAATATACACACATGTATATAACTTCATCATGATAAAAGCATGAACAACTCATGAGGATCATAAACATCAGCAAACAAAGAAAAAAGGTACCTGGGAGCGCCGGCCGGAAATTAGCCGACGGCGGCAACGACGGCGACCGGCGACGACAGGTGGAGGTCCGGCGGCACGGGAAAACTCTCCTTCCCTGGCGTGAAGGTGATGAAGGTGCTGGTCGTGTGTGAGTAAAAAAAAAGAAAAAAAGAGGATTAATCCCTTTTATATCAATTTTATTTCCAAAACCTAATTTTCTAAGGATTTCCATATTGGGCCCGACCCGCGAATCCTAACTGACCACGGACTCGTCATCCAAACCAGCGCTTCAACACCAATTTATGCTCATCAAACGATGCTCCAATCATGACATTGAAGCCTTCATCAAGTCGTGGTTTGCTCATGCTCTCTAAATCCGGTAACGTCTCAACTTACGACTAAGTTCAATTACTGGTATTATTATTTATGGCCGGAAAATCACCATTTAATGCTGACTAAGGAACACATATTTCCTCAGTAAGCAGGGGACTTAATGTAGATGGTGGGTTTTCGACAAAGGCTAAATTCGTAAACTCATAATTATACGAAACTCCGATTCAGCAATCGGACGTGAGTATCGAGACACGAGTCTCTCATCGAATTCTCAACGGAGAGTACTTTCTCTCAGATTACATGTAGATATGTAGTCTCACGACTGGACAACGGCATATCTCATGAATACTGAATACTTTCAGTGATTATTTCTATATAGCATCACGAGATGGACAACTCCTAGACAACTTGCTCTGCTAGTATAGAGCGATAACATCTTCAGGAACAAACAACGAGTTTACCTTGACTATATAAAGGATATGACTTACCGACAAGCTCATATCGGGATAATTAATGCTCCTGGACAGCTTGCTCTGCTAGTATAGAGCCACAAAGTTAATTATTCCTAATTAAGATTGATTCTGCCGTGACATTCACTACTGAATTCCCGGAATAATCTATTATTGCTCCTATTCCATGGTCGAATCCACAACTGGTCCCATGGAACGACAATAACAATTGCTCTTATTCCATGGTCGAGTCCATGACTGGTCCCATGGAATGACAATAACAATTTTTCTGATTCTATGATCGAATCCACAACTTGATCTCATAGAATAGCAATAACTATATTATCTCATTACTCCGATTGCATGATCGAATCCACAACTGGTCTCATAAATGGTAATAGATAAACCTTAATTACTCCGATTCTATGGTCGAATCTACGATCCCATGGAATGGTAATGCTCACTTTATTATTCTGAATTCGTAGTCGAATCCTCAGCTGATCCTATGAATTAATAATAAACATCTTATTACTCAGTTTTGTGAATTATTCTCCACTGAATTCCACAATTAGTAATAAATAATCAACAACCGGGCGTCTGAGCTACCTCTAAGTAAGCCTTGATTCGAATGGTGAAGGTGTATTCAACGATGATACACTAACAGTCACCGCACGAACGAGTATTTCAAAAATACAACAAAATGATGAACCTATGCAAAATAGAGAAGAAAATATTAAATAATTAAAAATATTGACCAGGGTGCTGGAAGCACGGACACACGACCAACCGACCGTGTCATGGTCAATCCCACGCTAGTTTTATATTTTTAATGCATTTTTATTATTTTCCATGATTTGATGAAAATCCTCTCATTTTATCAAATCTCCTTCGTCTCGAGGAAACTCCTCGGTTTCATGGTACATCCATAAATCCATAAAAAAGAATATAAAATTAAGGAAAGGAGTGTGGGGCGTGACCATTGACCAACCGGCCATGCCTTGGTCCAAACCGGCCATGCCTTGGTCCCAACCGGCGCCACACCCACGGTTCCTTATTATTTTATTACTATCATTATTATTTCTCTAATTTCATGAAAAAACTCCTTGGTTTCATGGCATTTTTGCACAAATCATCAAATAATATAAATTATGAAAACTTGTGGGACCGGACCTTGGCCGGACGTCCATGCCCTAGCCGGTCCCACACTCCCCTTTGTTTTATTATTTTATTATTAGTTTTCCTTGAATTCATCAAATTCCTTGATTTCATGGTATTTCTCTCAAATTAGGAAAAAATTCCCTCAAATCATCAAAAATACCTAAAAAATATAAAAAAATTATGAAAACTCGTGGAACCGGGCCCAAGCCGGCAGGCCATGCCTCCACGGTCCCACACGCCCTTGCTTTTATTATTTTAATATTTTTTGCTTCCATGAACTCATGAAAACTCCTTCAGTTTATGGAAATTCCCTAAATTCATCAAATTTCTCAAAATTCATAAATTTTTCATAAAATCATTATAAAATTAGGGAAACTCGTGGGACCGGGCCCTAGCCGGCCGTCCATACCTTCCACGGTCCCACACGCCCTTTTGTATTATTTTAATATTTTTTACTTCCCTGAACTCATGAAAACTCCTTCAGTTCATGGAAACTCCCTAAATTCATTAAATTTCTCAAAATTCATGAATTTTTCATAAAATCATCAAAATATTATAAAATTAAGGAAAAGGCACCACGAGACCGTGGTCACGACCGGCCGACCATGCCCTGACCGCGACGGTCGCACGCCTCCTCATTCCTTATTTTATAATTATTTTTCATCATCTCATGGTGTTTTCCTCAGTTTCGTCGAAACCCTAATTTTGGCATATTTTCTCGAATGGATGCTCAATTGCACGCCAGAAAATATCAAAATTCTCAGGACTGAGATGCAGACGCCTTGGAGACATGATCACGCTATCTTGACCGACTAAGATTGACTCTTTGGCTCACGGAAGCCAGTCCCATCAATTTTCACAGTTTTGACCTAATTTGCACAATTGCTCGTATTAGGTCCAAAACTCTCCCAAACACTTTGGATTTTCATGAAGTGATCGCCAGGCAGTCACGGGACAACCCAGGGATGGTTTCATGACTCCATGGTCGGTCCCTCGCCTCGTCATAATTAATTAGGTTTTCTCACCTAAGGCTCAGACGAGTATTTTCGAATAAATGATTAAGCCAGCATTTAATCATTCTTTCACCAACAAATCGTCAACTCTTCAGGAGTTCTTCGTATTTGCTCACGTGAGCATATGGATACTACATGTTTGATCCACGGTCCCATGTAGTTGCTCCCTCCTTCGTCCCATGGTTGAAATTCTGATGAACCATGAATTGATCATCAATTGATCAAATTAGGGTTTTTGAATCCAAGGATCATCATTCCAGATTCCATCCTTAATAATTTTACGACGACCTCATGGTAATTAATCTTATTAATTATGCTCGGTTCAACGACCAGTAATTTAATTAATATTCTTGGTACGTTGCCAAATAATCCATCAGATGAACAACACATGCTCAGACGATCAAATATTCAACAATTCATCACATGAGCAGCATTTGCTCAGATGAGGAATATTTGCTCCAACCAAGGAATATTGGTTCAACAATCGTTATTCAATGATCCATCGAATGAGCGATACTTTCTCACTTTATCGTAAGAACTATGCCTCTGTCTCATGACATGTTCAATTCATGAGTTTCAAAACATCATGTTCAACTCAACGACTACATGGACGCATCGTCCCATCAAACCACGAAGTCATCAATTGACTAACAAACCACGAGACGTCAATCGTGTCACTTGGGGGGATATCACTTAGGGTTTTGGTCTGGCGGTCTACGGCACGTGTGTTCAAACACACGACGGAATGTGAGCAAGTCGTGCAATCAGTTGAAGGAATTCACGAGGTAGTGGGTGGAAAATCGACCAAGTCTCCACACGTTGAGCAAATGGTTTCAAACACGATCTCCACTTCCCCACTCCTTGATTCCATCAACTGTCACACTTCATGGAATCATGGTGTCTACAATTCCAGCAATATAAATAAGTCTCAGAATCATGATTGAAACATCATCAGTATCATCAATCTCACGTCAAACTGACAACACGAGATCATCAACTCATCGTTTTAACAACTACTCTCAATTGAGCAATTTCAATCACTCAGAGCTTATCGTATTCAGAGTTCACACACCCACAATCTTTGATTACCATTGATTCCACACATTTCTCAGCTTCCCTCCTACAGATCAACCCATCCTCTCTTGTGACCGAATTTAATTTGGAACGGTCATTGTCTTGATTTAAGCCAGAGTACTACAGATTGATCTCTCAAATCTAAAGCACCCTCTTTGCAACGGTGCATCTGTGTGAGGTTTTACATTTCGCTCGGTTTGAGGAGTCTCCTCCGTACGGTCGTCTCCTCAATTCCTTAAAAACCAGAAAATCGTTTTTCCCCATCTACACGTCTGCTGGAGGAGATCGATAAGACTGGTTTGAATGTTATCCCTTATTCTGCTAGGCTACCTTTGCCAAAGTCTGACCATATCCGTCTTGATCATGATGATCGCTGGGCTCGTAATCCTCTTCATGTGGTGGGTCCTTGGGCCTACGGTTTTACTTCCGCAGATCCCCACTTCCCTCGTACAGCTCTTTCCTCGCCTGAGAAGTATGATGGATATCAGCCTTGGGTTTTCAACCCTGCTGCTTCTCATGAGGTAACCTTCATTTATGTTTGAAGGCTTTTGATTTAATATCTTTGTTTGATATTCTGATGACTTTCTTTCGTAGTATGCCCCTGCTTCTTCTGCTGGAACTGCTCCAGGTTCTGCTGCTAGGACTGCTCCGGGCTGCTAGTTCCGTAGCCACCAGGACTAGGAAGAGAAAGCTTCGGATGAAACAACTACACCAACACCTGCGGAGGTAAGGATTATTGCCATACCTTTGTGTTTGTAGGTCCCTTAGTATCTTGCCCCTGATCCTTATCTAGCGCATGTGTTTTTCCACAGTCCTCCAAGAGAAAGGGCAAGTTAAAGGCTGTTATTGACCTTGAGGTATCGTATGAAGATCCCAAGGCTGGTGAGGAGGTGCCGTATGATGAAGATATGGAGGATATTGAGGATACTGGCCTCAACCCTCATTTGGATGATATTGAGGAAGATTTTTCCAAGGGTAACCCCAGTCCCATCCGTGCTGGCTCAGTGGAGAATGGGAACCTCGTAGCTGGTGGTGATGCTCCATTTGTTAACCCTGTTAGTGTTCAAGATCCATCTCCTACTTTGTCTCCAAAGGTGCCTTCATTTTTCTGCCCCTGGCGGAGCATTGCATGTTGTCTCGGCTGCTACTGGGGATGCTGATATAGTTTCAAAGAGTCTTCCTTCGTCTCCTGCTACTTCGCTTCAATCAAGTGGTTCGTTTGATAAGGTTGTTACCCCAGTGGTGAGGGTTAGCAGCTCAGATCTCAGTCGAAGAAGAAGGTTGTGATTTCACTGGGCAACTTCTCCTTCAATGTTATGCCAACCCCGTTAGGGAGCGCTCAGTCTGTTTCTACTGCTCCTGTCAGCAAAGCTATTGGACCCCCGCATTCGTCACCAGATTGGACCGTACTGGGCAATCTTCCTTCTGCTGTTGATATAGACTTAGGTGGTGCTCAAGCTTTTTCTTCGGTTCCCAGCTCATCCACCATGCCGTTTCTTCATCGTGGTGAGGGATCAGTAGTCGTGACCCATGTTCGCTCTCAAGCGATTGATGGAGTTGTTGCTGAGTCTAGCAAGGGTAAGCTGCCTGAGAGCTTGAGCCTTGGTAGTACTGATAATGTCATTCTTGAAGCTATTCTGCGGGACTCGAAGGGTCCTTTTTCTGCTGAGGTTGATCGTCATCATCTGGATAGCTCCTTTGAAGTAGCTTCGCAGTTGGATGTGCTGTCTGCTCAATATCGTGCGACTAAGGATCTATTCTTTGACCCAGATTGCCTTTGCTCCTGCCATAGCTTTGGTGGAATTCGCAGGGGTAGCATCCAAGAGATGGAGGCTTTCATTGACACCTATGCTGATTTCCTTCCCCGTCTCTCAGCGTTCTCAGTAAGTGATTCCCTCCTTACCGCTTCAAAATTTGTTTTGATTCTCCGTTTATTCTTACACTCCTTTGTTTGCAGCTTTGCAAACAGATAGATGTTGGTTGCACCCTGTTCAAGTTTTATAGGGCTAAGTGTACTCACTTGAGTGCTCTGTTGGAGCGCGCTCGTCAAGAATATGCCCTTGTTAGCACACATAAACCTTCGTCCAGTGATGTTGCTTCTCTTGCTAGGGTATCTTCATTGGAGGATGATCTGAGGAAAACTCAGAGATCCTTGGAGGCTTGTTTGCTGGCACTCGATAGAGCTAATAAGGCTGCTAAGGTTGCTGAGGACGGGCATAAAAATGATGATTCTGCTCTGGCTGCCGAGTCCTCCAAAGCCATAGGTTCGTTCCTTCTTTCCCTTAGTTTTGATGTTGTTCTTGTTTGGTTGCATAGTCCTGAGACGACCTTCGCCTGCCAGCTGGTAGCTCTGGTGAGCTTAGATATCTCCGGGATCAAGTAGCCAAGTTAACCTCCGATGTTTGGTATTATCAGAAGAAGTCTGATAGGTTAATGAACGTAACCTTCCATAATGAAGCCCAACTTTCCCTTGAATCTTCTCATAACTCGGATTTAGTGAAGCAGATGGATTTTCTTCGCAAAGAATGTGACGAATCCCTTACTTGGAAGGAGAGTCTCATTTTAAAGCAAAAGGAGGATATTTCCTTAGTTGAGAGACGCCTCTCATCCCAAGAAATTATCCGCAAAAAGTTTCATGCGGATTTCGAAAATGTCTGTGCCTCTTTAGATAAGGTTACTGCAGAGCGTAACGTCTTGTCTTCTGAGGTCTGTTCTCTTAAGAATAAAATTATTGAGGCTGACTCCGCTTCATCTTCCATGTCACATGCATCTTTGATCAAGAAATTTGAAGAGTTAGAAAATGTTTACCAAGTTCTATCCTCAGAGAATGCTTCGCTCCGGATAGATGTTGATGACCTCCAGACTGAGCGTGATACCCTTGTGGAAGATCTTGAGACCGCTGAGGTGGATCTTGCCGAGGCTCAGTATAGTTTAGAAGAATCCCTTAGCCACGCAGGAGGTAGCCTAGGGTCCTTATATTCCAGCAGCATCCTTTGTATCTTTTGATGTTTCCCCTTATTCTTTACACCCTTCGTATTCGCAGGTCTCCAGGAGCAGCTGGTGGGTACAAATGCTAAGATCAACCATCTTGAGGGCCAAATATCTTCGATGAAGATATCTCGCCAGTTTGATACTGCTGCTAAGTTCAAGGATGAGGCTCTCCATCAAGCTAACGATCAGCTTACTTCTCAGATGACAGAGCTTCGTCAAAAGTCTGCTTCGGATTTGGTGTCTCAGTCTGCTCAGATGAAGGCACAGTTTGAGAAGTCGGCCATTGATTATATTAATGATGCCTTTGCACAGGTCGAGCTCCAATCTGAGGGTGTGGTCTTTCCCCGTCTCCCTTATCCTTGATCTTGTCTATCTTAACTGAACTCTTTGTTGTATGGTGCCCCCAGCTGAGGGGCTTTTGCGTTCTCTCTTTACTTTGAAACAATGCTTCGTGATGGTTTGAATCTTTGCTATCTGCAACTTTTAAGACATGTTAGTCATATTTTGGTAACATTATTATCGTACCTATATTATTGTATGAATATTTTTTTTGTATACATGTTGTATCTAGATGTTTGCACTTCAAGTCATCACTAGGTTCTAAGGTATGTTTAACCTTGGGTGGAACATTCATCGTCCTACCTAAGTATCCTTTGGCCAGAAGGTACCGTGGTGGCGAGGGCTCCTATGTGGGAAATAATTTTCCTGTAACTCTACGCGTTCAGCGTGAAGGCTGCTTTACTTCGACAAGGTATCTCTATAGGGGATATCTTACTTTTTATTATTGCCTCATGAATGGAGCTATCATTCAGAGGATCCGAGTATTGACATATGCGCAGTTATGCCTTGCCTTGTCTCATCATTAATTCTGACGGAGGGTGTCTATTCTAACCCAATTTGTACTCAATCAAAAATTTACTTTCTCTTAGCAAAATTTTTTTTTCATTGATTAGTAAGGTTCATAATACCTTTGATCAGGGATAGAACACGGTTGGCTATTGCCCGTTCCCTTCTTATCCTGAGTGATCACCATTCTCTTACGGGTAGTACTTTTTTAGGTACATTGCATTCCAGGGGTGTTGTAGTACTTCACCTTTGAGGGTCCTTAGGTAGTATGACCTTTTCCAGCGATGTCGTGTATGATGTAGGGCCCGTCCCACGTCAGACCTAGCTTTCCCCACTCCTTCTTTCTTTGATATTGTGGTATCTGACGTAATACGTATTCTTCGACCACAAAGTTTCTAGGGATGACCCTTTTGTTGTATTCGCGAGCTAGCCTTCACTGATAGTTTACCATCTTTTTCAAAGACACTTCCCGCCTTTCTTCAAGATCATCGATCTTTTCTAGCATTAGGTCCGTCGTTAGGTTCTTCTCCCATGCCTCTATTTTTGTTGTTGGAAGTATTATCTACATTGGGATGACCTCTTCGGCTCCGTAGGTTGGCAAGAATGGAGTTTCTCCCGTGGCCTCCCTTCTTATAGTTCGGTAGGCCCATATGACATTTTGCAGTTATTCGCACCATATTTTCTTGTATGCTCCTATCTTTTTCTTCAAGTTCATCTCTATTGTGTTGTTAGTCGCCTCCGCTTGTCCATTACTCTTAGGGTATATAGGAGTGGACTTGTTTTTCTGAATGTTAAAAGTATCAAACAACATATCTATGTTCTTTCCCTGCAAATTCTTGCCATTGTCAGAGACTATGGCGGCTGGTATTCCGAACCTGCATATAATTTGTTCAAACAAGAATTTAAAGACATCCGTGTCCCCAATTATTGCCAAAGATTTTGCCTCCACCCACTTGGTGAAGTAATCCGTAGCCACAATAAGGTATCTTCTCTTCGAGGTTCCCTTTATCAAGGGTCCGACAATATCAACCCCCCACTTGACAAATGGCCAAGGGTTGATGACTGAGTTGAGATCGGTTGCTGGTGCTTTAATTTTCCTGGAAAAGCGTTGGAATCTCTCACAGCGCTTAGCCACGTTTTTTGAATCTTCGTCTATGCTTAGCCAGTAATATCCTTGCATTTTGGCTTTAACTTCCAAGGACCTTCTTCCGCTGTGATTGTCGGCATCTCCGATGTGTATATCATGGAGTATGCTTCTGCCCTCAGTTCGTGAGAGGCACCGCATCATGGGTCCAAGAAATGACCTTCTATATAGTATCCCATCACGTAGGTTGTACATTGCTGCTTTTGATTCGATCTTCCGAGCTTCCTTGACATCTGCTGGTAAGGTACCTTTGTCAAGGTATTGGTGAATTGGAGTTCTCCAATCATCCTCCGCTTCGTCCTCGTTGTTTTCGTCCGACATAGGTTGATCTTTGTCAGATCCTTCGACTTCGTTATCTGGCTCTTCTTCGTCCTCTTTTCCCTTTTCAGCTTCTCTCATGGTTCGAGTTTGAACAACCATAGCCTCCTAAACTCCTGAGACTGGTCCTTCTATTGAAGGCTCATATACCCTTCCAATTTGCACGAAGGTGGTATTTCTGTCCGTTAGCATCGGTGATATGAATGCTAAGGCATCTGCGTGTCTGTTATCTTTTCGACAGACATGTCTGAATGTAACGTTGTTAATTTTTGACGCATGCTCTTGTGTTAGCTTTAGGTACGAAGATAGTACTGGATCCAAAGTTTGATATTTGAGCTCGATTTCTCTAATAACTAACTGTGAGTCACTAGTCAAACGAACGTATGACAAGCCTAGCTCCCATGCCAAGCGTAGACCATGTATGACCGCCTCGTATTCTGTGATGTTATTAGTGTACTATTCGAATTCTAACCTGAACGCATAGATGAGTCAGTCTCCGATAGGGGTTGTTATTACAATCCCTATGCCTGCGTCTTCTCCATTGGAGGAGCCATCTACGAATATCTCCCACCTTCGTGAATTCTGAGGTTCCAAGAGGTCTTATGGATCTTGCTTATATTCCTCCATTCATGGGATGTCATTTATCTCCGCTTCGTCGTTGAGAGATAGGTCCGCTAGGAAGTCTGCTAAGATTTGTGATTTCTCAGCCTTCCTAGTTTCGAGGATTATGTGGAACTGTTTGACCATGGCGTTCCATTTTTCCACCCTTCCAATTTTCTCTGTGTTGTCGAGGATTTGACTTATTTGAGCCTTTGTGAAGACTCAGATGGTATGTGCGTCGAAATATATCCTTAGTTTCTGTATTGCCACTACTAAGGAATATATGAGCCGCTCCACCTTGGTATAATTACGCTCCGCTGAACTGAGTGTTTTGTTGATGTAGTATATGGGATTCTATCCTTGTCATTGGTCTCGTACCAATACTGCGCTCACAACGTAGCTTGTTGCTGCTAAGTACAAGGTGAGAATTCACCTGGCTTCGGCTTTTGTAGGATGGGTACCGAAGTCAAATATTCCTTAATTTTTTGGAAGGCTTGCTCGCACTCTGTGGTCCACATGAACCTGCTTCCCTTCCTTAATGTATCAAAAAATGTTTTGCATTTATCTGATGATCTTGCTATGAATCTTCCCATAGAAGATAAGATTCCATTTAGCTTTTGTACTCCTTTTAGTGTCTATGGAGATGGCATTTCCATTGTTGCTCGGACCCTTTCGGGATCCACTTCTATTCCTCGCTTAGTTACCAAGTATCCTAGGAATTTTCCTGAGGTTACTCCGAACGTGCATTTCTCCGGGTTTACCTTCATGTGAAAACTTCTCATGGATTCGAATATTTCCCTTAGGTCTGCTAGATGGTGTTTCGCTTCTTTGTTCTTGACAAGCATATCGTCCACGTAGACCTTCATTATCCTGCATATCCATGGTTTAAAGATTTTGTCTACCATTCGCTGGTATGTTGCCCCCGCGTTCTTTAGTCCAAAAGGCATCCTTGTATAGCAATACAAGCCTCGTGGGGTAAAGAACGCAATATGCTCCTGGTCTTTTTCTGCAAGGGAGATTTGGTTGTATCCTGAGTATCCATCCATGAAGGATAGTCTCTGGTGACCTTCAGTTGCATTGACTAGTTGGTCAATGTTTGGTAGCGGGTAGCTGTCTTTGGGGCAGGCTTTGTTGAGATTGCTAAAGTCGATGCAAATGCGTACACCCTCGCTCTTCTTAGGTAAGATCACCATGCTGGATATCCACGTGGGATACTTGACTTCTCGTCTGAATCCTGCGGTTAATAACTTTTGTAACTCCTTTTCTACCGCTTTGTGATAGATGTCTGCCACCTTACGATTCGCTGCTTGAATGGTGGTATTTATGGTTTGAGCCGAAGGTGGTGGGAGACCAAATTCGGGTCAATTCCGGGCATGTCTTTCATTGACCATGCAAAGATATCTGCGTAGTCCCTTAGTAGCCTTTGTAGTTGCATCTCCTCTTCCTCTCCAAGTAAAGTTCCGATGTTGATCATCTTTGGTTCCACCTCCGTTCCGATGTTGATTTTATTTGTTAGTTCCACCGGTGAGAAGGTATGTTTCTGAGGACGTTGAGGAGTGCTTTTCTGTAATTGTCATTTGGCATAGACATTTGCCCGTGGAGTGGCGGAGGTGCTTGTATCCAGAGCTGGGGTGGCTTCGGGTACTGGGAAGGCTCCGTCCTTCACTTCCTTAGTGTTTGCCTTTCGTCTTTTTCTTTCATGCTGCTGGGCAACATCTCTTTATTCGTTGAGTCCGACCTCTGCTAGATTGCATAGCCTTGCGGCTTGCTGGTCACCTTTGATTTCCATTTCACCCATGGGTGTAGGGAATCAAAGGTACTGATGATATGTCGAGGTTGTCCCTCGTAATCTATGGACCCATAGCCTTCCCATGATTACATTGTAGGGTGAAGGTGCTTCCGCCACACAGAACCTTGTATTTGTTACTAAGGGTCCTTCACGTACCTGCAAGACGATTTCTCCTTTTGGTGTAGAGACTGCTCCATTGAAACCGTATATTTTGCAAGTGGAAGAGTCCATCTGCTCCACTGTCAAACCCATGCGTAGGTAGGGTTCGTAAAACAATACATTTAACGAGCTTCCCCCGTCAACGAGGACCTTCGTGACGTTCCGTCCATGTATTGGAAGAGTGATCACGAGTGGATCATTGTGCATCTCGACCTCCTGATTGACGTCTTTTGTTGAGAATGTTAATAGCGTGGCCATCCATTCTTCCCAAGTGCTAGTAGGTGGTCCGCTTAGCTTGAACACTTCGTGGGCTTCTAGCTTTCTCCTGTTTCGAGCTAACTCGAGGATGTCTTCGAGTAGCTCCTCCTGACCTCCGTTGTTTAAGGTAATCATGTTGATGTACTTGTCGTCCTGAGGTAGTTCTACCCTTTTCTTCGGGGCTACCTCAGTATCAGCTGGTTGTATCTGTACGTACTCCATAAACTTGCCTTCGTCTATGAATCTCTGGATCGTGTTCCTTAGGTGATAGCATGTATCAGTTGTATGCCCGTAGTACTGGTGGTACTCGCAGTATTCCTTAGATCCCTTTGTTTTATCTGATTGCTTTCCCCTAGTGTTAGGGTAAGGAAAGCCTGGCTTCGCTCCTTCCTTGCTTAGGATGTGGGAGAATGTGGTGTTTAGCTTTGTGTAGATCTTATCTACGCACTCGTCTCTTCCTTTTCCTCTATGATAAGCACATATCTGCTACATCTTATACCCATATTTATATTAAGTAGGACTCGATATTTTGTTTAATAACAATATTCAGTGTTTTTGTAGAAAGTACAAGTAAATCCGATTATTAGTGGGTACATGGCTAAAGTGGAGGTTAAAACTGCAGTTGCATGACACAACACAAAAGGAGAGAGTTGACTAAGCACCCATGTTGATATTTGATATTTGGAGTGCCACCTGCTTGGCGACATCGTTTCACAGCCAGCAAATCACCAAATGCAACGAAGCAATTTCTTTATCATTCCCAGCACGTGAGTTCCACTAGAGGCCAAATAATTCATTTCATTTTGTTTACCAAGCATTTGAACCACCAAGAGTTATGAGGCAGTACGTGGGTACTCATAAACCACGCGTCTTTGTGGTAACAACATCTATAATCTTCGTCACCACCAAACAAACAAAAAAAAATCAAGCTGCTGTTCTTTTTCTACTGGCATTTCTCTCGAGACTTGGTTGTGCGAGATGGAGAAAGTGTTGATGGTCTACAGCAGCAACGAGGATGGATTAATCTTTATGGTCGTGTGCAGTTGTGATTCAAGCCTTTATGGTGACAGATTTGGAGGTTCTGGACGTGTTTTCAGGCCGGAAATTAGCTGAGATAGATGAAGCTGTTGCCATCAGTTCATGGCTGCATACCAAGGAAGAATGGGCTCTCAAATTGGCTCGAGTCTGGTAAGGTTTTGAAAAGTGGCAGTGGTGGTTGTCTCTCTTATCTCTGATGGGTTTGGTCTGAAATGGTGTCTTCTCGTGCCTACGATGGGTGCAGTGGTATTAGTCTCGAATGGGAAATGAAACAGCTCCCAATACTCGATGTAGAAATAATTGGCAGCCAACAAGTTAGACGAACATAGCTGGTTGTATGTGGGGTTCAGGTTGAGCTAGTTCAACGAAGAACTGGTGGCGCAGATGTTGAGAAGAGCGTACTGCCATGGTGGTCACTATTTCGGTGATGGCTTAACAGAAAGAATTGCAGTCGATTGAATTGGTGGGTTAATCTGACCAGTGGTCAGTGGTGTTGAACCAATGGAATGTCGAGGACTGATTGCAGTCAATCTTCACGGCAACAGAATTGAAGCAGATGGAGTCAGGTATGTTGGTCTGCAGTAACGTTTGACTTAGCAAAAAAAAAGTCTGCAGTAACGAGAATGGAGGCTGCGGCTGTATGTTGTTGCTGAGAGCGAGAAGATGAATGTGCTTAGTAAGAAAAGCTGGTGCTGGGTCAGGCTTAACAAGGAGTAAATGGCTCTACTGTGAGCTCGTTATTTTCTGACTCGGAAATAATGAGAAATTGAGGTGTATTTGCTGAGATGGAGACTCTGGAGATGAACTGCATATTTGTGGTTGAACTGAATCAAGTTCTTTGGCCGGAGTTGGGAAAGGAGATGGTCGACTGATGGAGCTGGTAATATTATTCACGGACAGCAGATGGAGTAGGTACCATGAGGCCGAGCTAGAGAAAGTACTGTCGCCGGAGTTGGGAGAATTGGCCGATTAATCAAGCAACTGACGAGACGGAGATGGTCAAGGAATCGAAGTCCATATATGGGCTTGATGGATGATTGCAGCTGGTGTTTGAATTAAGAAGTGAAGATGGCTGTAGTCAGTGAAGTGGAGATGTGTGTATGTGCTGTGCAATAGATAAAGAATTTGACGCCATGAAACTGGTCTTGTGGTCAGCTAGGAAGGAGCTGAAATTTGGATGGACAGAAGAACCGAGAACGGATTCGCAGCTAACGTCTCATTGTTGCGGCAGTGAAGTGATGGTCGGTGAATTTGGAAGTAGGAATTACCAATAGGTACTATTATGGTAGTCTTAGTTAATGGCAGGTCCACCCACTAAAGCCCAGTAACTAGAGGTCCATAATAAAAAGAAAAAGAGGAAATTGGACCAAATTTTTTATCCCTGGTCCGGTACACGTGCGGGATGTCATAATCCACTTTTAAAAATACCCAAACTACCCATTCCCTGATAGTACATATATATTTCTTTAAAAAAAATCATCATTTTTTCCAAATCCGAGATCCGCTCTCCTCCTCTCTTTCTGCTTCTGCTCAAATTTTGCTTCTGCTTTTGGATTACGAGCTAGAGTTTTTCTGAAGATCTATTTGAAGATTTACAGGTATGTTATGTAATATCTTTTTCTGCTGCTGTTGTTTGTTTTTTTCAACTGAATCTGTGAAGATCAGATTGTTTTGATTACGTTTTCACTTTCTTGTTTCGTTTTTTGTTTGTTTTTTGCGTTTATTTTTGTTTTGGTTTATTTTTGATGAATCTTGATCGGAATTATTCAATTTTTTGGTTAGATTATGATTTTTTTAACATATTTGAACTTTCGATTTGATTATCTTGTTGTTTTCGTTTTTTTATTTTATCAAAATCGTGCTTGTTTGTTGTTTCAGGGGTATTATCCAACAGTACATATGTTGCATACTGATACAAATTGCTTTTGATTCTGTTTTGTTCTTAGTTTTATCACTTGTTGTTGTTTGATTCATAAGTACATATCTTCGATACTGAAATAAGACTCTCTCGATTATGTTATTTTGATAGATTCTTTACATACAATTATTTTTTAGTTCATGAATCAGCAGTACATATGTGGCATACTGATACAAACTGTTTTTTTTTGGT